>NC_134276.1:147348930-147686787 GCF_949628215.1 Phalacrocorax aristotelis | reverse complement strand
GTCAAGAACTTTTCCAGCTTCCCATGCTCAGCCGAGTGCACAAGAAGCCAGGAGGGGAGGGGGCACAGCTAAGAGAGAGGATCCCAACTGGCCAAAGGGATGTTCTGTATCATATGACATCATGCCCAGTATATTAACTGGGGGAAGTTGGCTGGGGGAGGCAGTGATTGTGACTTGGGAACCGGCAGCATCGGTTGGTGGGTGGTGAGTGGTTGCATCACTTGTGGTTTTTTTCCTTTTTTTCCCCCGGGTTTCATTTCTCTCTCATTGTTTTTATTTTTAATTATTATTATAACTATTATTACTATTTTAATTATTAAACTGTTCTTATCTCAACCCATGAGGTTTTTTTTTTTGCTCTTGCGATTCTCTCCCCCACCCCACATGGGTGGGGGGAGTGAGTGAGCAGCTGTGTTGTGTTTAGTTGCCAACTGGGGCTAAACCATGACAATCTGGCTCTACCTCTGGAAGCTTGAGGATGTTTTCTGCCTAGGCCTTTACTTCTCAGCTGGCACTAAATTTTCACTAAAGTAGGAAGACATTTATGAGGAAGAGATTGTTTGGTTTGTAGAACTTTGGTCAAATTCTTTTGTTTAGATGTTGAGTGCACATGGACATAACACATTTTAGCAGTGAACTCAGTTTGAAAAGTGCCTCCTTCTCATGCAGCCCCCATCACTGCTCATTGCTATGTCAGCACTTCAGCTGGGTGATCCTGCAGTGCTAACACAAGAGTTGGAAACACCTTTTCCCCTCTGATTTTATTTTTATTATTATTTATTTTATTTTTAAGGTCTTTCCTTCCAACCAGATCTCTTCAGGGCAATACAGCAGGACCAATCAAATACCTGTACGCACACACTGGAGCATATATGGTATGCTGTCAAATGTTAAATGAATAGGAAAAAAATTACTAAGAAAATTAAAACCTACAATTATTAGGAACATCTTGAAAAATATGTATCCCGTATTGTGGGACATCTCACTTAGGAGACTAGCTGCAGAAAGCTCCCATATAGTCAACAAAAATAAGATTGTTCAAATGGCAATTAAGATTCTTACATCAGCCAAGTGACCCTTTCTGAGAAACAGTGGAAGGAGACTAAACTAGGGTGACTAGACTTCCATATCTCTGTTATAGGTACGTAAGCTTTGTGGCAAGCTGACACTTAGCAGCCAGAACTGCTTGCCACAGGTGCCAGTCAGAAGTTTGCTTCCCACACCTTCCTGACCCTAGGAAGAGAAAGACCTTGAGCAAGTTCCATATATAAAAATGCAGAAGGAATTGAAGGTACTTCTTTTTTTAAGTATGGTGGTTACTAACATCACCATTACCAGCCCTACGTAGCCAAAAGAAGGGACCCTCTTTATCAGGAGCTGGGAGAGCCAATGTTCAGGTAGGGTGGTGTCTACACCTTTCCTTTGAATGATCTCCCAAACAACCAAAAGATTTACTTCAACTGCAAGTAGAACAAATGGCCTTTTCATTTTTAATGAAGATATCTCAAATCAGCTAGGTAAGACAAAATAGAAGTAAAAAGGCTTGTAAAGAAATCTTCTCCTGTCCACTGATCTTGCAGGTGTCTCTTCATACAGTCTCTTTTTCATAGACGAGTGGGATTTTGGTCTACCTTAAGCTCTTCACACCCCTCTTGAGGTTCCAAGGAAAAGTATTTCCTCTTGTCACCTCAGTTGTTCCCTCATTTTTCAGCAACCTCTCAACATCTACAGCATTGCCTCATTTCCAGGTTGTACTACTCTCCCAAATAACCTTCTGCCTGCCTTACCCTGTGGACTGTGTCTCCCTCAGCTGCTACTAAAACAGAGGTAACTTCTCTTTTCTCCCAAAACTAATATTCAGTCCAACACCAGAACAGGACACCTGAAGCACCCCACTGCCCAGCCGCTCTGAAAGAAGCATGGCATGTCTTTTATACCAAAAAGCAAAACAAATTCTATCTGTCAGAACTTCACTGCTGTAAAATCACAAGACGGGCTTAAAAATTAGGGAGTTTAATAACAGCAGACGCTTCTTGGTTCATCTGCTGTTAGAGACTAGCAGTTTTAAAGTTTATCTTGACAACTACTAAAGCTGGAATTGTACTACTGGGGAGGGGAAAGAAATCTGAGACTTGTATGTGATTGCAAAAGTTGGTATTTAAGGGGTGGGGAAGGGGGGAGGAAGTAGGAAGATTTCAGCAAAAATAAGAGTCAACACTGATCATTGTCAAAGAGTTCTAGATTGTGGCACAGCTTACAAAAAAAGGAAAGTTTAGGTGGATGGCTCTTTGTATCTGGAAGAAATAATCAACTCTAATGAGTAGGTGGTTATTTTGCATCTTTATTCTTTTGTAGTCTATATGTGCCTTCCAGATGGTAAATATTTTTAGTTCCTATTTTTGTCCTTATTTCAAAAGAGATGTAAAGATCTCAGAGGAAGCATGTTCATTTTCCATTATGCCAGTTTAAAGCCTCTAATGAAGTTTGAGAGCAGAATTTGGCCCATAAAACATAGTTCTATGTCTATGATACATGTTACACAACCTCCCAAGAAACTTCAATAAATACACTTATTGAACTGCTGTAACACTAAAATATGCTGCTGGGCCCTTTGGTTTCTTCTGTACTAGGAGATTTCTGAGAATTGTTGTTTACATCAGCATTTGTACAAATGGGAAATCAAATCATTAATTTATAAAATGGCATCCGGAAATCTTAATTTCTGATTGATCTAGCTCCCTCTGGATTTTCCATGTCATCCAGCACCATAGCTTTTGAGCATAATGTAACTTAAGTAGGTTAATGTCCCGCAATTCAGGGCAGATTTCAGAGAGGTTCCACCCTGCTGAATTCTTAAACAAGGCTGAAGAATCAAAATCATTCTTTCTTAAGAAGGAATCTTAATATCTTTCAAGCATACCTAAAAAACCAAAAAAATACACCAGATAAATTTGAATAGTTAGTAGTACTGGCTCTGGGTGGTTTCCCTTTTGCAGACTGGCTCCAGGGTCTCCATATAAGCGCAAGCTTTCTACTACTGCTGCTAATGGAACAGAACCGCTAGCTCAGAGACAAAGGCAGGGGAGGAGGGCTGGGGAGGCTGCCTATGCTGACCCCTTTTAATTTTGCACTACATTTAACTGCCTTTCATTTCTCGTATACTCAGGCCTTTCCCCTCCTCTCCAGCTCTCTGGCGGTGTAAGGACATAGCAGTGTATTTTCAGCTAGTGCCTACATCTATGTTGTATTTTCTATGTTTGGTTGGTTGGGTGTTTTGTTTTTGTTTTTTAAACCCAGGATCTCTTATTGAGCTTTGGCATGGGCTATTAGACATTCCCAGATACCCAAACTGGGTCTTAGTTCTCTCTGAACTAGAAAATTTCACAAGCACCTTTTTGCTGAGGGGTGGAGGCAGTCCTGGACCTCTGTGCTGGCTTCATCTGGGCTAGAGTAAATTTTCTTCAGAGCAGCTAGCATGGGGTAATGTTTCGGATTTGTGCTGGAAAGTGTTAATAATACTGGGATGTTTTAGTTACCGCTGAGCAGCGCTTACACTGAGTCAAGGCATTTTCTTCTTCTCAAACCACCCCACGAATGAGCAGGCTGGGGGTGCACAAGAATTTGGGAGGGGACACAGCTGGGACAGCTGACCCCAACTGACCAAAGGGATATTCAATACCGTATGATGTCATGTTCAGCATAGAAAGCTGGGGGAAGAAGGAGGAATGAGGAGGACGTTCAGAGTGATGGCATTTGTCTTCCCAAGTGACCATTACATGTGATGGAGCCCTGTTTTCCTGGAGATGGCTGAAAACCTGCCTGCTGATGGGAAGTAGTGAATGAATTCTTTGTTTTGCTCTGCTTGCCCATGAAGCTTTTGCATTACCTATTAAACCGTCTTTATCTCAACCCACAAGTTTTCTCACTTTTACTCTTTTGTTTCCCCCAACCCACCATGGGGGAGTGGGCAAGTGGTTGTGTCTTGCTTAGTTGCTGGCTGGGATTAAACAACAACAGCCTCTCTGCTCAAGGAAAATAACCTCAAAACTGAATGTTTGCTCTTCTTAGCAGTGGCTCAAGCAGATATCAGCAGTCAGGAAGCTGACCAGCAGTGGAGTGAAGTGATGGGCAGCCCATGATTGTACCATGCTCCTGAGCAGCTGTGGCTGCTTTCCTTTGTGTCTGAAGTGGAGCTGCTGTGCTCTGCACCTGGGCAGTCAACAAGAAGAGATGATCCTCCTGCACAGCTGGCATCAGCCTCAGGAGGCCAGAGCTGCACCAGGCAAATAATGCTCTCTGTTGGACTAGAGCTGCTGGGTACATCCTCCTGGGGACTGAGCAGGGGAGATGCACTGGTACATTCGGTCCTGCTTGGTAGTGGCTGAGAGCTGCAGAGGGACAGAGAGGACCTGAAACAAAGGATGTAATAGCTCAAACTTAGGATTTAAATGTAGGCAAGTGAAGGTGTAGGTATGGGTTTTCTCTGTGGTAGTCTGCTCTGACGTTTCCCCTCCTCCTAGGCACACTTACTGTATTACATTTATGTTTCAAAATCATCTTCTGATGAAGCAGTAACCTCTCTTCCCCTCTGGCATTTCCAAATACGAGGGGTTTTTTCTTAATCTTAGATGTATGACCTGGAACTGTGTACATTACATATCTTTTCTGTGAGTAAAGTCCTCAAGGATACCAGTGCTATGTCTGCATTAGCAAGTAGCACCATGCAACAGGAGCAGATTTGCTGGGTGAAACAGCTTGTGCTGAGGGCCTCCATGCTCTAAGACTTTGGGATATGAAGGCAGAGGAGAACTCGCACTAGCCCTAGCCTGGTCCTGTGGAGGACAACTGGACTGGCCCTTCAAAGGCTCACTTCAAGAGGGCAGTAATGGCTCCAAATGCAAATGCTATTGCAGATGTAGCCCCACCTCCTGTTCAGTATTTTGATCCTCCTGTATATTGACAATGTTTTCTGAATTACATGGTTCTCAGGAAATTTCAACAGGCCCCTTTATTTTGTGTCAGGGTGTTGAATGAAAACAATGGTGGTTGCAGGGTCATCCATTGAGAGAGTATTTTCAGACATACCTCTGGCTTGGCAGTTACCCCTGTCAGCCCTGTTAACTCTTGTATTTTAGTTGGTTCCTGCATAATACTAGCTGTATAGCTACTAACTGTGCAATTCTAATCCCCATTCTCCACCTTTTAACTAGAAATGCCACATGTAACACAAAATCCAATGCTTTTCTCAATACCAAATAGATTAGATCTGCCATGTTGCCCTTGTCTAGAAAATTGTATCAAAGAAGGATGTCAAGTTTGTCAACTCCTACCTTTAGCAAACCTGTGTTGCATTTTATCTTGCTCTCTACTTATGTCACTATTTTCTTATTCAGCATTTCCCTTGTCAAAATTCTTTACTTCAGATTTCTTTTCTGAAGCTTTATGTGTTAGTGAAGTTAGATGATTCAGCAAGGGAAAGAGTTGCTCACTTCCCCAGTCCTTCAATACAGGTATGATAGTAGAGTTGCTAATGGTGTATCATGCTGCATGAACTTACATATTTTTTAAACCCTTATGAAATAACTTGGTATTTCTTGTCCTTCTTCTCATAATACCCGGGCAGCCATTAGGTGGTGTTTTGACATGAATGCATCAAGATCCTTTGTTTTTCTCCTGCTTCAGATCTATATAAGCTTACTGGTTTGTTTTTTTATTTTATTTTATTGTTTGTTTGTTTGTTTTTAAGCTATCCTGCCTTTGACACCAGGTTTGGCAACATGACTTTTATTGAAAGTCAAAGTTAATCTTATGAAAAATATTTAAATTATTTTCAGTTTCTGCTCCTCCTTCTTTACATAGCAGCAGCTTTTCATTTTTTCTCCTGATTTGATTTGGGTGAAGAATCATTTACTATTTCTTTTCACTGTGTTGCAAAGTCTGTTTGACTCCGGTCCTTCTCACTTAATCCCTATTGTCGGCTATGAACATAGCTTTCTTTCCTATAAATACCTTCTTCCACTCCCTGAAAGCCTTCTGTTTCTTTCCAGTAGTCTTTAACTGTTACTAATCCTGTTTGTGCTCAGAGCCCTTCTCTGTAATTCTTCTCTTGTGCAAAATACAAATTCTACCTAATTTGTGTGCTTTTTTGGGCTACAAGTGGAGAAAACTTAGGCGCCATGTAATCTCTTACCTTTTCAGTCCAACTGATTTTGCAAACTTGTTCATCAACCTCAGTCCTTTGAAACCAGAAACCTCAGTTACAGATCAGGGAGGGAGGGGTGTTTGATGGTTCTTCCATTTAATTTAAGTTTAATCAGTTTATTATCACCCAAGACACACTTATTTTCTAAAATGTTTTGTAGTTTATAAAAACAAAGTATAAATAGCATCACCTGCTGTCAGGTTTAAGGAATTTCTGGCTACCCAAGGTCTACTGGAACTTTCTATAATTAGTTTATTAAGTTAACCAGCACCATAATTTTATATATTTTAAGGGAAACTAGAAGGTGCAGCAGGCTCTCAGAACCAACTTATTTTTTTTCTATCCATATCCTGAGTGTTTTTGTGACCTGAAGTGGCTCACTATTACTGAAGAGAATTTATGTAGAAGCATCCACAGGCAATTTAAAACAAAAAAAAAATTTTCTCCCATAAAAAAAAAAATTATATTTGAACCTTTCATGTGTCTTAGAGGCCTGCAAAGCAGGGCTAATAGGGAAAAATGTGCAAACCTGTTGAAAACCTGAAAATTATTTTCATTTTATTTGTAACCTGATAAGGAAAACAAAAGCTAATTGGACTCTGATATTTGCAGCAGTCGACATAGAAACATGGAAAAAAACCTCTGAAAAATGATACATGCATATAATAAGATCTATTAAAAGAGTTTGAGACATACACTTAATATAGTTGAGCAAGATAATTTGTAGTGCTTTAAACAGTATATGCCAAGTAACTATTAAAAAAGATAAGTTTTTCAAAGGAGCCCTGAGAGAATTCAAGACAGTGAAATGCAAAACCCAGGTGCCTAAGTCTCCTAGGCATGTTCTAGATTCACAGCTTTAACACCTACATGTGTTCTACGATCTCTGATTTTCATTCTAACCTCAAAGCTGCACTAACGCTCCTAAGTAAAACACATCATCTGTTCAGCTCAGAGTGATACAATCTGTGTTTTCTCTTGTTCTTGAATTGTTGAAAAGGGCATATTCCAAAAAGTGATTGCAACCACAAGCTGACCGCAGAGAAACTAGGAGGTAGTGGTTCAGTAAAATGCAAACAAGCAGAGCTCTATTGTTATTTATACTGACTCTTATCCCGTCATTTTTTATTATTGCATAAAGACAGAGCGAGTTAAAAAATATGGTGGGAAGTTATTGTGTTGGCAGTGGTATATGTATTTTCTAAAACAAACAATTTAAAGGCCCATTAAACAAACATCTCTCATTCTTGACATAAGATCACAGTGCTGTTATCTGCTTTTTAAAGCCTGATTTACAACACAAGGTACAGGGTGGAATAAAAACGTGAGAGAAGCATCTGATTAGGGCAGTTGTAAACATCCCCTCTGCCAAAGATGTTTTTTTATCTATAGGCAATGGACAGAGCCATGTTGTCTGCATCTTCTTTCAGTGGAATTATTCTATTCTGACTAGGCTCAAGTTAGAAATATAGGTTTGTTGCTTTGTTTTCCTGTGATTACTGTATGAATAATTCTAGCTGCAGATTTGCTTTCATAATTTCACAGATAATACTGCCAATGATCTAATTTATGATGCAGGAAGACAGTATATGCATGTGTATATATTCAGTTTCTATCTATGACCCAACTGATTGGTGATAGCAATATTATAGTAGCTGAACTGTGGCAGGCATTTATTTTTGAGTCTGGAATAAACTAATTTTAAGTGATCCTGATTTTGTTTCTAGTGGTAGGGGAATAAAAAGACCACCGTAGCAGCCTATTATCAACTCCTCTGCTGGCAGTCTCAGGTAAAAGGTGTCAAGAATTGAAACATTTCACTGGTGGAGTACCAGCATGGAGTCTTGGGTCTGCGACCAGGTGAGTTAGAGGACATGAGACACTGGGGAGGTGTTTGTAGGTACCTATATCTTTACTTTGGCACCTCAACTGCAATTGCATACCCCAGGAAGGCAGGGCATCTTCTGTGGTATTGCTGACTTGACTGGAAGCCAAAATAAGGTCAGCACTTCAGAAGATCAAGGCCATAATAAATAGCAATCATGGTTTAAAGGTATGCTTACCTTACCCACCAGTTGGTTAGTCAGCTAGTTTCTCCAGACTCCTCTCTGGCCAAGGGAGGGCATGCTTACACTGCAAGTGAAGCCCCAACTATTCCCAGGTTTGAGGCCTGAACTGCTTCCTGTTGACTTTGTTAAAACCAGATTTGAGTGCTCCTTTGCTCTGAGATGTTCTGAAAATTGCTGTGCCCTCCAGGGTCAGCACGGTGAGGTGCCTATATGCAATGTAAATATACTTGAAAGGCTAGGTTTAGCCTTGCTCAGCCTGGGACAACTTGGATCTTGGGTTGTTACTGCTTGTGAGTTTTCCCATCTCCGCTGCTGCCGCCGTGGGAATCCCAGCCTCAGCAGTAGCCAGTTCCCGCTTCACGAGTTGTCAGATGACTGCTCAAGCACTAGAAAAATCAAAGAGTCCCTGAAGACTTTTATTTGCTGTTAGCAGGTAGATTAAAGTTAGCCTGCCTACAACTATGCAAAACACAATGAAACATTAACACTATTAATTACTTTAAAAAAAATATGGGGAAGAGGGACTGGTATCAGTCACTGGGTGCTGTAATTATTCATTAAAAGAGAAATGAAGCACAACACTGAAATTCCCCTCACACTGCTGTAGCCATGCAACTTCAATAAATTTGGCTTGCTGTTCTCCTGGTGCAGGAAACCACCCTTATAGCACAGCCCTGGCAGGGGTGAGGAGATTCTCACAAACTAATTTGTAGATATTTGTATTGGCTTTGCTATGTGGTGCCTAATTGACTGAGGACATTTGTTGTGTTTCTTTGGGTTGGAAGGTGTCTGCGGAGGTAGGTTCTGATCACAGGGACTTCTGAGGTGGAGCATGCAGTTAAGCTCCTGCCACAAGTCTTTTCCCCTTCTCTTTCTCACTTTGTTTACTGTAGAGGGGCTGACAGTTGTCAATTGACTGGTGAACAATGCAATTTTACCATTTGTTACCTTATAGGGTAACGTCAGCATGTGGAGGAGTCCTGACTTGCTCATGATGCCACTGGGTCCTGCTTTTCACCCCTCAACCATCCCCCCACTCCTCCTGGCCCAGAGGGCCTCCCCTTTGCTTGCAATACTGCAGATGACCATGGGTCTGCAGTGCAGGTTGAACAAATTCACTGATATAGGTTAAAAAAAATCTTTAGCTAGATTGAAAGCAATGATCCAAAATAAAATCAAATGGAAAAAGAATTTGAGGCCAATTTTGCCTCAAAAACTGGTGTGTTGTGAAACCATAGGCATAGCAACTTAATTGGTTAACACTGAAAACTACAGATGACAAAATGAGTTATTTTTCAAAAATTTGCAAATCATAAAATTATTAAGGTTGGAAAAGACCTCTAAGATAATCAAGTCCAACCATCAACCCAACACCACCATGCCTCCTAAACCAGGTCCCCAAGTGCCACTTCTACATGTTTTTTGAACATGATTATGACGGTACAGAAGACAGAAGCTTCAAGTGTCTGGGTAGTAAATGAAACTTCAAATTCTCTCCTCAGTTCTCAAAGAATTATTTCTGCTTTATCTATAGTCAGCATCACTTAACCAGCATCAAGCTTTTTCAGAGTTGCAGTGTGGGAAAACTGCTAGGTAAAGATACAGATATTTCATTCCTGTTTGGGTACTTTTTCAGTACATACCATTAAACTGAATATAAACCTTCAATTGTAAGTCAGCAGTTACCTGTAAAATCATAATGAAGTAATTGGCAACTGTTCTTTTTTGCTTACTCGGGGAAAAGGTGAGGATACTTCCCCTACAGTATGTATTTGTAAATGCTGACCAATAAGGAAGACTGGATCTTCATTGACACTCATACAATAAAAGCTGGTCTGCTTAATAACCAGAAATAGAATAGGCAGGTTTATAAAAGGCTAATATCCAGTCTGAAGACAAAATGGCACGTGCTTTTCCAGGAAACTTTTTTTAACTTGCATCTCCATACAAACAAGGGACTTCCTCTTGCAAAGATTGGGCTCTGTGTAAAAACAAATAAACAAACTAACCTCCCCTTTTTACTTTAATTCAGAGAATGCCTGTATCAGCAACTACAGATGCCCCCAAATAGAATATTTAAAGTTTATGTCAGAGGCAGATCCTGTTCATGATGGTCTAAATTCAACAATTAAAGCAGTCTAAAGTAGATCAATTGCAAAAGATTAATTGGTCTGATGTTTTTATTTCATGTTTTCTCCCTCCCCCCCCCCCATGAATTTCAATATCTCTGATCTATTAATTATCACACAAAAGATTTTAGGCTAACACTTATTTTGAATTGCTGCAGGCTTATAGTGTAAGTTTTTCAGGTCATGATATTCTCTCCCTCTTCACCATTCCCCTTGTGCTTTTGGCCAATCCAACACTTTTTCTAGTGTTACAACTTCTGCTCTTTTTTTTTCCTGTTCTATATCAATATAATTCAAGGAAAAGAACTTCTTCCCATCTCTCATTTGAAGATGCCTTGCTGTTAGGAGTTTATATCCAATATTTATCTTCAGTGCACTTGTCTTAATGTGATCCCATTACTTACAGAGATAATCCAAGAAGTCATTTTCAATTTATTATTAGGAAGAGGAGAATTTCAGTGATATTAGTAATTCCAGTCCTAGTTCAGGACTTCACTATACTAGAAATTATGGAACCACTCTCACTCTGTTCCCTTAATATTAATGTTGCTAAAAAGAGCTTAAGACCATATAAAGAAAAGGATGTAGAATTTTGCTAGTGGGGGCAGCAGGGGGGACAGCAGAGGGAAGTGATGACTGTTAGGGTTGCTTATAAAGAATTGCCTAAGATTACTGCAAAAGAGATATCTAAGCAGTCAGTTCTGTGTTCAAATCTGTGGTATTTAATTGCTTTACTGTGTGATTTAACATTATTATTATTATTACATTTTGAGTGGGAAGGGGCAGGGGATTGTCTTGGTTTTGCCTTTTTCCTCTGCATATGACAGCACTAATGGACAAGGAAAGGAAAATAAGCTTGGATATATTTGCTATTAAAGTGAAAGTAAAATTCAAGGGACCTGTGGTTTTGGGGTTTTTTGTTTTCAACGTGGAGCTAGTCTGGAATGTAGTTCTACAGCGTTGCATTGGCTGAGCTGAGTGCGTGGGATATATGGAAACAGGGCGGGGGGGAATAACCATGTAGGGCTTGCTGTACGTCAGTCCAGAAATTGCTCGCTCTCTCATGAAGCCCTTCATCAATTTGTACATTTTTTATCTCCAGCATGGTAAGCCAAACTGGTACTGACTTAAGTGACCAGACTTATTTTTTAGTGTACCGCCCCAACATTTTTCTTGAAAAGCAGATAGGAGAATGTGGTGGTGACAGTGTCTTCTAATCTCAAAGAGAAGGAAAACCTGAGGGGTACATTCAATTTCCTTTGATTTTACAGCTTAATTTTCCCCATTCTACTAAGCACTCTTTAAATTCTTCACTTCAAAAGGAAGAAATCCAAAGGCGTACAGGGCAACATACAAGAAGTAGGTTCTTCACGCTGATGGATTTTGCTTCCTTTCTACCACTATATCCTCACAGACACTGAAAAACTAAGGTCACTGTTTCTGATGTATTTAGGGTTATGGGGATACATATTCTCTTCTTCAAGCCAAATGATAAAAACAAAGTGGAAGGCATAGCAGGGTCCATTCATAGCTGTTGTGATTAATTTTTTAAAAAAAATTAAAGATGCTTTAAGTGCCCTATTTTCAGCTGTATTGTTCAAAGACCCTTGGCCACCCCCTTGATTTTGGTCCTTAATTTGGTGAAATTGCCCAAAGGTCATGTCTCTAATGAGGCTGCAGTTACTTTCGAACAGTCATGCTACTCATAGGGACAACAGTGATGAATGTCTTAAAGTGACTTTAAGTATACATTCACACCTCATTTAACAACTACTTCTGTCCCTTGAAAAATAGTAGCTGGTGTGTAATGTTATAACACAGTGTCAACCCTTTATTTAAAGTGAGATTTGTACATACAAGTGCTGTTGGACTTTCAGACAGCCAAATACCTCTTTTGCTTTTTAGTAAGTTGGTTCAAATTTCCAGAGCTATTAACAAAGCAAACGGAATGGTTATATTTTATATCAGAGCATAATAATGGCTACCAGCTAGCAGTCTAAATTATCTTGCTGTCCCTGGTAGCTGACTATAAGAATGATTCTTATAATTGGGAATATGTTGGATTAAAACCCAGAATATTTGAAAACTTCACTTGAGTGTTCTTCCTCTGTGCAGTGCAGTGGTGCAGTGTAAACAGAAGCGGTTTCCAGATTTTTAATGCTTGTTCATCTGAACATTAGTCCATATTGAGTCACTAGATATTCCAAAGCGTTTATTTAACCATTACTTTTCGTTAAAAGTTGGGGGAAAATCTTAACCTCACATGAAGGTTAAGTGCTAAGTGTTGAGCTTTGGTCTTTTTATATACTTTAATCCAATTAATATGTGTAATATGAACCGAGCAATGAAATAATTCACCAACACAGGCTTTGCCTATGATCTCTATCATAGCAAAAGACAACCATCATCTGTCCTAATGCATTCTGTATTCTGAGGTTTGCACTGAGAACATAGTGATGAGTTTGTAGGGATTTAGGCACCATGGTGCCTCTGAAGAACTTGCTCTTTTGCTGCCTTTCTCACAATCTCATTTTAAATATCATACATGCTAAGGGAAATAAATTGAATAATCTACAAAATGTACCTTTAATGACTAACATTTCACCGCAGGGATCATAAAGAAGAGAACAAAGCTTGATATGAAAATGGAAAAGAAGACAAGTTATCACACTTTTTTATTTACGTGTCTGAATTTTGTCTGACTACAAGATCGGATCTTTGATTTCCTACATACCAGACTGCAGCTGGACCTTATTGCCAGTGAGGTTTCTAGTGAATTTGAAGTGGAAGAGGTCAATGGTGGTGGGGAGGTGGAATTATACTTTTCCATAGCATAATTCTAACTATACACTGAAATATCTAGAACAAACTTCCATGTTATGCTTTAATAACATTTGTAGACATTTCTTGTGATCCAATAGTTTGAAACTCTTCATGGGAATAACCCACTGGTGTTCTGTTCAATAGGGTCTGTACTGGACTACAGCATGTAATCATGAAATCCATCATATTCTAGGGGCTGCCTTTACTTCATTTACACTGATGTCGTCTTACTACCTATGTGCATCTAAATGGCATGTTTTGAAACTTAGGCTTTTTCCAGCAGGTAAATACCAATGTCCTTGTTCTCATCACACACCATTGCACTGAAAATATCACACCTGTTCCTTTAGTGTCATGGTCTCTGTAGCCCTACATCAACAATCTTGGTCCCTGAAGAGGTTTAGCAAGGTTTCAGGCATATTTTAGGCATACATCTGAGTATCTCAAGGTCTGTTGTTGCTCATTACAAGACTAGTTCAATACTAGTCAAAAGAACTGGATGGATATCAGGATAACCATGGCTGACAATGTAGTTGTTAGGCAGCCTGAGGACACTGCACAGCTCTTCTACCCCAAGCCTTTTTGTCTTGTAGATTTAGCATCATTTGGCAGCCTGACTAGCAGGTGGGAGTCTTGCATGTATATCATTGGAAGCACCATGACTTTGGAACTTGAGAGAGAATAAAGTCTGAAACAGCACAAATATCTCCCTCTTTGTCTTGTGCCAGTCTCCTTTCCCATTTGCACTGCACACAGGTCCTTCTGCTGTTCTAACAGCAGACATGAAGCTGGCTAGGACAGAGCAGCCTGGTCTGTAATTCTTTTTCAGCTTCAGAAATCATTTGGATACAAGCATAGCAACCTCCTTGCTATTTGACCTCAAGTAAGAGCAGGAGGTTAACTTCTTCGTTGTTATCCACCCTCTGTCAGGAAATGTCTTTCTAAATCCCTTTCTGATGGTGGTGAGAATACTACATTTGGCAGCACCAGTGTGGAAATCCAAGGTTCGAAAGCCTGTATGGGGAGAGACCTGCCTGCTTTAAGTCTACAGTCGTATACATACATCTCCTGCTATGCCCTCACTGTCCAGTTGTCTTGCTGCAGTGGGGGGTGGAGGGTGTGGGGGAGGGGAGGACACAGTAACTCTGTTCAGTATTTGCCATGAGGCAAAATAGGCAACAACCCATGCCAAATTCTAAGGTATGTCAGGAGGATGCAGGGCACACACTTTCAAGTCTTTACTGACCACTGGCTCACTCCGTGTAGGTTCTACTGGTCTTCCACAAAACCTGTCATTTTTCTAGACAAGTGTCTTGACATATTGTCTTTTCCATAAGAAGATAAAAAGCCTGGCTTAGAAATGGAGACTTCTGACAACACCTGAGCCCTGAAAGCAAGCACACACTTAAATCTTAAGGAATTGTCTCCTACTTTGAAGATCTGTGGTTTTTGGTTTTATATCTTAAAAAAAAAAAAAAAAAAAGGAAAGCAAACTTCTCATAACATAGTCAGCTAGCAGCTGAGTCCATGATGATAGTAGTACCACCAATTATGCCTTATGGTGCCCCCTCAAAGTCTCCCTGTTATGCTGACCTTCTAGATACTTACGGTCAGTGTGGAACTGCTGCTGTGTGTTCCTCCTCCCCCTGGGCATGGTTGGAAATCCTCTGCTACAACTGGAGGACCTAAACATTTCTGAGTCAGCTCTTTGTAGCCTAGCCTCCTGAAATGGGGGCACAACACTCCTGCCAAACCGCAGGAGGACCTTGATATTGCTGCTCCCTGCAGTGACTGAACAAACCATGAGATGAGGCTGTTCCCCTAAACATGCTGTTATCAGGCCACATCATGTTCCCAGACAAGTGACTGCTGGGCATGCAGCTACCTATGTGGATTGATATTTCCATGTGGGAGGCCAATATTGTATGGTAGCCCTTCTCCTGCAGAGGCCCAGATGCTAATGCAAGGTGATGAAGTCTAGCGAGTAAAGACAGATTCTGCATGGGCAGCATGCACTTTTCCCCAAAACATTTCTGGAGTGCCTTTTAGCTGAAGGACAGTATTTGCCTTCCTTCATACTGCTCTAGTTTTTTTTTGGTTTCTTTAGTTTATTTCTCATACCAAAATGTATCAAGACCAATGCATGCAAAGCTACGATCCCTGCATTTTCCCTCAATGAGGATGATGGCACAAGTCTGCCTGCGGTACCAGGTGGCATGGGGGGCATATGACACCTTCACCCTTGCCTGAACTATCCACGTGCTTTCACATCCATCTGCTCAAATGGCAGGAGGACACCTTAGAAACAAGTCAAATGCAGGATTTCCTTGCAGAATGCAGAAGGGCCAGTGGATTAAGGGAGATGGTTTCTTGGCCATGTTGCCTTTGACACAGGCTTTTTGACTGTACCCAAGATCCTGAGTAGGAAAGTAGAGGATAAGGAGGGAACTCTCTGATCCATTCTGCATTCTAGTGCGCAGACTTCTTATTTAAGGGACTATAACCTTTGTTATACAAGTTTTTACTTCTTGTCCTCCTGGAGGGTAAGAGGGTCTGGAGGAAGAAAGGTTGGCTGGTTGGTTTCTACTGCCCCTCAGTTGGCTTTGTAATCTATTACACAAAAAATAAGAGAGGATCTTTCTCTTGTTATAGAGAAAGCCAGGGAAGAGAAAAAAAAAAGTATTTTCTTTGTTTGGAAACTGTAGCAGATGTCTGTGGCAATAAAAAGGCAATTATACTCATATTATCATGAGAATTTCCAGCAGGAAATCTTGACAAACTCAAAGTTTACTTAACTGAGATAAATACAGTAGATAAATAGCAAACTGAATTTAGTTTACTCTTGTACACAGGTGTACTACACATTTCCTCAAGCCATGATTCACAGCCATAACCTTTCCTAATCACAGGCACAGCAAGATATGTCAGGAGTAGGAATGGGCTCATGTTATAAAATACAGCTATAGATCCAAACTTTCTCCAAAGTTTTTGTGTATTTGGAGCTGGTAAACAGGCTTGGGCTCATTTTTGTATCTCTAAAAGGGAGGAACCAAAGGGCCCAATTCGTTTTCACCCTAGACATTTTATGCTGCTCTGAGGATGCAAGTTTTTGATTGAAAATATCTATAGGGTGTCCTCCACTGGCACAGAGTCCATGGCACAGCTAAGAATTGATTTCTTCCCCCTCTTACAGCAGCTTGGAAAGCAGCTACTCTCTAAGGCTGCTCTGATTTATACTGGGAGCAAGGTAGACCCTGGCAGCACTTCGAATCTGGGAGGCCCACTGACAGCATGAGTGCAGTAATATAAATAAGGGGTAATACTCTGGGAATTTGGAGAGTTCTGCTCTTGGAGTAAGGATGCCAAGCAGTACTTCAGAAACAGTCTTTGTTCAATATTGTTTCCAGGCAGGCGAGCAAAAAAATATGTAAAAGCCAGCTGTACTCTGTTTTACTAGTCACTTCAGCTAGAAAATCACTAGATAACACACCAAATTCTTCTTACAATTTTACATTTTTTGAATTAGTCCTTTTCACCTCAGTGAGGCTCCATTTGTATATCAAGGGTAGTCTTAGCTTGCAAAATCAAATCTGAAGGAGGCTATTTAGACTTTCCATTTTCTTTCTTATCGAACAGCAGCTCAGAAATGTGTATGCTGTTTACTGGTTATGCTGCTGTACTTGTGATACAGATTTATCCTCTGAATATTGACAGCAGAAGAGCCATTAACTTTAAGATCATTGCTGAATTATTGAATAATAGTTTTATTATTATAATAACCAAGTACAGTGAAATTACTAAATTAACTGCAGATGAATATCCAGTCTCCTCAGCTATCTTCTGATAGATCAAGTGGTATTCAATAAGTAAAGACTCTTCCTCAGATGGGGGGAAAAAAAAAACCAGACCTCATTCTATGGTAACTTAGAAGCTATAGCTCTTTAATAAAATATGCATACTGTGGAAAGACTTGTTTTGTCAATAGCTTAATCTTGTTTGAAATATAGCATGCTGCACCTCTTTAAAAGACTACAAACAGATTGTTAGTGTCACAATAGACCACATTAGAAAGGATGGAACATTAAGACTGTCACCCAACGTTTCTCTTTGCTGTTCAATATGTGTATCTGCAACTCTGTTCTTCAGATTCTCAGATGCTGCCAAACTGTGTACAAGGTTTTTAAGCCACCTCAGTATCTGACCTCTTCTCATGGGATTTGTTTGGCTATTGGAAGAAGCATAAATCAGAGCAATATGAAGGCTATTCTGTCTTGTGGCAACTTCTGCCAGCACACTGTTCCTGTAATCAGGGGTTGCTAACCACAAAGATCTTCTTTCCATATACCATTTCACCCAGCTGCATGTCCCATACCACCACCAAGGGAAAATATCAGAGAAGTGTCTTTATATCATGTTAGACTTTCCCTGCATGAGGAGAAACTTGAAATGGCCATTTAAGGCAGCCTTTTGCTGATAGAGCAAATAGGCCTGGAGCAACCCTGAATTCTGGTCAACCTCCTGACCTGAGATGGGACCAGCTATATATTGATAGTTGTTTGGCACACCTTGGTAAGAAGGGATGATATAGCCATGCTCCTGTGAGATTGAACCACCCTGTTGAACACCAGCCTTAATATTTAGTTTCATTTCTTTGTTAGATATTGCTCTCCTCTCAGATTGTCACCATTTTAAAATTGCTGCACACAGTGGACCAAATAAACCTCCACTGAAGGTATGCCATAATAGGCAGAATTTGACCATGAAGGGGTGAAATAAAAAAAAAATTTCAGATTGAGCTGTGAGAGTATCTAATGCATTCAGTCTTGCAGATCTCTACACTTGAGTGTTTGTTAGAACATTTATGCTTACCAAGTCAGGGAAAAAGAGGTTACTTGTATAACTGCCATACATGAAAGGAAATGCAGCTAACCAGAGCAGTACAAGTAGTAATATATACTGCAATTCTTATTAAAACCCAACAATAGACTGAAAAATGCATGTTAAACAAGCTCAACAATAAATATAGTTTAGGAAATTGACATTTATTTATTGATGTTCTGTGTGTAATAAGTAATGTATGATTAACTATTCATAGCCACTAATTCATGTAGATCTGCAAAAACAAACAGCAAAAAAACCCCAAACAGAACTTAGAAGTGTTGCTCCCCCTCAATTTGTATATGCTTGCTCACATTCTTTCTCTTGGTATCATAATAGGCTAAATAAAAAGTGTCAGTCCTGGGACTGGTTGTCAAGGCCCACTTGCATGACTGAATTGCATAGTCCACCCCTCTTAGAGAAGAAGTTGTTGAACTCACCATAAACTATGTGGAAGGGAGAGACAGCAGAGACACATAGAATATAGCCAACGCTTTCAAAAGGAATGAGCAAGAAGTGGGCGCTAGCCAGAAAAAGAGACCAAAAAAAAAAAAAAAAAGAGAGCTGTGGCAAAGGCCACAGCTGTGTTACTGAAGCAGGAAAGATAACAGGAAAGATCAAGGCTATTAAAAACATCACAGCGAATAACAGTAGGCTAAAAAAGACAAAGCCCAACCAGACCAAAAAAAAACCAACAAAAAAACAAAAAAACTTTTCCATGGCACCCACTGCTATCATCTGGAAAGGAAAACTTCCCTCCTCTCCCCCGGCTTCGATCAGTGTGATGTGACATACAAATTGTACTTACTAATCAGGCACCTGAGGACTTTGATTCCCCAGGGGACATCAGTGCCCCCTGCAATACTTCCTGCAGGGGTGGTCTTTAGCAACAGGACTTCTGGTTTGCCCCCAGTTACAGTGCACATCCACTTCCTGGGGCTCCTTATCAGTGTGGACAGCAGCGAAGGAGTGAGAAAACTATTTCAGTTGAGTACAGCTTTAAGGCCCTAGGGAACTATAATGAACATTGGCCCAACTCCTTACCTACAGCACAGGTAGACATAGGATTTAAGCTGCTTCTCCCCTTCTCTGAATTTCTGAGAGTCCCTGGTGGCTGCCCAAGTTCCCAGTCTACTGCAGAGCAATCTTAAAGCTCTTCTGGAGCAGTTTGGTTGCCTGTGAGAGACTGCCACTGTGCAGCCTGCAGAACAGCATGGTTCTGGCATCCCCACGCTGTGCTTGGGAAGCGGATGCTGCAGGTTCGGCTTTATGAGCTAACCACTGAGGACGAGATTTACAGTATCTGTACTCCACGCAAACATGTCATGGAACAAAATGTGACTCAGAATTTATGTCTGAGTTTACCCAGCAATACAACAAAGGAGTGTCTCCTCCCTGCTTTCCCAGCTCTGGAGCCCAGCGTTGCTCAGAAGATGGGTGCACAGGTGTATTGCCTAAAGATCAAAACATGGCCCTCTATTTTTGTTGGTGTGAGGCAAAACAGAAGGAAAGCCAGGAAAATTGTCGGGGAACAGATTGTAAAAACATGTTTAATTTTGTTTGCAAGAGAAATAATCGGTACTAGCTAAAACCCTGCAAGTTGTAATTTCTAGTACATTACTGCTAATTAGTAAATGTATTATAGCCTAATTTGATCTCTCAGAGAAGGCACCTTTTAAGAAAAAGATATTTTCTGTGAAGTGTTCAAGCAGGGAGGAGGCTACTGTCAGGGGTTTTTTTTCTCTCTTTTTGCTGCTGAAGCACAGTGCTCTTATTTTATGTCCCTGGCATCTGTTACTGGCCTTTTCCCTAGTTCTTTTTATCGTATTCTTCCATTTAGGAAAAGTTGTTCTCTGCTTCTCATCGGTTAGTCCTATTACTGTGCAAATAGCACATGCAGAAGCCTATTAATTCCGCTTTATCCAAGTATGCAATGGATGGTATACAAGGGAGAGCAGTTCTGAGCCACATCGTGCTTATTCCCAGCTTCATCCCACCATACCAGTTGTGAAGCTCCCCTCTCTCCCCTTCAATCCCTATGAGGCTGTGCCTGGCTGCGCACTTTCGTCTCACAATTTATGGGACTTTGCTGAATCAAGGCGGACAAGTCAGTGTTTGTTCTTGTCTCATTCCCATAGCCGTTTTCCCCTACAACTGCCTCAGCGAAGTCACTGTCTAACCAAGGTGTATCTTTGTGTACCTTAATGTATATCCTCATGTCATTCTTACCATACAGTCCAGTGCTGTTAACATAGTTTCTTTGACTGACTTCTACACTTGGAAGGTTTTCAAGCCTCTTGTCTTCCTGAGCTGAGTTAGTAAATGGCTGCTAAGGGAGAAAGATTGCTTTGGTGTTTTAAAAATGATGTCTTACTTTTGACCAGGCAGCTGTTGAAGATGTTTCCAGAGGCTTCATTTTTTGTGCTGCCTTTTGGTGGAGACAAACACCTATCAATAAATGCTTTTTATGTATTGAAAAGCATGTTTTTCCTTGTTTCTGCCTCAAGTGATTTTATCTGCACTTAAAACACACAAATGCATGCATGTGCAGACACAAAGAGCACCAAGAAAAGTAAGAAGCAGGAACAGTACAGAAATTACATACTGCATATCTGTTTCATTAAGAGTAGATATTGGGCAACTTTTTATTTGTGATTCAAATATTTTGTAATTCAGTTTGATTACTCATAAATGTGAGATTACTGAGGGATGGAAGCTTTTACAGCTTTGGAGCTCCAGATTTGCTTTAGATCAGGTTCTCCTGTGTACTATATGGCTTAATTTTAAAAAGTAAGAAACAACCTAAACTATCAGAAAAATAACTTCGCCCAATACATCACTCTTACTTAGTCTTTTTGTCGTCGTTGTTGTTTATATTTTTTAGCGGTATTGATTTGTCTTCTAAAAGCCTTCCTCTGACTTTAGACAGAACTGAAACCTTGGGCTTTAACTGTGTGTGAAGCTGGAGAAGCTTATTAGGATTTTTAACATTCCAAGTTGCTTTCTGAACAGATTGCACCAGCTAGTTGATGAAACTTGAGCTAATTACTCTAATGGTGACAAATGCACTGGCACAGAAAAGTCACATTTTTTAAAAATAAAAAATGGCACCGCTTCAAGAAGTGCTAAGTCAATTCAGTTATTTGTGGGTATAACAGAGATATTTTTTCCAGAGGTTTTATTAGGAAGAGAAGAAAGAAAAAAAAACCAAACTACCCTTTTTAAATAAAAACCATGCCATCACTGATCATTTGTGGATTACTGTTAATGAAAATTGCTTAGGATTTTAGAGAACTGAAATAAATCAATTTGATAGCTAGTAGGGTGAGAAACTGCCTTCACAAGGCAGTCTTCCTATGTTAGGGGGTACTGAGTATTTCTACAGACCGAGAGGATCCGTAGCACTATATCCAGGAGAATTGGGTCATGATCACTGAGCTCAGCCACTAGCTCCACGGGGTTCTGCTATGTGCTGAGTTGGCTGGTACTGCATCAAGTTCCCTGAACTTTCATTACCAGAGGTAGGTGAGCTTAACCTAAAAATTAGAGAGGAGTTGCTGTCACTGAAAGCCCCTCTGCACTTTAGCAGCACACAAACTATCGGATCTATAGATTTGGTTAAATCCAGCCATGGAATAACTATATGAAAAACTAGAGACATCTGTAACTCCTGAAATAAAGATAAATTCAGGCTTGTACTCATAATTCTTTTTTTTTTTTTATTTGTGCTTCACTGTGGAGATGCACAGTCATAAACGAAGGGGAAGAAATTAGTAAGGATATCATACTATGATACATTTATTTTAAAGAAAAACTTTGTAAAAAACATGCATACCTTTGAAAACACAAATATGCATTGGAGGTAATCCAAACATGCTCAACCCTGCCCAAATTTTGCTTGTGAAAGAACAGCTAAAAATGCTTAACTAATTGCTGATATTTCATTTAGATACTCTTTAAGATTAACTGGATGCAGTGTGGCTATGACATGAAGGTTTCCTGCCATTTAAACTTACTATGCCTCAGAGAGAAATGTACCGTCTTTTTCTTTTTTTTTTTTTTTTTACTATTTACTTAATAGTTTTGACCTTTCAGCCAATTGTCCTTATCCGTCATTACAGTGCATGATCAATCATTTCATGCCTTGTCATCTATAAAATACCAGCAGGAGGGAAAAGTTTTATGTTCTATTGCTTTCCCTGATTATTTTTTTTTTTTTTTAATCAGACTATCTTCCTGTTTATTAGGAAGAAGGAGAAAAGCAAATGCTTCAAGTTACACTGTTTTAATCAACTTCATGGATTTCATGAGTACCAATGGATGAGTTCACTGGAAGCTTATGGTTTTATTTGTTAATTTGTATATTGGTTAATGGCCGCTACTTTAAAATGCACCAGATAAGCCATGTTTGTATGTCACTAACTTCCTTTTGAATTTCTGAGCAATGAGCATAGGCAGAAGTAACCAGTGACACTATATACCTGTGCATACATACACATGCATGTGTACACTTACGCATGAACATGGCCTATCTGAGGACAGTTCTTCAGTTAGGACGGAGCTTTGGGTTCTGGAGATTCAGCTAACCTTCATTGCAACCAGCTTGTGCAAGGGTAAAATTTTCAGGAACACTTGTGTTGCAGGAGCCTAGATGGCATTTAATAACTCAAAGCATCACTTAACAGGACTTGTCTGCAGCAGAAAGCCAGAATGGTGCAGTGATCATGAGCGAGTAGAAATGCTGTAATACAGCATGACACTCTGCAAACATTTCAAATTGAGGCCTGGAAACAGTCTGCTGTTCTCAAAAAGGCCTTTCTGCTTTAGGTGTAGTGAGATGTAAACATGTCTAACATTTCTTTTTCCAGAAACAGTGTGTAGGCTGCTCCCCGGAGGAGCACTCTGCTATGTTCCACTGAGCAGTACAGAAAAGGCTGCTGGCTTATCCATACTGTTACTGGAGCACAACACAACACTGCTTGTAATGAGGGTTAAGTGATTTAGGATCTGAAGTATTTTGGGAAACCACACTTTTTGCTTCTCTTGTCTTCATTTTCCTGATCATAAACCAGAGATAATAGCACTTCTTTGCTTCCCATGGGGTACTGAGAAGATAAGTACATGAAAGATTGAGAGAACTGTAGCTACTGCATGGTGACCCAGTAATGGGGGCACCTAAAGTACTTTTAGGTAAACAACTTCAGCAAAAACATCCGCTTGCATCCCTAAACTAAAAAATGTCAAGTGCACGTTTAAAAACTTCTCAAATGGTTTATGTGTTGGGTTTTTTTGCAGGGCAGGGAGTTCTTTTATGTTTTAATTTCAGGGAGGCAGACTAGTCATGCAAATGATTAGGAAAGAATGAGAGAACTTGGGGGAATACACATCAGACAGAGTAAGAAGGAAGGAGACCAAGCATGTAACAAACTTCAGGCATGTATTATTTGTGCGATTATTTGGCATTCCTTCTTAACTGGAACAAGTTAGTCTCCCCAGTGCCTGTGAACACCAAGGACATCCTTCATTATCTAAATCTTTAAAGTATCTTGGTTTTATTTGGGATAATTGGGGTTGTTCTATCAACAGTTTTTCTGTGATCGTAACACAGAGCATGAAAAGGATAACATAAAGAAAGGTGAAGATACAAATATTCTGCTAAGGTTTGGGGCTTGTAAGGCAAGTTTTGCACAGCTCTAGTTGTAATTCTTTAAAATATACATATGTCCCTTTGATGTTGCATCGAAGTAGAAGCCAGACATAATACTAGCAACTTACTTGCTGTTCACCACTGAAGCCAATGAGCAGTAGAGAAACAGGGGAGTGTGCTTTGAAGTGCTTGCTATTACACAGGAAAATATACACTTCAATGAGAATGTACCATGTGCAGGAGACTGCTGTTGAAATGAACTTTAAAGTCATAACAAGGGCAGGAGACAAAAATTTCACCTTCAGGTTTGTATCTGAACCTTCTTGAAGCTTGTGGGGATATTTGTATCCTCAGCCAGTGCAACTGATAGAAAGGAGCGAAGTCTGACGTTGAGGTCCAAATCAAAACTTTCGTGGTTGATGGATCTGTGTTTGCAGTTCTAGTCTGATTTTGATCTCTAATACCTTGCTCTTCAATGGCTTTGCAGTAGTGCAGTTCAAAAGGCTCTGCAAAAAATGGGGGCAGGGGGAGAAGAGGGGAGAACTGTATAATTAACTTTATTTTGCAGAACAGAATCCAAGGCAGAAAGCAATGCCCCAGGGAGGTGGTTTGTCCTTGCTTCCTCAGCTCCGTAGTGGGACAGGTAGGTCTGCACCCCTCCTGTTCTGCTCAGAAAGGCAGAGTATTACTAAAGTCACTGTCTCTTAACGGGGTTGGTTCTCTTCAGCTGATTATATAGTTAATAAGATTTACATTTAAAAGTCTAATGCATATTGAACACAGGAAAGACTGTAATGAATGCACAATGTTCATTGTCCACTGATCAGAAGATCAAAACCATTTTTAGACTTTCCTTAATATTTGATTGTTCCTAGCATTGTTCTAGCCTTTTATTAATATTTCTGAACTCAAATGCCTGATTCTCTATATTGTATTGTACTTTCTACTGTTACTTACACCACTGTCGTGTGTTACCAAGTAAGAACACTTTTCACAAGATGGGACAACCATCCTTTTGTGTGGTTTTCACATGGCATGACCCACCAGTTTGTGCAGTGGAAGGTGTGAAATACTTCATCTTCTTCTGTCAGGGAGTGGGGGAGTCCATCGTTTTACAATCTCTATGTTATTAAACAAAACTTGCTCTATAAGACCTTATCTCACTCTTCCTATCCTCTCTTTCCCAACCCCCAAGAAACATTAAGACTTCATAGCATTTGGCAGCTGGACATAGTCTTGCTAATACATGCCTATTTTCATGCAGTCTACATATTTGGCAACTTGCAATAGATGTACATGAGTATTTGGGAGTCTCATTCTCAGTGAAAAATGGAGGATTCCTCTGGCCCAGTGTTCAGCCCCTCTCAGCGGCCATGAATGACAAAGCACTTACTGATGTGTCTCCCCCCAACCCATTTTACCCTCCCCGCTGATTCTGGTCTTCATGAGCCTGAGGTTGTGCATCGTTTGTTTTAATAGCCCCTGATTGATAATGACAAAAAATCTAGAGGGGTTAGTCAAATTAATATAAGGAGGAAAAAATATCCTGCCAAAAAACCCAAACAAAAACCACAAACATGGAAAAACTCAAACCCAATGTCTTGTGCCAGTGAGCAGCTTGGTTCGTGGGGAGGAGTGGGGAAAAAAAAAAATAAAATGCCTTTTTAGTAAGACAACTTCATTCAATCTCTTTCAGCCCAAACTGAGAAATTGTGAACAATTATTGTCTAGTCACTTTATCTGTGTCTCTCGTGATGTTCATTGCCTTCTCTCTGCCACCTCTTCCTTTATGAAGAATCCTATTGAATCCCTCCTTGAACAGAAGCTGTGCAGCCTTTGCTACTCCTTATTGCTTTCCTGCCATGACTTTTTTCTAGTTTTGTTATAACCTTGTTGTGGGAGGAGACTAGAACTGCACAGGTCATTTGAGATGTGAATGCACAGTGGATTTATACAGTGTCATGACAATGTTTTCTGGATTGTTTGCTCTTCCTCTCTCACTCATTCTTAACAGTGTCTGCTTCTTTGATCCCTAGTAAGCTCTGAGGTGGCATAGTTACAGAACTAGCTAAAATAGCTCCAAGACCCTGTTCCTCAATGGTAACAGCTAGCATACAGTCACTGTGCGATGAATTGTAGAATCATTAAGGTTGGAAAAGACCTCAAGGATCATCAAGTCCAACCATCAACCCGATGGCTTATTTTTCACCATGTGTACTGAATTTAATTTGCTGTTTTATTATGTTTGTATGTTACTATTATGAAATCTTTTCACAAATCTTTACAACTGAATTTTAGTTTTGCTTCCTCTCAATTCAACCAGCAAGTTGTGTTTGTGATGAACACTCTTTGACATCCCTATTTACCCCCACTTCTAAATCTCTTACGAATGTGGCAAGCCGCCAGGCCTGCCATATCAGTAGTGAGCTCTTGCCTTGACCTCTCTCTGCTGTACGTAGCTGAACTTAACTCACAGCTGCACAGTGAAAAAAACCCAAACCTTAAAAATGCAATTCAGTTGAACTCTTAATCACAGAAACCTGAAGCACAGAAAATTAGTTTAGTGCACCATGTTTAAATAGGAACATACTGGAAAGCGAAGAGAGTAACATGACTGTGGCAAGTTCATCCTACCGTCCTGCTGTGCATTTAATACTTTTGTAATATTAGAATGCTCTGAAACAACATATCTGCACAGGACCCCAGTTGGGCTTGGGCTTTGTCTCTGTCCCTTTAAAAACCTTGTGAACGTATCTCCTCAGTCTAAAACTCCCAGTAATATGAGGTCTCCAGGACTGGTGGGGTTCTTGTTGTTGTTGATTGGTTCATTGGTGGTTTTTGTTTGTTTGTTCAGGATATTTTTTTTAAGTGGCTTTGAAATGACTGTAGCTACCTAAACACGTAACTTTTCATTGGGGTTTAATTTTAGTATAAAGCTATTGATATAGATACACTGCAGAGATGAGTTTAAGTGGTAAAAGGAAAATAATATGCTCATGCAGATGAGTGAATAGGAAGGTGGGGGGGGGGGGGAAGAAAAGAGCAGTGACAGAGAAAGATTTGAATGGTGCAGCTGAACTATGCCTGCTTGGCACAGGGGAAGGAGATAAAAATAATTCTTTTCCCTAATTAGCTATAGCACAGTTCACTGTTACAAGCAGGAAAACTTTAACTCCTTACTGGTACAAACTGTGCTGTTTTGTTTCTCTCTGGGTTTTCCCACCTATTGTGTTAGAATTAGAACCACCCAAATGCCTTTCACAGACAACAGCTGGTCCAGCTCTTTGTCATTACAGATTTTCTGGCCTTTGATGCTTACTCCTGTTTCATTAGCACCACCTCTTCCTGCTCACTCCGTCTGTGAATAATCACCAAAGAGTTAATTTACATCTTAGAACAAATGAAAGGATGTACATTTCTAATGGGAGAATAAGAAACAATAATGATTTTCTTTTTCTGATCAGTTATTTCTTGTGCTTAGAAGGCAAAATTTACTTCCCTAGTGAGGAAGGATTAGTTGCTTTCATTTCTTGTTAGGTTGTTTTGTTTTCATGCACCAGCAAAATGCTATAATGCTTGGTTTGCAAGACCTTCTGGGGAAATGTATTAATGTATATATACATTACAGGCACCTTTTTTGGGAAGGGGAAAAAAAATAAATGAAACCCAACAGATCTTGATTTTGAAAGGGTTTCTTTTGGGACTAATTTACAATTCTATTTGTTAATCTGTTTAAGTAATACACACAGATGGTGGGAGAACTATAAAAAGATAACAGATAAACTAGCAAAGGGGGGCTGTTTTAAAAGAAAAGGCAACCTTAACGTTTGTATCTAGTCAATATCAAAGTTATAAGTCAGCTAAGCCTTATGTCTCTAGCCAAATGACTGAGCATAACTATTTTTATATGGCTCTCTAATGTTAAGTGACAAAGGAAAGGTAGCCACTTAAAAGTATTTGACATTCATAAGCATCCAAAAGACTTTCTGTCATCTTCTATCTATTCATTCACTAGACTAGAAAAAGCTATAATGCCTTGTTTTTTCCCTTTCTCTCAGAGCAGCAGTCAATGCATCTGTGTTAAACCTCCACTCTTCTCTTCTATGCTTCTGTTGTCCATTCCCCTTGCTTCTCTTTCCCTTTACTGTCACCAAACAGCTTTTGTGTGCCCGTTACCAGCAAGGAGTGCCACATCTGGAATTTCCAACTCCCAGCCTGAAAGGGTTAAAGGGACACTGACTGTGCTCGTGCTCCTGCACCTCCTGAAGCCAGTAGCACAGCCCTTTTCAGCAGAAGCAGAATCAGACTGAGTGCCAATCGAAAATTGTCTGGAAAAAATACCCAACTTAAGTGTCATATTTTGTAAGTTTGCTTTAAGAGTATTTTGGGTGCTTTTCTGACATAACCCAGGAAGTTTTTAATTTAATAAGTATCGATAGTGTTCTTTGACACCTTGAATTTTAGTTAGTGTGCACTGCCTTTGTATATTCAGCTTTGCATGTAAAATGTATTCAGTTTGCCTGTAACATTCAGAATTTAGGAATGGGTTTTTTATGAAAATAAAGGGAAGAGTTCTCTTTCTTAAAAATGTTTCATACAACCAGTTCTGATGTTTAAGTCTGTCCAAGAGTATTTAGGCAGCTAAACTACTAAGCTAATTTTGTTGGAAGAATTTGAAGGTTTTGCCATAAGGAAATAAAAATATGTTATTTTGAAATGGAGAGCTTGAAATAAAAAAGCTTGCAGGGAAAACAAGAGAAAACTTTCTGAACTGCTCTAAACAGTGTAACTGGCACACTAAGCAGAAAACCCCTTCATGCTGTTAAACCCATAACCAAATAAAAAGGCTTCTGCAAGTCAGTATGTTTTGACCCTTTTTAAGTTGTTTTAAGTTCCAAAAACCTTAAGCTTTTTAATTCTTATCTATCTGCCCCTGCTAATAACTATTGAATACATTGTCTAATTTTAACCATGGTGCAGAAAGGAACAGTTTTAAGGACATTTTTAGTCCCCACAAGTTTCAAGAAAGTGGACAAAGTCCCACAAATGTCCCTCTCATAGAAAGACTGCAGTGGGAACTTCGGTTTTATGAGGCCCCTAGAGAATTAATACCTGAAAGTGTAGGAGGAATGAGTCAATGACAAGACAAAGATTATACTTCCCTTTGTGCCTTACTAAATGAAAGAACCCAAACACAGTACATGAGACCACATGAAATGGAGCTATACAAAGTCTGCCCTGTGCTGCTGCTCTTGTGAGGGGTATTTTAGGATTCGGGATATTTTTTTTTTAATTTCACGGATAAATGTTTCAGCAGTTTACTAGCTGGCACTAGAGAAAGGGACGTGAAATATCATCTGTTCTCTAGTGTGGGGTTTTTTCCTCTTCTGTCAAAAGAAGAGAAAATTGGAGTTCTGTGGGATTCCTTAGTGTCTGCAGAAAACTGTGTTGCTGTCCCACTTTTCTTGCTGTCTCCTTCTAGAGGTTGTCATAACAGGAATCTTCTCTTTTTCTTTGGAAAAAAAAGAAAGCACAGCCGGGGCTATTCAACTGCAGGATTGTACAAGCAGGCAAATAGAGATGACTGTGATCAAGGATGCAGGGGACAGGGATATTCAAGTAATCTATGTGTATCTCCTGTCCTACTAACAGTTGCAGGGTCTCAGGAAACGCTGTGCAATAAAGCGTCTAAGCGCCTTGCTCCTGAGTTGGACAGGAGCTAATGCTTTGAGAGAAAGAAAAGGAAAACTGATAGATGTTCTTCCATGCAATAGAATTGGGAAAAATTCTGAAGTATAATGACTCTTCCTTTGGAATGACTCATGTTAGCATTCCGTCTGTGAAGTTAATATTGCAAGCAACATGTTAACAGCCAGAGTCACGCTTTTTACTAACCCTGTGTTTCAGTGTTTACAGTGTGTGTGACACCATCATTTGTAACCACACAAAGCATAGTTTAACCACATGCAGCAGGTTAGTTAAGACCCACATAACCAAATTTTGTGAGCAGTTTGCTCATGAAGCAAGCACTTTGCATGCTTGCAGTTAAATTCTGCCTTTTATATTTAATTTCAGCCTTAGTCTAAACATCCTGCTTTTGGACCTGGGAAATACAGGAGCTTAACAATGGAAGTGCTCCTGATGACATTGCTGCGGTTGCAAATGATGCCATTTTAATTCTTAGCTGATATTCAGGAGCTTTCAGTCTTGGGTTGAAGAGATCTGATTGAAAATCAGACACAGGCGTATATGGAGAATTCCAGGTTCCCCAGTTGCCTTGAAGTTAAGTGGAGTGGGCACTTGATTATTATGAAGGCTAGAATTGGATTGAAGAATCATACTTAAAGGTGTAATAGAGCTCGGAAAGTGTCAGACCTTGGAAGTACCTAGCCCTTGATTGTAGCAGCTGGAAGTGATTTAACAAGTACTTGAGGTGACAGAATCAAATGCTTTATGTGATGAATGGGCTGTTTCAATATAGCAAATGATTTTGCTCTTTAAAAATCAGAATTAAACAGTTTGTTTTTTGTGAAGAGTGAGATCATGGAGCAATGAAGTATATGTGTGCACGTGCCCAGAGAGACAGCATTTCATGTTAATCTTGTCTTTATAATAATGATAATACATTCACTTATTTTTGAATTAACTGCTATACACTGGTCCTTCTCCTGGGCAGGGGGGAAAGAATGAGTGTGTATTTTATGCATGATGGTGTCCTAAGAAGCTGAAATAGCATGACCTAAGTAGAACCAGCTCTTTCTCTTAGTGACTTACAAGATGAAAAATATATTTGCTAAGTAATGTTATCAGACAAATTCAAGAGGCAAATGACTTCAAATATCTGTCGCATAACAATACTTGGCAATTGAATATTCTGATGAACATATACAGAACTGGATGCAGAGTTGGGAGGAGATCCCTCAGATTCATGCAAGAGGGGTTTTGTCCAAGTAGTGCCCCATCTTAGGTTCAGTCATGTGGCTCACTTAACACTGTTACACCTATAGTTCAGGCATCCTGTCTTAAAAGAAGTTCCACTCCACTTGTCACTCCCACAACACAGGGGACAAACAGAAGAGAAATTGCATTTTTAGGATCAATGCTTCAACTTAATAACACCAGGAACACTTTGGATTGAAGTGCAACCCCACATGCCCCTTGTTCACTGCTCCTTGTGATTTGTGATCTGATGTGCAATCTAACAGGGTTGCAGAAGGCTGGAGGTTCTTGTAGGGCATGTGACTATGATCGCTTTAGGGATAACCAGCTGGCAGTAAATGATCTCCATGTCTCCTTTTGCTTCCCCTAGTCAGCAATGAGACAGATGCTGATCTTTGAGCAGACTCTGAGATCCAGCAGTCAGATGGATCCAGCCAGGACTCACAAATGCTTGTTGTTGTCTCTCTCACATCTTTTGGGTTGTGTATTAACTGCTGACCTGAGCATCACTGTGCAGAGACAGCAAATCTCTGCAGATTCAAGGCTTTCAGGGTCAGTACTGAAATGCCTCTGATTTGACTATTCCCCAAATCAAGTATATAGAGAAACAATGTTCTTCTTTAAATCATGCAATACTTCTTGATCCCTTGTCTACCATGCTCAGAACTCTCAAGTGTGTTCTTCTCTTGTACATGTGACAATATCATATTCATGCACAGAGGGGAAATATCTGGCACATCAGGTTGTTTGGTAGGGCAAGGTCTTCAGTCCTACACTGGAGCACCCCTCCACTCAGTATCTTCCTCCTTCTCCAAAAGAAGCCAACACCACTACTTCTCTTTTGGTATTTGGCTTCATGCCCCAACATGCCTGGTATGTGAGGAAAGGCCATACATTTACAAACAGAAAGCCAATACAGTTCCCAAAATTGGAGATTCAAATACAGCAGAGTATCTCCTAAGTAGTAGGATATCATAGAATAATCAAGGATAGAAGGAATTGCACAAAGGCCAACCTCCTCCTCAGGAGACAGTGTACTTCAGCATTAGGTCAAAGTTAGATTTAGGTATATAAAAAGGTTTGGTCACACTGACTTTAGGAAACTCTTCCATTTAAGTTAATGAAATGCTGTTAGTGGTGATATATTCATAGGTGCTGCCTTTCAGTATCTGAAAAACATATGTTGTTACACTTCCCCCAGAACTAAAAAACAGGTTTGAAATGAACATTTTTTTTTCTTCAGAGATATTTGCATAATTACACAGAGTGTGAGTGTTAATGAAGAGCTAGTAATAAAACAGGATGAATTAGCATGACTGAGTGACTTAACGCAATCCTGTTGATCATAGAGTTAGGGGTGGCTTGCATTTTGCCAGACCTTTTTTTTAGTAATCTCTTGCAATTGCACATTTGAATTTGAACTTTCATTAATTATAGCTTTATTTCATGAACATGAAACTTCATTGACTTAAGTGTTTACATCAGTAGAACACCTATTTTAAAATATGTGCACCTGACAAAATTGTTAATGAACACCTCGCCGCCACCCCCAACATGAGCATATTTTGGAGTCACTCCAGTTAAGGGAAGCTACATTTTCCTTTTTTTAATACTTAGTATGCTTTGGGGTTTTTTAATGCTTTTAACCTGCAGGGTAAATTTCTTTTTCTTTCAGAATTAGAAGTAGCAAAGCATGTAATCTCAGGAAAGAGAAAACTAGATGTAGAAGCAGGATAGTCCTTCAATAACAACATTATCCCTCTTCCAACTCCTTATCTCCTGGTACTGTTAGTTACTGGTCTGCAGCTGAATTGGCCACCTCACCTCTGATACAGTCAGGTAGGTGAGGCGTGCAAGGACGTGTAAGAACAGCTGAGAAAGATGAGTTGTAGCTGAGCCAAATCACTTTGTATCGAAGAGAAGCCACTTGTGGGTTTTGTGCTTCTGACTCTATTAGGAGGGTAATAACTGGAAGCCAGATTTAGGGAGAGGTAATGTCTTAATCTCAGCAGGAATATAGCTGCCAAATCAATTGGGTACCTATGGCTTTGGTTCTTAGGTACACTTAAACCCCATTGGTTTCAGTGGAGCTTGATCATGGGGCCCATAATCTCACCAAAAGTCAATATTTTGTCCCTTTGCCTGCTTAAAAATGACTGAAAATATAACAAATCACCAGTGTATATCATTAGATGATTAAATAACTTAGATTCCAACCCTCCCCACTGCCTTGGGCACTCTCAAAAAATTCATCCCTAAGCTACAATGGCAACCGGGATCGGGAAAAAGAAGATTTTATTATGGTATGTTTGAAATTTCTGCTGTCATAATCGTTTTGGCAGAGAAATGCTAGAAGTTTCAATATCAAGTCTGTATGAAGGACATCTTTGCTCAGAAACTTTGCATATTCAAATTATTTCAGTCAGAAATGAGGGTTTTGGATACAGTTTTCTCACTCTATGTTTTTGAGATTCCTCATATTGTCCCATTTATTGTACTGGAATACTGAGATCATCAGCTCCTGAAGCTAACTGCTAAATATTCAAGAAAATTGCTGAGACTTAATGGTAAAAGCATTCCTTCCCTGTTCCCATTCTGCCTCCAAAGATGGAAAAGGCAAGGAGACACATATCAGCTTTGGCTTTTGTAAAATTAAGTGACAATGATAATTTAACACAGAATATGTACTTATAAAACATATAATACTATACTATATAATACATAGGAAATATATAAAAATATATATTAAATTATTTAGTAGAACAAAAGATAGATTTTGGTAAACAATGTGACCTGGTACAGGATTTCATTAAAAAATATGAAAGATAAGCTTATAGCTCATGGGTGATTTGAAGTGAAAACCTTTATGGGTATATAGGAAGAAAATTGGAATTGCACTCCAGAGTTTAACAGCCAGAAATATGTATATTACGGTACATACAGCCTGTGAGATTAAAACTGCCAGAAAGTCACATGCAAGGGTGAAGCCAGTTTGAAGTGAAGTTGAAATAAAGTTGGCAGGCCATACATTTTTTTGACAGCAAAATAAATAAAACGTTTTATATGGTTAATGCACTGTAAAATAGCCAAGTCCATACTGAATACCAGGAATTAAGAGATTCCCTTCTGCCTAGTCAAGTGTATCTGAGCTCTCATAAAGTGTTATTTATAGAAACAGATTAACCATTCTGGTTTAGGAATACTCTGGTCTCTAAGAAAATAAGTGAAGGACATCCCAGTTCAAAGCAGGCCATCCTCATTTAGAGCTCTGCTAATCAACCATACAGGCAGAATTCTGCCCCAAAGCAGACACGGTCCTCTCTACATTTGAAAACAGGATTTCCCCAGTATTTTCCTCTCAGTTATTTGAGCCAAACTTCATGTCTTTTCTCACCTGTTATAAATCTGTGCCAATAAATTACCATAGTATTGTAATTCTTGAAGATGCTGTGTCAAAGACAAATATGGAAAGAACACAGGAGAGAAACAATGCCATTTAAGTTTAGGGATTTATCCAGGGAGCATAGGTCTGTTTTAACAATGGAAAACCTAAGAGTCACTTTTTATCCCTGTTAATCTATGCCTACCTTGATCTTATAACTTATCTCTACAGAATAATTTTGATTGTTAATGTGTAGGTATATCCTCAAAGATTTTTCAACTGTTATTTTTACTACAGATTAATATTTACCTCAATATTTTTATTCCCAGTTCAGTCTTTTTCCTCACTTTTCATTTTGTCATCTAACTAGCAATACTCTTTTGACTTGTATCATTAAATGTATGTAATAAGTGGTAAGAACTCACTGCAAACAATTACCAAATTCTTAAAATTGTCCTCTCTCAAAATTATTTGCCCAGCAAAATTTGAAGGGCACTAAGCAGAGTCAGAGTGGTGTTTCTGTGGGTGCTCCTTCCCATTAGGGACCAGGAATTTTGCCTCTCATGCTCTTGACCTGTCCTTGTTCCCCCTTCCAAGATAGAGAGTCCCACCAAAATCTTACAAGCATCATGCCAGCCAAAGAAAGCTTACTGAAACAGACAGTGATATTTTACAATGTTATTTGTCTGAGACCAGGTAAGCTGGTAAAAAATCATTGATATATCTGGGACAAAACAACAATAACAACAAAAAAAGAGGTCTTTTGTTATGGGAATAAGATAGGACATAATTGGTAACAATTGAAGATGCTAAATTTTAGAGGATGAAACACACCCTGAGTGATGAACAGATTTGCCAGCTCTTTATGGCAGAAATACAAATGTATTCACAGCTTCATGAAATTCAGGCTGAGAGTTTCTGTTTAGACACATCTATGGAGAACTGTTCATCTGAAAACAATATGCTGTGGGACCCTCACCCTCTAATTTCTTCTGTGCATCAAAAACTCCTTTGCTACTTAGAGCTTCTGCCTAAAAGCATTTAAATCTCTTAACCTTTGAATCTAGTCTTTCCAGTTGTCTTCCATAGGCCAGATTATAGCCCTGCAGCTTATGTCTGGCAGGGATGCTATATACCAGGCAGTTGTCTCCTGCAGCTAGGTGCATCTAGTGTGGGAGTGGCATGGAGGGAAATATTGGTGGTCTAAAGCACAGTGCCCCCAGGAATTCTTGGAGAGATGGGTTAAGATCAGCTCCAGTTATCTGCACCAAAATGGCATGCTATTTTCTCTCATGCTCACTGCTTTGCTCTTGCTTATCAGTCTGAGAATGAAATGCATGTAGCTAAACTCCTCCAACACTCTCCTCTCCTATTGTGTTTCCTGGCATTTGTCTTAAACTAGTTGCGTCTTGCTGATCAGGAAATTACCTGTGCCGTGGTAACTTAGAATTCTAGAATCATAGAATCGTTAAGGTTGGAAAAGACGCTTAAGATCATCGAGTCCAGCTGCTAACCTATCACTGCCAAGTCCACCACGAAACCATATGCTCAAGCACCACATCTACCCTTCTTTTAAATACCTCCAGGGATGGAGACTCCACCACCTCCCTGGGCAGCCTGTTCCAATGCTTGACAACCCTTTCGGTGAAGAAGTTTTTCCTAATATCCAAACCAAACTTCCCCTGGTGCAGCTTGAGGCCATTTCCTTTCATCCTATCACTTCTTACTAGGGAGAAGAGACCGACCCCCACCTCGCTACAACCTCCTTTCAGGTAGCTGTAGAGAGTGATAAGGTCCCCCCTCAGCCTCCTCTTCTCCAGTCTAAACAACCCCAGTTCCCTCAGCCACTCCTCATAAGACTTATACATGGACAGCCATATTTTATGGCATCTCGATTTCTGCTTTTCCATTTGAGGAGTCAGCAGCCATCATACTTGGTTTTTTCCCCTTTAACAAAGCCAACATTGATCTTGCAGATCATGCACACTGCACTGTCAGACAAGATAGATAATGATTTGAACTGCAGCAAATGGGACTATATGACATCACACTTTTGTGAACAGACAAATCTGTGATCTTATTTAGTTTGACAGGTATAAAGGGCATTTCAAAAACTGATTATATCTGCTGTGATTTTAAGAAGGTCTGGGATATGACTGGAAAATCTTCACCCAACCTACTCCTCAGGGAACAAACTCTTCAAAAGAATAATGCAATACCACTTATTCGACGCATTTAAACACACATTTAGCGCTTTTTTTTCACATTGTGAAAAATATACAATATTACCCCTGTGTGAAGACTCTAAGGGTGAGAGTGATGTGCTAGAGGTGAATCTCCATCAAATCTGGGAAGTTGAGTCTGCAACTAAGCTTTGAAGATCAATGTGAAAGAAAAAGCTGAACATGAAAAACATCTGAACTATTTAATGAAAATGTGAATCTGTGCTGATTTTGCGGATCCATCTCTTATTGTGGAAGCCCCATCACCAGCTGGGGATAAGATTCATTAGCATTTTAGGAAGTTTCCACTAATAGTCCTACTAAAATCAGCTGTGACAGACTTGCAGTGCAGCATCAGTCAAGGTCAATACATGTAACAGCACCTACCTGCAGGGCCCCACCTTTGGGAGTGGGATGCACAGACCTCAGCTGGATCCTTAATCTCACAGAGGAAGGTTTTTGGTAGCACCTGGACTGTCATGGCTGCTCCGCTGCACCGGGGGGAAGGCTGGTAAAAGGAAACACTGAAATCCAAGCTCATTTTTATCTGAGAGTTGGATGCCTCTAAAACCCAGAGTTAGCAGATGCATGGCTGGGATTCACAAATCTCCTTCTGCACTTAGATGTTGACATAGACTCTTCACATGCAGATGGTGTGTTCAGTTTTTTTCTTTTAAAGCATATTTGGCATAGGTGCCCATCATTTACACAGCAGACTTGTATTTAGGGAACTCACACAGGCAGAAGGTCTTCGTTACAGGTAAGGGCAGGTCTGCTGCTGCCCTTATCATGCAAAGTACCCTAAGCAGCTGACCACAGGCACCTCCACTCCTCTCCCCAGATCTGTACCTCTGGGAAGGATGCCAAAGGCAAGCAGGCAGAGGGAATGGCCTTGGGATGAGGGACTCCTAAGGAGTGCCTTGGGACGCTCATGGGTTTTGCAGTTTGGGTGGGATTTGAGGATGATCTCGACCTTGTTCCTTAATCCTGTCACCGAGTCAGCCAAGTACTTTTCTTTTTGTCCAGCCCAAAGGTGCTAGGACATGGTCCTCTGTTAGAAAATGAAAAAGTTTCATTTCTCAAACTATCTGTATGACAACAGTTTTCTGAAGCGCAATACTAAGACAATCTCTCAATGAATTAAGTGTGGCTTTCATGTTTCATTCTAGCTTCATGAGTATTTTGTCATGGGATGGTGAAATACTTTTTTAGTAAGTCATAAACCATTAGAAAGTGTGATCTGTCATACTGCTACATTTTTAGATGTGTCGTTATGGCTGAAATTACAATCCTTTAATCTCTGGTTTCTAGTCTAATCTTTACAAAGGCAATTCTATTGTAAATATTTTTGTTAATTCCTCCCTTCTGGCTTCTGGTATTAACTATATGCCCAGTTCTGCTCTCCCAGAGATGAATGGAAATATTTTACTGATTTTCTCAGTGAGGACAGAGCTGTGTATGAGTGTGACTTTCTGTTATGTCCTGCTGGAACAGAATGATTTTGCTAATAGACATAATATAAATTTTAAGTCTTCATAGTGTGAATATTAGTGAACTGATAAACTTCTATAGGAAGAGATGCATCTTGTCTATATAATGCACCTTGAGGTACTCATGCAGGGTGGAATTAAGCTATTTCTCCTTTTGTTTCATGCAGTAGGGAGGGTTTCTTAAGGGGGTCAGACCTATATTCTTAAAGATATTGCATTGAAGAGTACTGCCACTTAGTAGTCACTTCTCATCTGAACAGCCTGGAAGCAAAGGAAAAGCAGAGCAAGCGTCACCTCTCTGCTGCAAAAGAACAGTCTGTGCTGCTAGAGTCCTGGTGCGACATGTCTTCAACAGAAGGGTGTGATTCAACCGCTGACAGAAACAATCTTGACAAGTAAGCTCTTAAGTTCGCCTCTGTGTATGACAGAGATTGAAAGAGCAGTTCCTGAAGAGCTGGACATGTATTTTATTGGCCCAGTGTTTATTGTTACCTGCTAGAATTGCTTTTCACCGAGGAGGAAAAAAAAAAACCCAACAAAAAAAGCACCAGGAAGAATATGGATGATGTCTTTAAAAAACCCCAGCTTTGACAAAAAAATGTTTATTACTGAAAGCTATTCCCTACAACTTCACTTCTTATCTTCATTATTTTGTAAGCTCTGAGCAAGGGGCAGCTTTGAATGCAAAATCATACAGCACTTACTGTACTCTTTGAAACATTCTCAGCCATTTGGTAATTGTAAAAGGACAAACAAAGAATAGATTGAAAATGGAAAATCCCATTTCACTACAACCAGATTTTTTTAGTGGCTGTGTTCATTTTGGATATGAGAAAGAGACTATAAATCTTAAAAATAAGTGTATTTTTCTGCCCTTTAAGAAAATAAAAATTCCAATTAAGGGGGGGGGGGGGAAGAAAAGACAACATTACCTGCTATTCCAAAAGGAAATCTATAAAATGGACACTGAAAAATCAAACCCACAAAATAAACATCTGTAGTGTCCCTTCTTTGGGGGAAAACAACCTATTATGTTAATACTAATGATGAACAATCATGTTAACTTCCATATTCATTCACTTTCTCCTTGACCTTATTCTGGCAAAAGCCTCTTGATTCCAGTAAGAATTTTTATTTGGAGGCAATTTAAGCACATTCTGAATTATTTTACTGATTAATTCTTGGGCATCATAGATGGGCAGAAGAAGAGAGAAAAAATTGTGTTACCTGGATATGAATAAAACTGAATAATGCTTTCTAGCACTTGTGTACATTATGTGCACTTTATTTCTGACACTGAAATAAAGATGCTAGCTAGTAAAACAGACAATACAACATCTTCAAAAGATTGTCTTCAAGTATTCAGTAAGCTTTGTAAAGAATTTCTTCACCTCCTTTTAAATTAGCAAACGCCTAAATAAATTCTTTACTACTTTGTTCCTCCATGATTTTTTTTTAAGCAAGCATGATCTCCTACATAAAATTTCAAGTCAAAATATTCTGATTTTAACTTAGATACCCATGGTTTTCTTTAGATATCCATGGTTTTCTTAAGTGAAGTTCATGGCCAATGGCTAACTCCTGATCAGCAGCCACGTTATTAGTCCTTGTGAAGGAGAGGTTATTTTACAAATCATTATTTATCTTGGAGCAGGGTAGTCCTTGTGCTTGTACAAACACGTCATTAATGGGCTTAGCTTCCAAAAGAAGCTTCTAAACCATGTTTTTGTTTTTGTTTTTGTTGTTGTTGTTGTTGTTTTTTTTTAAGAAAAGAAACCAAACCCAAACATTACAGGGAAGATGTGCACGCCTTAGGCCATCCCTCAGCCCAAGTCTATTTCACCCCTTAGGAAAATTACTTTGGTTTTCCAGAGTACTCCTGGAAGGGACTGAATTTCTACCAAAGAATGCGAAATTCCCTCACAGCCTGTCAAGTGACACATTGTGGCAACAGTACTTTTTGCTTCTGTGCCTCTTTCCAAGTGTTAATGAAATAATCCCCATGAGAAAGTCTCAGATAACAGGTTTACAATGAAAAGATTTTAACATATCTGTAGTCAATCATGATTTTTTTTAAGTATACCAATATTTTGATCTGAAATAAGACAAACAGCTGCCCTACTTGCCTTGTTTTCCCCATCATTTCCTTGGTTCAGAAAATGTGATTTATTTCCTTTTCAGATTTACAGGTTATTTTTCAAGTCAACACCCACAACTTCCTAATTCTATATGAAGCTGGTTGTTTCTGGTTCTAGGGGAGGGATTGACACAGTAAAAATGTGTGGATCTATAATATAATAGATCTAAACACATTTCCATCGAAGCACTAGATGAAAAACCATGGCATGCTTCTGTTTTGTGTTCTCAGAATGACATGAGCCCCTTGCGATAATTCTCGATCTTTGAGGAGAAAGTCACTGAAGTCAGTATGTGGCAGAGACCAACACATATGCTTAATTTTGCACCATGCAATGTTATGGTCATCATGGGGACACTTGCCCAAACCTTCACAGGCACTGGGCCACAAAAGGGAAGAACAGTTAAGGATGAGGAAACACTATGAAAATCCAGGTAAAGACAGGAACAAATAGACTCAAGTCAAACTCTGTAACAGTTTGGAGTCTGATACTCCTTACTTGGTTGAAAAGAAAGGAAAACAAAAGTTCTGGCTTTTATTGAGGGTGGTGAGGACAGTGAAAGTTACTTTGCAGAACAGTTTCCAACTTGCCTTCTGCAAAAGTCTGCTAAAGTCTCTTTGGAGCACCCGTCTGTTGTGAAAATAATTCATTTTGTCATGCCCAGTAACACACTTGTAGTCGTTTTATGAAAGCTTATGTAGCAGTTTCACCTCTAGCTTTACCCTCTGTTATACTACATCACAAACTCATTTAAATAGTGATATTAATGTTTTTAGAGATCACTACAAATGGTTGGCAGCATCATTGCAGTTAATGTCTCATGGGAGCTATACAAGGGAATTTTATCAGCTTGAGGCTGAGGTATTTGATGAAGTAATAATAAACTAGCTTTGAATTGTCTTTCATTACCCTTTATCTCTGCTAGAGAGAATATAATCTTATTCAAATTATAATGGCCTCTGTTATCAATGTGGTTTACTATTTATTTACCTGCACATGGACATGCAAATGTATACGCATTCTCCTCTTTTTACCGTACCTGTAATGAAATTCCTTCACTATCAGAATCATGCATGATCACAAATTACAAACTAGTTACTTGGAAGTGTAATTTCCTTAGCATTAAAAGCATTAAAAATAAAATTAAAATCCAACTTTTTTTTAGGGAAAAAAAAAAGTACCTCGATAAGGAGTAAAATCCAATCATTAGACTTTAAACATACCTTCATTTATCTTTAAGACAAACATGATATTCTACCTCAGGAATAGATAGGCTGCCTCATGTCTGGCAGAAAAAGAGATGGGAAGAAATGTTTAAGTGCCATCACAGGGGGAGGGAAGTCCTGGGACTGGAGGAAAGAAGGAGATTCAGGTGGCAGAGCTTTGGTTCTGCCTGACCAAATCACGTAAACTTTTCTGAGGCTAGGCTTATTTCAACCAAATGAGTAGGAATGTGAGACATGCAACACAAATCTAGGTTATTTTTATTAATTACTTGGTGGTTGTCAAGCACTCACTAGAGAAAAGGAATATACAAGTGCAAACTCAGGGTACGGCTGTGCTGGTCCATACAGGGGAAATATTTTTTTGTTAAATGACTAGGCAACAAAACAACTGGATACATGCTAGTACACATCTGCTCTGTTTAGCTTAAATGTATACTGAAAAAAACCCCAAAGCCTTCAACCTTGCTCCAGTGGCTGTAAGAGCTACAAATCAGACAGCAGATATCAAAACGTTTTGTTACTCATTCTTCCTTTGAAAGGCTACTAGGGTAAAAACAGGCAGGTGGACTGTTTGGATTGCCTTTTTTCTATTATCAGTTCATCTCATTCATGTGCTGAATGAGGGTCTTTTTCCCTTTTTTATTAGAGTTATAGGATCTAAATTCTTCCCTTCCAAACCCAGGGCACACTACAGCCCGAAAACTGTTTCTTCAGCTGATCTTGACTGACGCACTAGATTTTTCTCCACCAGTTTGCCGTAAGGCCATTGATTCTGATCGATTTCTAGTCAGTGTTTACTTACTGTCACTTTAATTGAAACCAGGCAAGGGGAAGTGATTATTTAAGCCTGCCTTATCAGACCAGCACTCAGAGTGAGGACAAACACTCTGCTGCAAACGACAGATATTTTTTACCATCTAGTCTTCAGGCTTATGTCACAGGGAAGTGTTAAATATGATTTCTATTCTTTCTTCTCAACAGAACGAGATAGAAAGCAGGCGTGTAACTATAAACAATACCAAATAATATTTATAGCTGTATCTATATTAAGCTTTCTTTGTAACATGAATAATTTGTTGTTGCAATGTATCTGAAACAACCAGATGTACATAAATACTATGTAGACAATACGGATATTCAATCCCGAACAGATAAAAGGCTTACTGAGCAAAGTGGAACCAGAATTTAAGAACAATACGCATACATATGAAGGAGTTTAAGTAGATTTAAAATAAGAAAGGCAGTTCAAAGTTTGCTGAATGACAAGGAAGCAAAGATACTCAGCTGAAAGTATGGAAACACCAAATGTGTAAAAGCTGATCAAGCCAGAATTTTACTTAAAATTCAAACTGGAAATAATCTGGAATTGAGAGGTAGAGCTCATAAACTTTAACCATCTTGCCAGGAGATTAAAAAAAAAAGTTTCTTAATGAATAACAAAATAGTTGTTTGAAATGGAGGCTAACATGAGGCTGGTTACCAGACTACCTTAGAGAATAATTCTTTTCTGTTGTGGAAGTAGATCAAAAGTCAGACGGAGTGTTTGCCAAATCAGTAGGTCAAATACAACCTGGGATGCTTTGGTTAAGGGCTGAGTAAAAGAAGGCAGCAATGGTGATTTCCCACAGCCAACAAAAGAAAACACAAAGGCCATGAGATATTTCATACAGCTCTTGTTAATCTGGCTTTTCTTTTTTCACTCTCTCCCCCCCACCCCTTTTGTAGGAAGTATATCCTTGCAGCAATGACAGATTCTGGCTGGTGCTTTTTATAGAGGGAAGCAGATTCTAGAGGATAAGAACTTCCTCCAGAATTCTGGAGACTGGATTAGATGCCAATACAGAAAGGGATTGAGACTTGGAGGGTAAAATTTTTTGAACCAGTGTCAAAAACAGGCTTTGAATGGTGCAAAATAACTCAAAGTGCTTCTTTTTACTATGTTAAACAAACACCTGGAATCCTGACCATCGTTTTTGTTGTATAAAATTTCCTTAGTACTTGCAGAACAGGGGTTTTAACCTTTCCAAAGCAATCCTGTTTAATCACCCCTCTACTCTCAATTAGACCTGACATCATAATTCCTATCCCATTCTAAATTGTTGGGAATTGTTTCTGTGTGTGCTAAAGTAACCTCAGTATTATACTTGCCAGTGAAATGACCTTTACAACTCTTGTGCAGAGACTATAAAACAGCTTAGTAAATTTACTAAATATTATGTCTTGTCAAAGTATAATCAGTTTTTCTATTATCAAGTGACAATTTTTAAAATTTATCCTCAAAGCATGGAGAGAAGCTCACAAACTGAATTTCATTTGCTTGTTTGCTTCATTTATTGTGCTGGTTTTTACTGGGGTAGTGCTGATTTCCTTCAGAGTAGCTATTATGGGGTTACGTTTTGGATTTGTGCTGAAAAGAGTGTTAATAATACAGGGGTGTTTTGTTATTGCCTTGACTCAGTGTAAGCACTGCTCAGCATTTTCTGCTTCTCACATCACCCCACCAGCGAGCAGGATGGGGGTGCACAAGAGGTTGGGAGGGGACACAGCTGGGACAGCTGACCCCAACTGACCAAAGGGATATTCAATACCATGTGACATGGTGCTCAGCATATAAAGCTGGGGGGAGAAGAATGAGAGGGGGACATTCAGCATTATAGCATTTCATCTTCCCAAGTAACTGTTACACGTGACGGAGCCCTGCTTTCCTGGAGATGGCTGAACACCTGCCTGCAGATGGGAAGAAGTGAATGAATTCCTTGTTTTCCTTTGCTTGCGTGCACAGATTTTTCTTTACCTATTAAACTGTTTTTACCTCAACCCACAAGTTTTGTCACTTTTACTCTTCTGATTCTCCCCCCGTCCCTCCATGGCGGAGTGAGCAAGCTGCTGGGTGGTGCTTAATTGCTGAATGGGGCTAAACAATGACAATTATTTGCAGTATTACAGCCCTCACTGACTTTCAGCATTCAGACATGATACTTAGTGAGAACAGTAATCTTGGAAATTTACACATTTAATAGCAAGAGAGGCTCCAATCACAATTTGGAATTACTTTGCTCTCGAGTTGCTTAAAGTTTTTTGGCTTGAATTTTTCCTATAACCAGTTACAGTTTTTAAGAAGTATTCCTCACTTTGTAGGTATAAAGAATTTTAGCTTTTACTTAACATAAATAATATTCCTAATTTGATGTTCATGTTTGTAGTTCCAGCATTTTTAAACAGCTGGCAGTGAGCATGAAGCAGACAAACCTACCCCCTGGAACTTATATTCCCTTCAGTCTGAAAAAAATCCAAGTCTGTTGACCTTTCAAGATTACCTAGAAGCTTACGAATATACTCAGAAGTTTTGATGGTTAAAGAATATAGGATTTTGTCTTTTAGCCCCTCTTGGCATTTGTGAATTCTGAATATTGTGTGCACTCTTTTACAAAATGTTTACCTACTTACACATTTACAAGAAATGTCTCTCATAAATCAAGAGAGTAAGCAAATAACCTTCTAGATCATAGTTACTAACTGGGCAGAGCTGCAGAGGTCACACCTCCTTGCGGTCCCGCTGGGTACCCTTCAGGGTAACCAAGTTGGCCTCTGTCCCAGTGTTCAGGGAGTTACAGGTCCTTTCTCCCTGTCGATTGGTTTCACCAATCATTTGATAGTATTCACACAGGTAAAACACATTTCTGGCATTGAGATCGTATTGTTGCCTAGAGCCTATGCCCACAGGTATTAGTTGGGCCCAGTCCGACAGCCTTGGAGGGTGGTGCTGTCTGGCTTTTGCTCACCCTCACGTTATATTGGCAAAATGAGCCCACCAATGCAGGTGACATTTGCATTGGTGGCCACACAAACTTCTCTTATGGATTGGTATGAAGAAGTGATCACTAAAAACCTTAAAGATATGTTTGTTAGTAAAGTAAGAACCATTGTAAGATCTTAATGATATATTGTAGATGTGTAATTTGATGATTTGTAAATAAATTAACCTTTCTTTCTGTCTACCTAAGGCAGGAGACAGAGCCCCCTGGAAAAGCCAAGGGCCACAAAAGCTTCAATAAGGAGGGTGATAGTATGTAGGGACAAATTGTGGCTCAGTATCATGATGTGTCACCTTTCCTGCCAAAGACAATTATCACCAGTCTATAACAAGGTGGACAGGCCACCTATACTTAACCCAGAAAAGGAACATGTATAAATTTATATTATAAATATATAAATTTAATTATACATTCAATACTATATATCAAACATATGTTTGATAAATAGCCATAACATGAAGGAATTCTAGGCAGTATGTCCCCAGACCAGAGTGTTTCAAAAACATTTTCTCCGAGTTCATCTTTCCTCTGAAACACCAAGGGCTTTTCTGTATTTGTTTCTAAATGTCTTTTTTTCCTCCATACTTCCTTTTGTAGCAAAATCAGGTATGCTCCCTTTTTATTAAATAGTGACGATTACTTATCTCAGTTGATAGGTGAAGAACAAAAAGCATCACAACTTCCAGTAGATAAACTAATTTAGAGATCAGTCAGAGTGCAGTTAGGGACTAACAGAGTGAGAGAAGGACTTTTTCTCTAGCTATAACAACAGGTTTGTAATAGGACTCATAATTTGTATCAAGTCTTTAACTGAGCTGACTATCTCTACTAGTGGGAGTGAACCCTATCGACCCTGCAGTTCCACCCTGTGGCTCTTTTGGTAGGTCTATCCATGACAGATGTATTTCAAGGGTATTACGAACATTCCTAGTCATTGTGACAATGTTGTTATTGTCAAGCAATGCAATGCAGAAATACATCTAGGTATACAACAAAGGTAAGCCCAATCTGTAAAGATCAAAGATAAGTTCAGATATGAAGCTGTCTGGAATGTGGAGGATATATAAGCAAGAATTTAGTGTGGCTTTTTACAGAGACAACATCCAGTCAGGAAGTTCTGATGATTGTGAGGACATACAATTTCCAGATTTTGTGATGGACAACAGAAAAGATTTTATCTGACATAAGTGGATAGACTGTTTCCAGTGAGGTGTAGGGCACTTCTTCCCCATAAATAGGGGGGACTAGTTTTGCTAGTTAAGGACTAGCAAAAATCCTTCAATTCAACAGGCATCATGTTGTGAAAAATAGAAAATAACTGATCACTCTGAGGATTGACTAAAGTTTCAGTCCACTTCTTCCAAACATAACTGCCTCCCAACACACCTCCTAGTACATTTTTGTCTTTGAAATTTTTTTTTAAATCTATCATCATGTATCTAATGCAGTCAGTAAGCTCTTGCTCAAAAGAACACCCGGGGCACTGGGATTCAACACTGAACCCCAGTCAAGGTTCTCAGCAAAAATAGGTCAGTAATTCAATATTGTTTCAGTTTCTCCCTCTGCATCTAGTCATCTGACCACACTGGACCTCTTCTACTTCCTCTGTTTCTCAGTTGTTAGATCTCTGTAATACCTAGCCTGTGACAACTTAACAATGTTATCCGTTGAATTAGCAGTTCAGTACTAGCTCATGATATGAAAAATGCAAAGAAAATTGGTTTGGATTCAGATAATCTGGAATCTTCGTGGCCAATGTGCATGCCCTGCTTCCCCTTCATGTGAATTCAGTTCTCTGTGACCAACCTTGTTAGGTGAGGGTTATGGGAACTCCACTTCTCTTTCCACATATCTGAACCAAAATGTCTCCATACGCCCAAACGTGTGCAAGGTCTGTAATCCTTCTCGCCCATTTGCCTTCTCCATCCCAGCACCTTAGCTGAGATCGCTGGGAGGAGGAAATTACCCACCTGGGCATGGCTACCATCCTCATACTTCCTCTGGCACCATTAAAAGCCCCCAGCTGAATGATAGGTGTAGCATTCACTTTGAGCCTGCCTGACAATAACATATCCTAGTACCAGATATTGATATTATTTATAGCAGATTATCATACATGACATTATAGAATTAAGCAGTACTATTCATTAGAGTAAGTAACTAATTCTGTCACTATATATCCAATGTCAGCAGTGAATTGTTTGTCACAGCAATACTTGGTGGAATCAATGCTGAATCCCAGCTGCGTTTCTTTAAGGAAACCAGCAATTGCATATCAAGTGCCTCATTTTCTTTTACTGTACTGGAATGAACCCACAAAAAACTAAAGACTGAGCATGCAACACAAGTGGGATAGCTTTCAGCAGGTGTTTCATATCAAAGCTTGAATATTCTGGCACTCCCTGTACTCACCTAATTCCAATCAAACAAATCCTATGGAACATTCACTAAGAAAGGTGCAATATCTGTGCAGTGTCTGCAGACGTAACTTGGAAAACTTCCTGTGTTAACTATGTGGTTTAAGTATGTAATAAAGCCACGCATCAGATCTCTGCCTAGGCTGCGTTACAGTTAAGAATAGGAATTCCTATATTATTTTTAAATAGTCCAATGTCTGAGCTCAGTCTCTGCTGTAAACTGAACTTCTTCATTCTTTGCTCAAAAGGAAAAGAGTTGAGAGAGTATGCCTGTTTTATCTTCCACCTCAAACCATTCCTAGGGAGAAGGTACACTTCAGTGTACTTCTGTGAAGTGAATTAAAGGGTCAGTAAAGCAATTAGACTTGAATTTATAAATTAACACTGGAAATTTTCTAGTCAGCCCTGCTAGAGTTGCTGGGATATTTGAATGGGTCTTGGAATACATCAGAATCACAACACTAGGATCAGAAATCAATAGTTTCTTTTTTGGACCTCACAGATGGGAAAAATAAAAAGGGTTGATATGGATTGGGCAAATATAGCATTCTGATGCTAAAGTGAATAAACAAGAGTTCTGATGCTGAAGTCAGTAAAAAGCAATACTATTTCTGTCATTAGAAAAAATTTATCACTTTCAAATGACCCTATTGTTTTCAGTCTTTTAAAAGGCAATAAGTTGCCCATGCCATCCTAAGAAAATAACCCCCCTCTTCAGTATACTAATATAAATTTCTGTTTTGCAAAAAGACCACAAGCATGTAACACAGCTCTTCCTGTATGTGTCCAGAGGAACTGTTGTTTATTTTAATAACATAAATAAATATTTCATGCTATATTCCCTTCAGGATCCATTTACCTAGGGAGAGAACATGAGGTAGGTAGTATCTTTTCTTTTTACTCCTCATCAACAACAAAATTAGCTATTAATTTCCAATTGTCATCTAGAAAACTGATTACAGTAATATATTAAACAAAACGTTACACAAGATATTATTTTCTCAGCGGAACTTCTATTATTTGTGTTGCGAGTTGTCACTGTTATTATTTTGAAATAGTAATCCCTAATATTTAGGAATTTACTTTATAAGTTAAGTAGGATTTTGCATGTCCTCCGGACAAACTCTTTCATTAAAGGACAAGCGTGCATGCTAACCAGCAAGATATACCACACTGACCTGAGTTGTGACATGTATTTGGCATACTCTATTGCTTTGTAACTGTAGTTGGTAAGCCCAACAATTGCCAAGAGTGTTTATTATAGACAATATTTATAACTTCCTCCATTTCAAAACAGGAGGATCATTGTGTGATCTAACCTAACCACCAGCATAGCACAGATACAGAGCCTCAGTCGGGTGTTTCTACATTAAGCCCATAATTGCTGCATATCTGTATAAAATCAGTACTTCCAACATTCAGGGAGAACCCTCCGGTGGGATGTGAAAAGTTTAAGAAATATTTTACAATATGATTTAATAAATATTGCATTATGGTGAATTAAGGGCTCAGTGAGAGAGCAGATAGAGCTAGTGTTATTTTGTAATTTCGTATGGAAACAAGGGTTCAAAAGCCTAAAAAATATTTCTTTCCTCTCCTCATCAAGGAGGAAAAAGAGCAGATTGTAACCTCCTGGGTGCCCAAACTCAACAGTCTTTCCAACGTGATGCTTCTTGCCTTTGACTACCAGAATTTGTTAACTTCTTCCTATCTCTACCACCAGTGCAAATAGGTACTGGAAACACTGATTTTCACTTGAAATTCTGATTCATGTTTTGAAAAACTTTTAAAAAAAACTGAAAAAAATCAATATTAGTAGGATATGAAATACCTAGGATCTGCTAACTATTAAAAAGAGACATATATTCAGTTCATTACCAATTTTAATACTCAGTTCATTGAAATCTTTGGTTTTCCAATGCTCCTGGAAGGGAGCAGTGCATGAGAGAGTTCAGTGTTGAACTCTTCAGGATCCTCAGGCCTTAAAATATGCACATGTCCGTGTTGTTCTGTGTCTCCCCATCCAGGATCCCACCAAAACACAGTAAAAGAAGAATTCCTGTGTACAGAGCTATTTTCAGAGTTGGGGCCTTTTTCATTAATCTTTCTAAAAGCCTGGAGAAGACTTGGGAAGACAAAGGTGGAGTAGTCAAAGGGTTTTTTTGTTACTGTTATTATTAGATAAAACACAACCAGAACACAGTTTATTGATCATACCTGATCCTGTAGCAAGCTATCAGCCTAGCAATCATATAATGGAGATGGTCTTGCATGCAAATGAAAATAATTTAATGACACAGACAAAAACAATGAGAACCATTGTTTCCAGATAATTTATACAGATATCGAAGCATTCTTTTTTTTTTTATGAATTGAATTCACAGGAGATTTGTGAAAGTTGCCTGCCAGGTCAAAGGCTAGTGCTTTACCCACTTAATCATTCATCCCTGCTTGATTAATAGACTTTTTAAACAGAGTCATATATTAATAATGTAGGCTTTAACTGGGCATCTCGATCAAAGAGCAGATTTTAGAAGTTGATTGGTTTGTATCCTCTAGGCCTGTGATAAATGTCTAGAGATTTCTTGTAGTCATTTTTTTCTTGTCATTTTTTCATTCTGATATTCATTTCTCTCTTCAACATTGTCACATGAATATTTAAAACAAGAAATATAATCAGTTCAGTGCTTTTTCTCCAGTGCCAGGATCATAAAGAGAATAACTGTCATTCAATACAAAATCTCTTTATTACAATATTTAAGCGCTGTCTGTTTTACCTTGCTTGTTGGGAACCATGAGCTGAAAACCTTATATGCATCAATAGGATTATGATTTGAAACATATTCTTCAGATTTGGGGTTAAGTGGGATCAAGGAGAAGAAAATTTCTCAAAGATAAAAAGACTATGGCGTTAATAATTAAAGGGGGGGTAGACAATTTCCAGCCAAACTGTTATGCTGGAAAATGCTGTCTCATAAAAACTGAACTGTTTTCCAGGAATAGGTCAGTGTTTAGGGAATTCAGATATAGTCGGTTAAATTAAATCAAAATGCACTCCTTTTTGTTTGCTTTGAGATTACTTTTTATTTCCAAATCTTATTTTCTTCAGAAGTTAACATCTGAGGTGAGATGACTTCAGCTGAAAGGAAATAGTATAACTGAGTAAATATTTTTGAAAACTTTATGAACATTTTCATTTCCTTTAATTTTCGTTACAACTTGGAACAAAACCAGTACTCTGAGTGAAGAGCAATCCCAGTTCCAAGCTTCCTGTAGCATTCCTCTTAGCAACATTAATACACTTATTCAGGATACAAAATTCCATATCTTAACAAAGGCCTAAACAAAAATGATCACTTTCCTGATGCCCTGAGCTTCAAAGATCAACGAAGACTTCCATTGTGGAGCAAAGTAAGCTGACTTACCTGGTATTACTCATATGTGAATAATAGCCTTTCATTTCTAATTCATAATGTATATCTTTGCTGCCAGTTCTGTACTTGTTGCAACTATAAAACTTCCAGTGATACCAAAAACATTTCCAAACAATTCTCTCCCATGTAAGGCACAGATTTATAGAGCTCACTATGCCTTGTTCTGCACATTTTTTTTTTGGTCCAGCTCGGTCAGCCATATGCACTAGGTACTGCTGATGGGCCAGCTGTGCAGCCCCATCCTCAGCATGAGATCACAGAGCAGGATGAATTGGGTCCTTGCTTCTGGCTATACGACAGTGTATGAGATACGTGATGCAGAAAGGACCCTTGTTGCATGGCTTCTGCCTCTACACCTTTCCTAGGAGGGAACTGGAAGTAAGTAAAAGTCCAAAACTGTCCATTAATGAATGACATAAAAAATTAAAATATTTGGTAGTGCCTTGATCTGGAATAGAAACTGGATTCTGCAGAACGGTATGGATGTGCTCTCCAGAAGCAATATTTGTCTTTACCATTCTTTACACTGCTGAAAGCTTGGAGATCCTTGAACTCACTAGAGTGAAGGACTTCCTGGAGGTTCCCATTACACAGCTACAAATCTTGGTTGTTATCTGCAGAAAGCATCTCCAACTTTAATTTAGCATAGAAAAAACTGGGAGGTGTTGATGCAGTTACTTTGTATTGTTGCAGGTGTCGCAGTGCCATTGATTTCAATAGGGGAGGGATGTTACCACCACCCTGCCCAGCCTCCTTTCCTCATTCCCTCTGTCTGCAAGTAGTAGTTGCTGGCTGGCCAGCGGAAGTTACAAGATGTGTGACTCCCTGAAGGGCCATGGTATCTAAGACTTTTGGTGTATAGGAAGTTGCAAGGCTTTAAACCTTGTAGACAAGTTCTGCATAGCTGAGAAGCAAGAGTCCCTCTCAAGAGTGCAGCAACAGTGTGTGGGATGAGAGTTCCTCTAAGAACACCTCAGCCATGACACAACACAGATGGGGATAAGGTACTCCAGACCGAGAGAGTGTCATGGGGTACATCCTGGAAGTTCTAAAAGCCTAATCTAAATATCATCACTGTCTCTTTATTCCTGTAGTATGGTGCAGAAATGGTAGAACAATCCTTTTCTTGAAAGCACTCATGTGGTAATGGCAACTAAGGTTTCCTTGATAGTTGGTCCTAACATACCCTGTGGATGAACAGTGCCATCTGAATTGTTCTCGTCTTGTCAAAGAGCTTCTGCTGTTCGTGTGCTGTTGGTGGGGAGATCAGGTCAAAAACTGACCCTCAGAATCATTGACTCAAGTGGGAGGGGTTAAGACCTCTGTGATTTGTTGTTTTAAAAGTCCTCTTCACAGGCCAGAAAGACTCAGTTTGGGTGTGTATGGATATATAAAAACAATAATACATAGTAATGCTGAGATTCACAATCCTTCAGGAAGCATAGGCCCAAGTTTACTGTGGCTTAATCAGGACCTGTGTATGTATACACTGATATTAATGACAATTTACTTATACTATAAAAGTTTCACGACCACGAATTTGAGTTGACTGCATTGCTTCCTGGCTTCTTTTTTCATTTTAATTCATCAAACATAATGTTGCAGGGATGCAGTTATCCCACTTAATAATGGTAGCTTGTAAACACCATTATATTCACAAAGTTATCCATTCTTTTTCTATGTCCATCCACAGATTTGTGGTACGATCCTTCATCTGAATCCTGCAGAGTTCAGTCTGTGTAATTGTTTCTGAGGTTTTGGTTATTTTAATCAGTTATTTTGTGCTTAATGAAAATTAAATTTGTGGGATGAAAAAACAGTTATCCTACTCTTTTCCTTATTTAACAGTCATGATGGCAACAGTAAGGTAATATATTTTCCAACAATTCCATTACTTCATGAAGAACAGATTTCCAAATACAGAAGTAATTTTTAATTGTCCTCCAGGTTTCCTTTTCTCCTATTATGTCCTTCCCTGTCTTTGGCTGTTTCTCTTCTGTGGAAAATGGATTTTTCACCTCTCCTCACGCAAATAAATGGTTTTTCTTTTCACCCTCAAGAATGTTTCCTCCAGTCTCTTGCCACGCTAAGGACTGCCCTTTCTGTCCCATGCTGGCTTCTCTTCTGATAACGTCTCGGGTGCACAGTCTGTCTGTTCCATGAGATCTTTTTGTCCCATTAAATTCACTTTCCTCCCCCTAAGCTAGCTGCTTGGCAGCTGTGCTGCGAGAAACACATAAGCCATTAAGATGGATGGTATTGACATCTGCTTTCTTAGGGATTACAGCAAGCCTACCTGTCAATGATCCATAGTTAGCTTAGGTTTCTCTACTAATGCAATCCTGTGCGACTGAGAGTGCCACAGGCAGAGGCTATGGAGAGCTGAGTTTTGAAAGCCAAGGGGGCCAAACCAAACCTTATCCCTGGTACAGTATGTGCTCCTGCCAGAGGAAAAACCGAGGAAAATATTAAGTAAAGTCACATGAGTCCTACCAAGTCTACAAAGTCTGCAGTAATAATGAGAAGGGAGCCTGGGGCAAGGTGTGAGAGACAGCACAAAATACACTGGCTACTGCCCATTTGGGCTTCTTGGCCACTAGTGTTGCTGAAGTTGTTGCTAATCCGGCAGCATTAGGATTTCTTTCAGATACTGCTAGAAGCAATAGAGTTGACACATTAACTTTCTTAGTGGAACAGTGCTAACTGACAAACAACAGTTTCTGCTGGAACTGTAGATGGTGGGTGACCCGCTGCGTTTAGCGCTTCAACAAACAATATCCAGGGCGGTATCACAACTAGATTTTGTTTAGTTTCAGTCTTTGTCACATATGATGAAGAGTTAAAAAAAAAAAGTGCGTGTGTGTGAGTGCGTGCATATTTGTGTGAAAGATAGAAAGATGTGTTTTCATTTTTGCTTCTAGTCTGACTATAACACAAAGGAGAACGGCCTTCACGTGACTCTATCAAGCCACCGCAAGCTAACTGTTGCAAGGCAGAACAGAGAGATGAGAGATATTTCTAGTCAGTAACTATTACAGTGTCAGAACATCATCTCCCAGATACTAGGACTGAGCATGAAGTTAAAATTTAAGTCCATGCCAACACCTGTAAGCCTTTCTTTCTTTAAATATCACTATGAAAAAAGAGTTTCAATTTTATTGATCTAAAGGAAGAAACTGAAAATTTCACTTTTTCAAATTTTTGACAATTCCAGGAGCCTTTTGGTGAAATTATCTTTGTGGGTTTTTTCCTGATGCTGTAATGGCAGGAACATGAGCAGATGATTTGGGTGGCAGAAAAGCTTCCACCTCCCTGACTATGAGTCATGTGTGGGCCAGAGGATGACAAAACTGCTGTTGTCCTGGACATTAAATTAAAACCCATTAAAAAAAATTCCATGTAGAGCTCCCAGGAACCTTTGTTTGTATCAAGCAAATGCTTGTCAAACCTGAGACAAGCCCCTAAATTTGGGGATTTAAAAGGCAGTTTCTCAACTAGTGTGTCTTTAAATAAAGAGCCCCTTGTCCCCATGAAAGCCTTCAGGAGTGTCTCTCAGTACAATGTAGAACAAAGTTTCACCTGCTTGTTTTTCACTGGTATTTTGAAAGTTGAATCTACTTCACAGACAACTTATATACTTCATCTAAATTTACTGTTTCATGTTCTGAACTGTGAAGATAATAATCTTCAAGTTTATTCCATAACCTTATCCATGCTGCAGCACCCATGAGTAAGCCTCTTGACCTAAGGCAGAGCATACAGGGCTTGCAGGGGGGCTTGGAGGGGGAATTAAAACAGTCTTTTCACTTCTAGATGACCAAAAATATTGGATTACCTTGCCTTTTCTTTTTTTTTTTGTTATTGTGCTCAAAGCCAGAACAAAGCTTGATGGCCTATGCATTCAGCAGTAAGAAACTAATCTAAGTTTATGTGAAATGTTTCTAAACCTCTGTTGTATGTTATTGTAGTAGCTTTACATTAATTTGGGCATTGGGCTCTATACATGGTGCTAGCTTAGTTTGTAACTTAAAAAGAAACAGAAGAAAAATGAATTTACAGGAAAAGCTGTCTGGTTGCATAGACAAGTTTAAAAAATTTAGGTGGCTAAATATTCAGTTCAAAGGATTTTGAAGCTTGTCAGAGCTCCTTAATGGGCGTCATTGCTATTTAGATGGAAAGGTATAACATAAGTTTAGCTATTAGGCATATTCCAAGGCCTTTGGAATAGAAAGCAAAAGCTGTAATAAGAAAGTTGTCAGAGATGAAGGTGCTGCTAATAGAACATTCTCTGTATTAAGAAAAATAAGACTTAAAGTGCTGTGAATGATCGCCAGAAAAAAATTGCCTGGTCATGCAGAGAAGCTTGAAGGACTTTTGCTTTTCACTGGAATTAAGAAAGTTCAAGTTCAGACAGTATTAGGCTGTGCAGTCTTTGTACTGAATTCCAGTAACCCTCCCTCTCTTTACAGAAAGGTCCTATTTTCAAGATTTCATTTTGGCAAGAAAAAAAGGAATTCTGTAAACTGTGTGAAAGTTACAGAACTTTTCAGCTAAAACAAATGGTTTTAATATTTTAAACAAAATGGGTGCACGTATGCAAAATGATAATATTTCCAAAGAGCTGAGCAGATAGAAGAAAGCAAGTGGTAGTTCATTTCCCAGATGAGCTATGAATCATCCTCAGTTACAGTGCCACTGTTGGCAGCAGAGGAGCAAAGTGGAGGTTCGGTGAGCTCCTCCCTGGTGGTAGGACTGTTGGCTGCTGTTTTAGTTGTTCTGTAATGGAAAGGATTTTCAGAGGCCATATGAGAGTTGGTGCCTCATAGAGAGTGAACTCAGCAGGATGGCTCCTATGCACTTAAAAGATCAGTATGCAGCCAGGTCGAAGAAGCAGACTGTTGGGTTTTTTGCTGAAAAGCGGCATGAGATCAAAGCTTGAATAACCTCAGTAGCACAAAAGTTTTGTGTAGCCTTGGTAGAGGTGGTTGTTTTTATCATTGTTACAGTAGCATTCCTAAATAATAAACTACAAGGGTGTGGCCAAGTGAGAAGAGTTTGCTTTGGATCTCTTTTCATTAAACTTTATCATGATTACATAGGTGTGATTAGATTGATGTACATCCTTTGAGAGTCACTTTATGTGTCTTCAGAAGTTAGGAAAGCACTGTTCCAAGGGTATATTATGCAATATATATTTTCCATCAAAACCAGTGTCTCCACCTGTAAAGCCTTAGTTCCTGGGAGCATAATTCTGCAAGGACATGTAAAAATGTGATAGATACCATATTCTTATTACTGACATGTGCTGCATTATTTTTTTTATTTTTCATTATCTACTGTACCTTTCAGGTCTGATGCCTTGTTCTTTGGTACCTGTTGAGAAACTAAGAACTGCTCCATTCAAGAGATACCAGCCCAGTTTCTGGTCTGTTGAGTCCAAGATATAGAAAGTTTCTGGTTTACTATTAATATTATTAATAGTAATGTTACAGGTCCCGAAGCTGAATTTTGCCCATAGTAGTAATGTGTGTGAGATCTTTGTGAAGCAAACACCTTGTAAATTATGCAGCTGTCAGAGAAAATTTCAATTAATTTTGAGAATAACTTTGTAATCATTACTGGATGCTGCGTAATGTTCAGAATTACAAGACTATATTTAAATTTAAAAGAATGAAGGATTAAAATTACCACTTAAAGGAGGGAGGAGTAATTTTCCTATATCTGCATACATATCTGCAAACAGATATGTATGTATACACCTTACTCAGTATGTGCACTTATGATCCTTCTATTTCTTTCTCTTTCACTCTATACATCAATATATCCATCAATCACTTCTTCTACCATGTCTACGAACTGACATGATGCCTCAAAATCTGACTGTTTTCCTCTGCTCTGTGTCTTTTACTGACAAAGAGTGAATCAAGGTCATCTCTTTAGAGTTCAGCAATTCATTAAATATTCCAATGCTTCAAATATCTGCAGCTGCACCTTCCCTTATTTTCCATTTATGTAGTAAATAATGCAACACTTACTGAAGTTTTGATGTGGTTGACTGCGATTCATATCTTAAATGCCATGTGAAATCTGTATATATAGTTATCTCTATAGACCCTTAATATTTATATCTGTATACAATTAATACTTAGTTACATAGGAATACAATTTTTTAAAAAAATAATCACATGGTAGCTATTTCATATTATTTTCATAAACATCCCCCAGCAACAAAACCATGACTTTGGCTTCACAATGTTTCATATCTGTGAAACTCACAGCTATTAATATTTTTATGCGCTGACAGTAGATAATTTTTATTAGTCCTCTGTATGCTGGGGATCAAATTCATCCATGTATATGTAGTGGAAAGACTCCATGCTTTGAGTTAATGCAAATTTACATATTATTTTTGTTGATCTTGCAGAAGTATTTTTACATAGGTCTGTCAAGACAAATACATTTATGTGAGTATTGAAAATTCCCTCAATTCAATGCATCGATGATGTGTAAGAAAAGTAAAATCAGTATTAATGAAATAACAATATTTTTTAAAATTACAATTTGTTGTCATGTTCACAGTGGTAGAACTGTAAGATATGATATATTCTTAGGTGCTGCAGAGTATCAGAAATGTTACCTCATTTCCATCAGAAGTCACCCAGAGGTCTTTGTTTTCACACTTTGACCCTTACAGTGTCCGTTGAGCTATCTTGAAACAAGACCCTTTTTTCAACTATTACCCCAAGATTGAGTATACAATTCATTTTACATGACTAATAACAGGAAGGAAAATAAAATATGTCATTTTACCTACAAGTCATCAAAATGTCATCAACCTATGAATTTAGGCTTTAATTACAGATGGTGATGGATATGAGGTGATGGATGTGTTTGGGGAAACGGGCATAAGATAAGAACAGTGTTAATACAGGTAAGGATTGAGCAGTTACACAATGGATAGATTCTTTCACCTAAATAACAGGGAGCTTTTGAGTAATTTGAGTAAGAGCATAAAATATTGTAATAATTTTTATAAGCACATTAGTGGTTTTGCATCACTAGAAGAGAAAAAAATGAGATTTGATCAGAAGACTATTTTGCATGGGCAGCAAACTTTCACCTTACAGTAGCCAGTCAGAATTGTGGCAGAAGGGCAGCTATGCAAAACTCTGGAATTTGGGAAAATTGAGAGGCAGGTTGTTGGCATTTTAGCTCACTGAAATGGGAGGAGAGTACAGGTAGACATTTTTTAGCCTAGAAATGGTCTGAAAGTTCACTTTAAGATGAAATTTAGGAGAAATGGATCATACAAATGAAAAATAACTGCAATAAAAATAAACCTTGCTTACTGAATACCATGAGCAAGCAAGTTATCTTACCAGTGTTCTACTTAATTTAAAACTTAATACATGTTAGTTGGCAGGAGAACCTATTGTGAAGTATGAGATTATAATTAAGATTAAATGGCTATTGGGTAATCCTATCTGATTTAAAATGAACATTTTTGTTCATATTTTGAAAAGAGAACATTTCTTTCAGGAAGAGTTAATGAAATATTGGTAAAAGAAAAATATATTTCTATTAAATTTCTGATCCATTTTTTCTCAAGGCCCAGTAATTTGACATATATCTGGTCCTCTTCTAGGCTGTCTTGATTTTGTGTTTTGATTTCTCCACCTGCAGTAATATTTTTGTGCATAGAAAACTTCACAAAGAAAATCAAACTGATCCAAAGAGAAGGGTTCTAAATAGTCAGCCATCAAGATATTGGTTGGTTTTCTTCTTTCTTAAAGCCCATGTTCTTCAACTCATGCGGTTACTGGCAAGTGCAGATAAACCATTAAGTCTTTTAAAAACAAAACCAACAGGATACCTTTCAGGCTAAAGTATTTAGCTAACTCCTGAATGTTGAATACTTCTGAAACTAAGGTGTTAATGTTTGGCGTTGGGAAAAAAAGGAAAAGATTAAATCTACTACAGTAGCATTTGTTTGCTTGTTTGTTTACCTCTGGAAATTCAGTAGCTAGAGATAAATAGATGGCTGTTGTCTTTATCATGACCTCCAAACATTGAGAGATGCACAAAACTGAGTGGCACAGGCAGTTTACAGTGCTTCCACTTGGAACAGGTAAAGGGCTGATATTCCAGCCTTGGGGAGGAAAGCTGAGGTTGACCTGAGGCCAGTTCCATGGTGTAAATTAACTGAGTTGCCCTATAATCAGTGGAGTCTGGCTAGTTTACTCCAGCTACAAATCCAATGCCATATGGAAGAATTTAGTTCCTATTATTTCTTAAGTCCTTACACGAAGGGCCAAGTTGAATCTTAATTTTTTTCTGAGACACCAAAACAAAACTGGTGTTTCTACCATAACATAGATGCTTTAATTAAGGAAAGTATATGATGCTTTTGAATGTTGGGGATTTAAGCGTAGTTGTAAAACTGCTGAGTAGGTATTTACTAGGCAATTGTACGACTTTAACTCACAGAGGACCAGGTTCTTTTACTGCAAACCCCAGAAAACTAACAACTTTAAGTAGGAATCGGGACTGGGCTATGATAAAGTTTTGAATAAAAAGTTTTGTAAGAGATGTAAATTATTATTATGATATTCTATTGTTTGAAGTTTTGCTCCATAAAACATGGGACAAAAATTTTGAAAAACAGCACCTGCTGTCATAAATCTTGGGGATTTCTGTAAGAGATGATACCATAAAAAAAGAAGCAGCTCACCTTACAAAGTCATTGTATCAAGAAAAAAAATTATCAAAGTTCTTCGTGACATTCAATCACTGTTTCCATTTCATATGCCAGAACAAGAAGCAGAGATGACTGATAATTTCTATAATCATTCCTAATAATTCCAAAAGGCAGAACAACAGATAATAATAATATGTATTCTTGTGCTAAGCTGCTCTTCCTCCCTTGCTTTTTAGATTTGGCCATTGTGCTCTGTCTGTTGCAGATAATCTGTCAGGTCAACAATATCAATAGTTTTTATTACAGAAAGCAGATATTATCAGCATCCTATCTGTCCATTTAATTAGAAATGTGGTACTGCTGTTAAGCTTAAGAACAATTTGAGGAAGGAAAAAGAAAAATAATACAATTCAGAGTTCTTAAAAGGGTCTAGCATTTCCAAAAGGAGAAAGGTGACAGTTTGTTTAGGAAGCCATACACAAGCTAAGCATATGGTTTATGGCAAACTATAATAATAGCTTAATGGCTATTACATTCTAGTGTGAGGTGACTATGAATTGGTGTAGCTCAATTTACTTCAGAAGGAGTGCATGCATTTTCAGTGGCTGAAATTTGTCTCTTTGGCCTCTTATAAAGGCCTCTCATCACAACTGGGGTTCACAGGTTGTTATAAAGGGTGGACAAGGGGGCACCAGCCAACCTTCAGACCTTGGCAATAGAGATTCCAGAAGGGGACAGAAATGAGCATTTCTCCCTCACCCCTTCGTTTTGACCGGCTCCCATCCTGCTGACTACCAAAGTCCAACTGCCTGATTGCATTTGCTGCTCTCCACCCTGCCTCCTCCACATTGCCTCATGTCACTAAATTGGCTGTGGTCCCAATGCTGCAATTATTTCTGTTAGTGCCTGGTTTATGCTCACTAAGTTGACCTGGTGGGCCTCTTGCAACAGCGTGGCTTTTAGTCTTGTTGACTTATGCTAGGTTTCATGGATTTTAAGTTCACTTCTTCCCTTTATCTGTATTGAATGCTCCATCCTGGCTATTAAGCTCCTTAACAAGTGCATTCTTCTCTTCCTCTTCTCTTTTTTTCTCTTTTTTATCCTGTGCGCGTGTCTTATGGCCTATGTGCATCTTGTGAACATCTGTCCTCATGTTGTGCAGAAGGGCACAGTGGCATAATTAGGTGACTTAAAATCTAATGTTGATTTAGATCCAAAAAGCGTACATTCTGGTGGATTTTAGCTTAGATCACCAACACCCACAGATAAATGTCCAGGAGAAAAAGAACCATTTGTGCTGATGGGCAGGGCTGACTGACTGTGCTAAGAAACATATATAAACTAACCCTGAATAAAATTGGCTAGAAAACAAGGGGAATGGAGCTGTAGAACAGACTTCAACTCGATAGGAGGCAAAAAGAACTCTGAATGAAGTGGTTTTATGATAGTGTGATTAATTACCATATAGGATGCTTCCATCTTTTTTTAAATAAGAGGAAATAGACTCAGTGACCTAGGGAATCACTCCCAATCTTGTCTTCTGAGGTATTAGCTTTTTGTTTAAATATTGTCTGAATCCTTTCTCCTCCTAGCAGTATCACTAAGCTACAGATATGAAGATCTTCAGTAGTTTGTTTGATAGGTTGGAATAAACCCCATCACAGTTACAATGCTTTGTGTTAGGTTTGACTATGCTAGAAGGAGCTCTGGCAATTTCTGAGGCTGGTGGGTTTGACTGTTTAAAATACTGCTGAAATAACTTGAAAGCATCCAGATATTTAGAACACTGCATAAAATTTTTCACCAACTCAGGGACACAAAGTGTAAATTTAAGTTTTTGCCTGGTTTTGTGCTTAAGGCTATGGGGTAGGTGAGTGGAACAATTTTTGGTATGCCGTTTCGGTCTGTGCAGTGCTGGGCTTGGCAATGTCTGCAGGCTTGAATACGAGCTGGAAGCAAACTAAGCCCTATCTGGAGGGAAACTCTCATTAAAGCACATTTGAGCCAACATTATTTATGCCATTTTTCTTAGAAGCTGGAGGTCTTTACAGTGAAATAGTGGCTGTGCTATGGTATAAGATACCATTGCACCTATTTCTCCAAGTTATATTTTCTTCTTATCTGAACGAATAATGAGTATCAGAAAAATGTAGGTGAAATCCTGGAGGTGAAGCACTGAGGTTTATGGGAGCTTGGCTTTTACCTTTAGAGAGATTAGGATAAATCTCATTTTTGTTGTGCAAGATATTCTTTGTTTTAATTGTGTGCGGTTCTGTGCAGTGACAGCTTTGAAAAAGAGGTAAGCTGAACAACGGTTTGGGTTTTTTTGCCCTGTTCTCTGACTGGAATCAATTCCTGAGGCAAAGCTGCTCCTCTGATTGGCATTAGTGTTGTGCTGGGTGCAAACAGAAGGAATTTCACTGTATGGTATCCAGGAACGTCGGATCTAGAATACTGAATGTGGTTGTCCAGGCTGTGCGCTACCGATTCCTCCCGCAGAGGGAGGCGACCCAGCCAGAAGGGCAGGTACCACCGCTCGGAGAGGCAAAAGTGGGAGCACATCTGCACTGCACATGCACAGAAACCCTTCGGCACTCATGCAGCAATATTATTTTTCGATATTAAGAAAAAGCCATAGTATATCACTACAATAAACAGGTTATAGTATTCCTAGCTCTTAGCAAGCTGATGGGTACAGTTATTCCCCCAGGCCCTCACCATTAGTTTGTCTCTTAAAGGCAAGCATTTCGCTTGGTTTATGACCCTAGGGAGGGATTCAGCCAATTTTATAGAGAAGTCTAAGGGGAGAAAGAGCAAAAAGATGGCTTAGCTATTGCTTCACAAACAATATTACTGGAACCCTGAAGTGGGGTTTAAGTGGAACTCAAGCATGCTACTGAGTGATTGCAGTCTACATTAAAGAAACTATATCTTTTCTGTACCTTACTTATGTGGCATTTACATTCTGAAAGTTGCACCACCCCATCATTTTTTTATAGCATCTATTCACAAGTACAACGATCATTATGTAGCTGTTGCCAACATCAAATGCTCCAAAGGCGTCAGAAGAAATTCTGCATTGTCTAGCAAAGCTGGGAGGCAGTACTTTCATCATTTCTGTTTAAAAATATAAAATAAAACTATTTAGAAATAAGAAGACAAAACACTTCATCTGGAGAAAAATGCTTGTTCTTTAAGAAGAAAATATAAAACCCAGAAAAGTCTCAAAAAAAAAAAAGGTTCAGCAATGTGTTTATGACTGAATAGGGAGTTCTGCTACCATGGATATGACCTGCTATGGTAGATATTTGTTCTAATCTTTCCCTGGCTTTTAATAGTTAAAATAGTATGGCTAAGGATTAGCTATACTGTACCTTTTCTATGACTACCATATGTGTGTTTCTTGCAAACTGCATTAACATAGTGTTCTTTTAGGAGTCTCTCTGAAGACCACAAAAGCAAAGAACACTGAGTTCCTGTAAAATTCTCACTCCATCCATAACTCATCTTGTTACATTGAGGTATAGGCAGAATTTTCAAACCAGTGAAACCATCAGTGAACCATCCTGTATGTCATATGCATTGTATGATATCCGAGCACAATGGGTGGATTTTAAATCTGGTGGAGAAAAGAAATATAAAGCAAAGCAGACTGACAGTTTCTGTGTTTATTCTGGAAAAAAAATTATATTACAGAAGTTATTTGTTGCTTGACATTACAATGGACAGATAATGTTGCTCTGGTTTTTGTTCGTAGCCTTGTGTATCTTTGGCTGCCCACTGGAAACAGAAAGCTGAAGAGCATCAGCCATTCATTTCAGTGGCTCAGAATTAACATGCTTTTTAAGTGATCATAGTAATTTTAAATGCAGCTTGATCAAAATACTGCTATTAATTTACAGTCTCTAAAGAGAGCCTGAACTCAGCTGGCATGTCTTTGAACGTGGCAAACTGGGAAAAAAAGCCAGCGTTTCCAGTGCTAACAGCAGAAACGGGACTAATTAGTGAAATAATGACACTAGTTCTGTTGTGCTAGTCAAATCTACTTCACATTTAATATCACAGGACAAGAGCAGAAAAATTTCAAACAATCTGCATGTCTCAGGCAAAATGTTTTTAGATATTTGAGAATAAATATGTATTCTTATCTTTTCATTTAAGTGTCCTCTCATCTTCAGTATCATTTGCATTAAAATATGTATGCTTTAACTGATATTTATCAGAATGTATTCCAGTTACAAAGTGTTGGGCTTCAAGGGTAGCCAAGGAACACTTAACAGTCCTTGTGCAGAGGCACAGATCTGGTAAGAGTCTCTAGCAGGTTTCTATCCCCTTTTCTGATCCTGCAGTCACCTTCCACTGATGTCAGATCTCCATCATGCATGGAAGCAGATCACAGGCCGTTCAGGTTTACCCTAGCAGCTAGTGAACATAAGGGACTTTTCTGGCAGCAAGAACACAAGGACTGTTTTCTTACAGTTTCCATCAGCTAGAAGAGATCCATATTAAAAATTAAAACTTAATTGTTGGTTCTGGTTATTTTTTTAAATTCAACTTGCAGTTAGTGTATTTTAAATATAACTATATTCCTTCTTGTTAGGGACTTGTCAAAGGTTCTGTGAAAGTCAAATTGATTATTTCAGTACACACCTTTGCTGTCATCCTGCTGATGCATTCATTCTGAAAGATTTGAGGGACATGACTTTCTTGTACAGAATTGTATAGAATACTGGTAATCAATCGTAATACTTTTTCCAACGGTTTTCCTTTCTAGTTCTCCCTCATTGTTTCATCTAGTTTGGCTGATGCTAAAATTAATGATTGACTATTTGTTTTTCCTAAATTCTCACCTAAAACAACTTTATGTACTGGAAATGAAAATACTAGATTCCCAAGTCTAAGAAGATTATTGGAAATACTTAGCTATGTCCTTGTGAAGCTATCAAAAATAAAAGATGCAGACATAGTAATCATGGTTCGAGGATAAATGAAATATGGCTGAATCAACTACATTTTATAATTTGGGGTTTTTTTGAGCTTCTTCTCCTGTCAGTAGTGCCATGTGTTTTCAATGCTCTTAAGACTTTATAAGCTAGCTTTGTAAGACTTAGGAAATCACAGACATCTTCTTTCTGAAACATTTTTTTTAGTTCTTTTATGAAAATGGCTGTGTCATTGATAAATCATGTTTGTACTTGTGTCTTCCATTAAATACATGCATCAAAATTTTGCTGACTGAATATAATTTCCTAGCGTTTTCAACTTTAGAAGAGGTGTTGGTATCTAACTACCAAATAAAATGGATTCTGGGTTAGGTTCACATAATCCTTAGCTTAATTACATCTTTGCATCAAAAGAACAAAAGACCAGGTACAAGAAGATCTTCTCTGTGTGAGGTATAGATGAGGAAAAGGTAAGCCAGTATTAGTGTTCAGACAAGGAACCTCTCTAATTTTGGAACCAGGGTTCAAACAAGCCACACACATCCACTGGTTTGGGATGGAGGGGGACCTTGGGGGCACGGCATTGGGTGAGTGGGCCTACACGTTGATGTATTGGGTCAGAGGAGAGACCACAAGACCTCATCTGTGTTGATTTCTTCATCATCACACTTTGCAACTAGCCAGGCGTTCCTCCATCGCAGTACTTGGAGTATCTTATGGTACTCTCAAGAGTGGAAAAGGAAAGTCGCTGTAGCTGGTCCTTGTATCAGACTGGAATATGGATTTCACTTTCTTAGCTCATTCTCCTTCTCATGCAAAATTCAGTTACTTTAGCTTCATGCAGTTTAAATTAATTTCCTTCCATCAGTATAAATAATGTCAGGGAGATATTACACCATACATCTGTGTCTTTGCAGCCTGAGGATATTGTAAGGTAGCAGCTCTCAGAACATCTGAATGCACTCTGCAAAGGGACTTTTTAATATAGTTATCCCAAATTGTTCTTCAAGGCACCTCCAGGATCTCCTTCAACTGAAACAGAACTGGGGTGAATAATGACTGTGGGTGGGTGAAGAGAGGAAGAGAGAGAAAAAGGAAGTCCTGGGATAAACCTGCCAAAGAATAAGGGCCCAAAGGCCCCGTCACCAAGGAACTCTAAAAGCTTGTAGAACTTCTCTGGTCTAAAGCACAATAGCATGCCTGCTATTTATTCCTTGCTATTAGTTCATACCAGAAGCTACTGCAATACCTTTTTGAGAGGCACACTGTTGACAGAACTAGTCATCTCAAGGCAACTCATGTTACAAGCACAGGACATAAAAGTATTTCTTGGCAGAATTACTTTTTTATGGATATCCTGTTCTGAGGTCTGACCCACTAACTTGCCATCCATGGATAAAATTTTAGGAGTCACTGTCCATTGGATTAGTCCCTCTTATTACTGACTCCTTTACAATTTTTTATGATCAAACCCATCTTTTGATCCTACTTCAAGATTCTTGTTCAAAATAATCTTTTATATACTGACAGAATATTTTTATTAACTTCATTTAATACAACTTTCATGACTTATAAGACCATAAAATTATATATTGTTTGTTATCACATCTATTACAAACTGTCAGACCATACTATGCTTAGATAAATAAATACCTAGAGACAGAGATGGTCTAATACATGGGTCCTAGTTTTCTGATCTGGCAAATTATTTCACATTTTCATCTTATAAAGTGCAGAACTAATTGGGATTTGGGAAGTAAGGAGGAGAGTATGGATAAATGACTTTTCATGAACCATGGGCAACTTGGTAGCCACAGCTGAACCTACTGCTAGCTTCTCCAAAGCTCATGGGCTTTAGATTTGAATTCTATATTAGCAAAGCAAATGTAGTTGTGAAATTCAGAAACAGATTTGGAAATTATCTCTTTCATTCTATCTGGGCCTAAATTAAAAATTATGTCTAGAATAAATGAGACATGAAGAAAGGTGAACAAACTCCAGAGAATATATAGAATTAAAACATGGTTCAATTAAGATATAGATATTGTGTGTCTCTGTTTCTTCAAATCAGGTGGTATATGGGGTTCAGATCAGAAACTAAGTATATCTTGGGTTGTGGGGTTTTTAAATCATTACCTCCCCAAAGCCATCAACTATCATTGATCTCAACATAGGTAGTAATTAATCTCAATAAATCTTACTTTTCTTGGTTGTTGTGAAGAAATTCTTCTGAATGTGTCCTGAGAATGACCAGTAGAGTCTTGTCAGCCTGAGTCTTCTCACACAAAAGTGAAAATCATTTTAAAGGAGTGCTAACTTTATCACGAAAAAACACAGGAAGAGTTACTAGTGCTAGTGCTTTTACCTGTACAGACAGGAGGACTGTGGCCTGGCCAATTGCTTTCCAGTGGGGATGGGGTAGGATCATAACATAGCAGGAGACACCTATACCATAATTTGACTTGAGCTTTTAATTGCTTTAATCCACTTTCTGATGAAACATAGATTATCTCTCAAGAAGTTAATAGAGTTGGACTGAGATGAATATGCTCTGAAACATTAGAAATGCTTGCATACTGAGTACTATAGTGTGAATCTAAACCAGCTGTGCAGTGAATTTAGAGGAGGCAGTGCACAGCCCTATCCAATGAGATGCTGAAGATGCAAAGCTCTTCTTTATGTTACAGTTCAGGGCCCTAGTTACTGTAGCCACAGGATATTTGTCATAAATTAGAATAGCAATTACATTCATGTACTCTTCATATCTGAGAAAACAGATTGGTTTCAATATATTTATTATTCTATATATGTTGTATTAAGACATAACGATTCTCTGCAACACTTCCAGAGTATTTGCTCAACAGACAATGAGCAGTAGAGGTTATTGAAAACATTGTTGAAACATAAATCAGACAAGAGCAGAGAGATTTGTGGTGGCCTTGGGACAAAAAGTTTAGAGGAGAAATAATATTTTCATAGGTGTGGCCTTTTGATGTTCTTTGTATTACAGGATGAAAAGACTTGGACTTTGTTCTCAGGTTTGATTTCTCACTCCGTAAGTTTTTCAAATGAATATGCACAATTTTCCCCTCTAGATCAGATACATTAAGCAAGGATAAAAAAGCAGATTTGTGTTGAAGATGCAAAGGAAATAGCATGGTTTTGGTCTAAAACAATTGCTTAATTACAAAGTAGTTAGTAATTTCTCTGTGTATTCTTTCTATAGTGAATAATTTGATGGAAACATGACTGAAAGACATCAAAGAAAGTTTTGGGAATTCCTTATCTGTTGCATATCAGTGCACATTGTATCTTTATGTGGCATCAGATGAAAGTTTCCATACCTTCTTAGATGAATGGAAAAGGGAAATGAATGCATGTATTCCCTTAGATCATATTGCTGTATGTATCCACTAAGTCAGTTTTCAAAAGGCATGATGATTCCTTGGTTATGTCTTCAGTTGTTCACTGATGATTATGGTCAGATCAATTAATTTTAAGTTTTGTACTGTTGCACAGCAAAGTTTCACTTTTCCTAAATCAAATTTCAATTGAGCATCATGAATAAAGACCATGAAATATGAATCTCCATGTCTCATGACATGGAAGTAAGGCTTGTTATGAAATTTTTAAAAGCAGGCAGGTGGCAAGGGATCTTAGAGTATATTTACACCACCCAATCTACATTTTAGAAATTCCAAGCTAGCTCTGAATGGGCTGGTCTGTCTGTATCAACAAATGCATTACCGCACAAAACCTACTGGAAGTAGTATCAAAAGAAAATTTACAAGGGGAGGAACTAAGAGGGTTGTGCTTTCTTTGACCCCTTAACACTGTCTGGTGGCATACTCATTGCTATTCATGTAATGCAGTAACAGCTGTGTGCCTGTGCATGGCCACAAACCAATTCCATGCAGTTGGTGCAACGTCTAGTTTGTCTTTTATGCAGGTTAACATGAAACTGCTCAGGCAAATTAACCTTGCCTCACAGCAAAGCAAAATAGCATGCTACTGTCCCGGTTGGTGCTGCCAGTTCTAGAGCTTGTTAGTTCAAAGCTCTCTTGGATATCACCTCTGTGTCTGGCACAGTACTCTACTGCATGCTACAGGTACACTTAACATTCTTTCTCACGGATTTGGGCTCTTAAATCTGTGCAGCATCTGAAAAATATATTCAAGACAACCAAATATTTGTGAAATAACATGACTGATTTTTTAATTTTATTATTTTATTTCTAACTGTTGTCCACCAAATAAAAATCTCTGGAAAAAATGAATGACCAGTCCCACTCTCTTCCCTCCTGAAGGCTTTACTCAGGAAGGTTTCTTTTTCTTTTTCCCTCTCCCCAAAGGTTCCTCACATTCACATGTAGCTCTTGATAAATTTGCAGGTAGCTTAGGTTTACTTTAAAGCTAAGCATGTGTGTGGTACTTCCTTGAACAGGATTTCCAAGGAGCTGATCTTCCAGCAGTTTGTACCTCCTGTATAATTTTCCATATTTATGCCACTCTGAACGGTGCGGAGCCATGAAAGGAGCAAGGTTTCCCTGTTTATTTTCTGAGTGATGAACTGAGATTTCTAATAATTTAAAAAGCATTGCATCAGTCTAACAGATCTTAATGAACTTGGACAAGTCACAGGAAACCACAAAAAGTTGTCCTTCAGCACTTGATCGGTTTTGGAGCAGCATAGGTGGAATCCTATCTACCAGTTCCTGTGAAAGCCAGAGGAGGCTGAGCATAGTTTAGGCCAGGGTTGACAAAGCAAATCTGTGACATTTGATTTAAAATCCCACAATGACTGACTCTCTTAAGAGCAGAAAGATTATTGTTGATAACTAGAGAAAGTGGCTCCAACAAATTTCTTTTTTGAATGATACTGAAAAATAGAGGCAATATTTCAAATATCATGGAATCATAGAATGTCCTGAGTTGGAAGGGACCCACAAGAATCATCAAGTCCAACTCCTGTCCCTGCACCATGTGTCTGAGGGTGTTGTCCAAGTCCTTCTTGAATAGCGTCAGGCTTGGTGCCATGACTACCTCCCTGGGGAGCCTGTTCCGGTGCTCCACCACCATCTGGGTGAAGAACTTTTTCCTAATATCCAACATAACCCTCCCCTGGCACGTCTTCCTGCCATTCCCTCAGGTCTTATCATTGGTCACCAGAGAGAAGAGATCGGCACCTGTCCCTCCTCCTCCCCTTGTGAGGAAGCTGTAGACAGCAATGAGGTCTCCCTCAGTCTCCTCTCCTCCAGGCTGAACAAACCAAGTGACTTTAGCCATTCCTCGTACAGCTTGCCCTCTAAACCCTTCACCAACTTCATGGCCTTCCTCTGGACATTGTCTAGTAGCTTTATATCATTAATATACTCACAGTACTCAAGGTGAAGCTGCACCAGCGAGAGTAGAATGGGACAATCACCTCCCTCGACGGGCTAGCAATACAGTGCTTGATGCACCCCAGGACATGGTTGGCCTTCTTCACTGCCAGGGTGCACTGTTGGCTCATGTTCAACTTGATGATGACCAGAACCCCCAGGTCCCTCTCCACAGAGCTGCTCTCCAGCCTCTTGTTCCCCACTCCATATGTACATCCAGGGTTGCCGTGCCCCAGGTGCAAAATCCAGCACTTGCCATTGTTAAACTTCATATGGTGGGTGATTGCCCAGCTCTCTAATTTGCCTAGATCTCTCTGCAGGGTCTCTCTGCCCTCAGGAGTGTCACCAGCTCTTCCCAATTTTGTGTCATCAGCAAAGTTAATTAGTATTCCTTCAAGTCCTGTGTCCAAATCATTCATGAAGAGAATAAAGAGTGCTGGCTGTAAGATGGATATGAGAATGATTTTTTGAATGCTTCTTATTTTTAACCCATCAGTGTGATTCTATTCCATTTTGTGTAGTTTCTTCTTGCATTCTGTTTTCCACAATCACAATATTTAGGTAAAATGAGCAAGGGCAGAAGAACAGGTCTGAGCTCAACTCAGTATCAGCATTTAAAAACTCTAAATTGCCCAGCTATTCTTAATCTTAGTGACAGGCCAATAAAAAAATCTTCATATCTTGACATATTTGGGAATGTGAGGAAGTCCAGATTCATGTGTTGTAAGCTTGTGTTGAGGTATTAAAGAGTTGCATAGGGATTCTTCTTCTATCTTTTACATTTATTGTATAAAACATCACAATATTTCCAAAACCCTTTTACACTGAACTCTGGTTTTGATTTCTTTTGCAAATTCATGAAGGAGAGTTGAGTGAGATCACTTGGAATGTTTGAGAAGAATAGTCACCCAAAATACAAGTAATTGGATGATATTTTATATGTCATGAATTAATTAATCTGGGAACTATATCTGAAATATAACTCCTGCATAGCTCAGAAAAAATGTTGTCCTGTTGCCAGCCTTCTATGTGGCTTCTTTGCAAACATATGAATCATATATCGAAATCTCAGTGCGAAGTAGTCAATATAACTTTAAAAGCAAACAAATCCAAAGTATACTAAAACTTTAATTGAATTCAGTTATCTGCAGGCAGAAATGAGTGGTCCGTGTGTGTCCAAAGGACAGCCATAGCTATTATCAGCCCTAGCAGATCTCCATGGAAAAGATCAGGCGAAGCTCAGTGAGTGAGCCACTATCCTTTTGGATGAGAAATAGCTGCTTAGTGTGTAAAGATTCCCTGGCACATTTCACAAGAGCAAAACTGTATGTCCCAGGTCCCAGACCGATTCCTGCTTCAGTCAGCATACTCTAACACCTGAAAGCCAGGAGGTTTACACAGGGTGAGCTATTCATCCCCTCTCCCATGCTACTGCGTTTCATTACACTGCTATATTTTCAAAGGCTGGTTTACCACACTGTTCTACCCAGCTGAAATTATTCCAGTTTTGCAATTGGATTGATAAACTTTTTCAAATGTAGTAGGTCCATAGGATAAAAGATGTTTCATTAATGTAGCAATAAAGATTATCACAGAAATATTGTTAACATGGCTGTCCAAGTTAATGATTTTAGAAGCTTTACTGACTGGGAGTTAAGTGCTCGGAGTTGAGTGCTGAGGTTTCTTGCACTTCTTCGTGCACGTCAGCCCCTAGGAATAGAGTCTTGCAGCATTTATTTTCAGCTTCTGCATGGTGGTTAACTGAAGTGCAGAGTTCTGCAGGTCCTCCTGTGATAGCAGGAGCTAATGAAGCTGCTCTATTTTAAAGAGCTTCTTAGTCTATGTTAATACAGTGAAGATTATTATAGAAGCAATAATAATCATAGAGAAATTGATAATGACTAGAAATCAATGTCTGGCTTGTTAATTATAAAGCTTTTACTATAAAAAGAAATCATTTAGCAACTGCAATTAACCAGTTATGAAGAATTTTTATTAGAAATTCTATTTAATGGGTCTTGTGGTTTTTAATGTACTGGCTGAACCATTGCTATTTTTACTCTAAATCCCTTCTCTGTTTTGACGGTCACAATGCAAAACCAGGTGAAGATTAAAACTTCTGTATTTTTGTCTTATCAGAACAAACCATCTTTGCTTTCATGCGCAGCCTTCCACCAAGACACAGGGGTTGCCACCCTCTCTGCTTTGCAAGGGTACATGCATATAGCTCACATACAACAGGCATGCTCTTCCTTCCCGAGGACGCAGGGTCTAATGCCACTGAAGACTCAACAGAATGGGTTCAAGGGACAGCCAAGCTCTCCGACCTCCCAGAATATAGTACAAATAAAGGAAATGGAGGCTGCTGTAGGGCCAGTTTGTGTAAAGGCATCTAAATGAATCTCTGTGGGTTTTTCCTCCCTTTTTGGTGAAGCAAGAATAGGTTGTTATGCTTCAGTCCCGAAGAAGGGCTGAGTGCACAAAGGTTGATCTAGTTTTTCCAGTTGTGCTATTTGGTGTAATAAAAGATATTCTCTGTCTTTAAATTTTCTCATTAAAAAAATATGACTGGTTCTGCTACAAACACAAAATGCTGGTCAGATTTACTTGATTTCTGTAACTGTACGTGTTGTTTTAATCACATCTAAGTTCCTTTTCCAAACTTCTTTGAGGTCATTTATATTGTTTATCCTGGAAAATTTCAGTTTTGACATGGCATTTACATAGAATAAGATGAAATACAGAAATGTTCCTCTTGTTTTGTCTCTTCGTCTTTATTAAAATCTCCAAGCTAATAAAACTGGACTGGTAGTAGCCTTGTTGGGCTGAAAATTACTAAATGGGTCTCAAGGAAACTGACCTGCTATAGTATTGGTTTCATCATTTTGAATTATTACTGTGCTTTCTCCCCCAACACTACGTCTTGGGTTAGTTAAGAGTGGACCCAAACTTGATTAAAGTTGTAGTTTGTTCCAGAATAATCTGTGAGAACTTGATGGAGATTGGAGCTACAGGTGGAATGCCTGTTAGGCACTGACATTCAAGGCTTGGAAGCCCAACCTTTCCAACAAACAGCCGTGCTCTTGAACAGAGGCTGAACGTATCATACCATAAGCACTGCTGAATTGGATACTATACTTGATAGATAGCACATCCACAAAACATTCAGTCACTATTATAGATGCAAGGTTTTAGACTTCGAAGGCTTTGCTTGAACTTCTGACCGTATTTCATCGTGGCAATACAGGATGCTTCTGCTTTGCTCCTGCTGAGTTGTGAGGAGGTACAACCCCTTTTATATTCTAACTGAAACTATTCATTCAACTTGTCATGTCTATAACTTAGAGTTTAAAGATCTGGTTTGACTGCACATCTTTGCATTGATCAGTTCTGCTTGCAAATATACTGAATTTTGTAGCCCGCTTGCTTACCTAACTTCAAGGTTTGGAAATACTTTGTATGCTTACATTAAGCCAGCAAATACTGGACTTGTATTGTATCCCTCTAGGGCTCCCTGTTTAAGAGTGTAAGAATTATATTCCAGCACCTAAAAATAAAGACAATCCACAACATGGAGCAGCGCTTTACTCATAAAAGGCCATGCACTTTATCTAAAATTTCCAGGTGCTTTATAACTTGTTAATTTTTTTTTTCCTGGAGCAGCTAGTCACTTTTATTTACCCAGGGGATTCACGTAAGGAATTGGTGTGAGTGTCAAAACTTAGTTTTCTGATAAAGAAATGGATGAGAGAATCTATGAGATTCCAGCAGAAAAAGAAATTGCAATGTGTGTAGAAGTCTGATTAAGAAAGCTAATGCTAAAGGGGTTCTTGCTTATCTACTGGAGCTATGAGAAATGTTTGTGATGAAACATGAAGCTACATGAAACATGTCCAGGTTTTCTTCTTCATCTGTAATATGAAATTCACATCAGGTCTGACAAAAGGTTCATGAACCTCTCAAGGAAATCCCATGTCAGGTGGTTGGTTTCTTTTTAATTACTGACACTTTTCTAAAGAAACAAACAAACTAACATTTTTTTAATAAAATCAGTAATAAAGACATCAATATAAGTGTAACCATTATTATCTCATGCACAAACAGGAGACAAATATATGTCTATTTTGTCTATTTCTTTGGGCACAGCCTTCGGTGTTGTGGGGTTTTTTAATAATTAATAACCTGTGTTATTACAGGTATTTTCTTTGAATGATTCTATGCTATCAATACATACTAATATATTCCTGTTTCAATAATTTTTCTCAAGCTAGAGCATATTTCTAAGTATAAATATCTGTCCCTGCATGAATTGGATATTTAGAATAAGTAGCTGAATTAAATCTTCTAGGTACCATCAACAAAGTATGTGTTCACGTGTTTGTTCAGTAAAAAGATATTTAGCCTTCAGAAAATGGAAACCTGACATACCCCTATTTTCTGCAAAATATTCAAATGTATTGAGCCAACAGCTTTAGTAAGGCTGCTTATAGTACCTGTAAGCTGAATTCTGGCTCCTTGTCAGTTTTCTGTTTCAGGTGGTTATAATCTTCTATTCAATACTTCTCAATTTTATTTCATGATTTTTTTTGAAATCTGAAAACAGAACCAACACAGAACTAAATTCTAAATGATGGTGCGAGTGATGGTAATGATAATATTCCTAACTTACAGTATTTTGAGGGGAAAAAAGCTTAGTGTTTGTGTCTCTTTTTCTCGGACACTGCTTCAGAGAAAGCATTCAGATAGCTTAGTGTTTCTGATTAATTTGGACCTGTAATGGTTTATGTAAGCTATATGATGGCATGCTTATTGGGATGCTCACTATCAAAATATTCAGCAGGATCCTGACTGGAAACACTAGAAGGAAATTATTACAATTGTTTCAAAACATGAATCTTTCAGAAAACTCAGAAGCTTCTCTGGGTATATCTTAAAAACTTAATAATTCATACCAGTTTCAGGAAGGATGCTGCTACAAACTGTGGAGGCAAAAGCAAAATATGTAGCGGGAATGAGGGCCCAAAACAGAAATTCAGTCATCTGGGTTGCAAGTGAATAAGATAATATCAGGTTAACAGGACTAGATAATCTCCATCCCAAAATTGTACAGGAAATGGTGCATGACAAAGCAGGTCCAGTAGAAAGAAGTTTTAATAAACCATTTGAGCCAACAGTGGTACCATCTGACTGGATAACAGCAAATGTAATATTCATACTGGGAAGGATTATGAAAGGATAATGCCAGCATTATTAGCTTTGAAGATTTTCCCTATCACTGGCCAAACTATAAATCTGGTTTGGACCAGAGTAGGAGAAAGCCTGCCAGCAGAGAACAACTGTAGACCCTAATGGGACTAAAGGGACCATCCTTCGAAAGAGGAGGAGTTGTCTGAGATCCAGGTCCTCTTCAGGGAGTAGGAATCTGAAAAAGCTAGGGCCATTATTCATCAAGATATGATAAGGCTTTGTAAGCTAGGTATTTTGGAAAACTGCTTTTTGTTTCTAGGTAAATTTATCCTTATTACATTCATTTTTTGTAAGACAATAAAACATCCCAACACTCTTAGATTTTGGAGGAATCCTTTGCCACTGTATTTAGGTACTAAAACTCCCCAAGAGAAGAACCACAGATGTCCAGACTCTTTCAATCAGGCAGAATAACAGCAATAGCCCTCAGAGTGCAGTAGCCCAAGCCATCCACTTCACAGGGGAGACCCATGAACGCTGCTGCCCCAGACACACATGCAGAGACAGGAAAGGAAACAGTGGTGAAAGGATCCCTGCTGCCCCCACAGTACTGAGACATGCCAGCTTTCTACTGTGCTGTGGCAGATTTGCTTAGAAGAGCTCCTGTGACAGTGGTTTCATGGACCTTATGATATGCAAGAAGGAGGATGGCTTAGGAGTCAGGCACTGAAAAAGTGCCAGGCCAGCGCATAGGAGGGTCTTCTTTATTGCTTCCCTTGGAAAACTGGATGTTACTGAGGGTCATGGCTGCACTGAGTAGTTTTCTAATATACTCACACTGATATAATTCTTTCTGTGGATAGTCTTATTCTGCTGTAGCAGTCTCCACCTGGAATCTTACCTGCTGATATCACTCCTAGACAAGACCCTAGTCTGTAACGTGCCCCAGTTACCCATCTATGAAATGAAAATTATGGCACCTCCATCCCTCACAGAGATGTCGTTAGGATTAAATGCATTATAGACTGTGAGGCACTCAGGTATTATAATGTAGTCCTAGAAGTACGATAAGGTGCAGAGGAGAAAAAATATGTGCCTCTGTAAATCATAGCTCTAGCAGTGGCATGTCAAACTCATGAGATGCAATCAACTGAGCTCAGATCAAGTCACCAGTGGCCCAAATTGTGCCAGATCTTTTCATGAGATTTTTTCCAGCTTTGAATATTTCTCTGGAGTTTGGGGGGTGGGGGATCGGGACAGAAACAAAGCTGGAATTGGCTTCCCCTTTATCTGATACTTTAATTTTCATTCTTAGAGATGGTGATGGAGAGAGTAGAAGAGTCCTCTGTTAGATGGGTGGGTAGATGAACTATACGGAACTGTAAAAACTGACCAAACAGAGGGATGCTCTAAGGGCAAATTTAAGTCTTAGTGACTGAAAGGGTTTCCAGTCCTTTGGATGCTGTAGTGAAAAGTTTCACACAGGAACTCCAGTAAATCAAGCTGCTTAAGTTCAGAACAGATACCATAGACCACAGAGATAACAGTGTGTATCCCTGGGGGCCCTGGCTGAGCAGGCCACTAACAAACAGATCCAAAAGATAGTGAATACCGCCATTCTGATAATAACAACATTGAAAGAAAGGGAAAAGATTTCTTCTTGTTTTAATGAGGTGAGACAACAGCTCAGGACTTCAGGATCTGAGGGGCCAGACAAAGAAAGGAGGGAAAGTTGGAAGGAGGAAGGAATTGGACTGCTGAATAGACAGAGGAGGTCAGACGATTAGCCCCTCTTATAGAGTTCTCCAAAAGAAAAGGAGTGTTTGTTGCTCTATGCAAAGCCCCCACTATGACACACAAGTTCTTTATCCCTAATATTCCCCCCCATCAGACAGCTGAGTTTGATAACATGGAGGTCAGTCAGATGAGCTGCCAGGGTGTTGGCTGATGGGCACTAAGCAGTTGTTCTCCATCGCCTTGGTGCTGCAGAGTGAAACTACGATGGACCAGGGGTGTTGTGCTGCCAGCTTAAAATATGTACTCCAGCAGCTCACTTATAACCATGTGGGCAAAAAAGGCTTCTTCAAAATGTGTAAATCCTAGCTTCTAAGGAGCATGTGGGCCTTCTGGAAGATGAGTCTACAGTTATAATCTGAAGTACAAACTTAAAACTGGGATTATTAGAGACAGATGACAAAGTAGTAGTACATACAACTTTAACTTAGCCTACTCTTCTCCACTGGTGTCACTCCATGGGACTTCATCTGGATTTGGGACTTTGGCCTTGTTTTAAGGTTTTGGGGTGGTTAAGGATGTGCTGGTTGAATTCAGTTTAAAATATTTAAAAATGTTGAGCAAGAGCTATTAGAGAAAAGAAAAATCTATGAGGCACTGGCAAAACAGGAAGATACAAATTAGCTGTCCTTTGCCCTGTTCAGTGGTCTCAGTGGAGCAAAAGACATAAACTCACACTGCAGAGGAGACCTAAACCTTTGCAATCTTTTGGTCTGTCCTTCAAGTCTTATTTTCTTCAGCTGCCTATTCCTATTTGGATACCTTCTCATCTAGTTCCAATCTGTGTAAATAAAATTTCTGTCTCTGCCTTATTTCTCTTTATTGTTTCTATGAAAATGGAAAGTCCATTTAAATTCACTGCTATGCTGGATCTCACCCCCTGTTGGGGAAGTGAGTGCTAGAGCTCAGCGCCCCTGCCTGCTTTGAGCTCTGTGGATAATCCTTTTAAATTGAGGTTTGAAGAGACAGACTTACTTCTGAAGTGTTCGCAAGTGAGGGAGAAAGAATTTCAGGTCACAAACAAAGGGACCTGCTCGTTGTTGGGAAAAGCAGAGAGGTTTGGCATTGCTCTCCATTCGTCTCCAGAAGCAGTGTACAGTATGGCAATGGTTGTTCTATTTTATACAGAAGTTTTGGCCCTAGAGTTTTTCCCAGCTGGGAATTTCAACCAGAAGGATTCAGTTTGGAAAGAGCAGGGGAAAATACTTCCCATCCTGGTACTTTTGGAAGCCTTTAGGAGTGTGCGGCAGGAGTCCATTGGGACCCTTTGCAGCCCAAGAGGCCAGAGCATGTTCCCTCTCTTACCGCTCCTAAGCTTGCGCAGAAATGTGAACTGATGCTGTCAGGCAGTTTTCTCTGCACATCACAAGTGGTTTCATTTCAGCTTATTGTGAAAAGATTTCAGTAATTACATTGATACTCTTGAGTTAAAATTATGTGGTTTTCTATGCTTACTGTAAATGCTAGCTAGGATAGCAAGTAAGACACAGTTCAGAAAGGTGTTTACATATGTGTGTGTGTTTATATATGTTTCTGTAATTGGACACTATTGTGTGTACTGAAAATAGAAACATTAAAACAGAAGAGGTACACTTGATGCAATAATCTTAAGCTGCTTTATAGGCTCCATTTATGAGTATGCTGAAAAATTAACTTTTATCCTACTAAAGCATACTCTCTGTGACTCTAAATTAGAAAAAAAGACAGATTAATGAGGTGAAATATTAACTCTGGAGTGTAAGAATAGCTACCCGTGGACATGTTTGTTCATTTAAAACCAATATTTTCATTCTATCAGCAGCAAAGAAACTCTTTGCCCTTATTGTAATGCCGAGGATGGGAGATTTCTTTCATTCAGATTAAGCACTGCAAGAATTTGAGAGGTGATGTCAGGTGGGGGCAAAGGCTGCTTTGATGCCACCTTCTGAGTCTTCCAATGGCTGTGTGAACTTAAGGAAAAAAAAAAAAGATAAGAGTATAGATATTTTCCACCTTGATAAAATTTCTTTTCTTTTTCATTGTGATCTGTTTGGCAGTTCTCGTGAGGACATGCATGCTGGAGCACAGAGGGAAAACTAGCTTCCATCGAGCATTTTAATCCGCTGCTTCCACCAGCGGGAGGTCCATGAGCCGCGCCGCGCCGCCAGGGGGCGCTGCGGGTCCCGCTACAGCGGGGCGGTGTGACCCGCCTCAGGGCGTGGCCGCGGGCGTGGCCGTGGGCGTGGCATGAGTGGGGCGCTCGAAGTCCCTTCTCTGTAATGAGAGAGATGGATTAATCCTGCCTGGAGAAGGGCTACGGCTGTGCCTATGGCAGCTGCAGGACAACAGCAGCTGTAATTTGGGTGGAAAATTATACCCGAGACATGTGTGGGAAGGAAGGCTGAACTAGCCCGTCATGGCCCCAGCCCTGCCAGGAGGAGCTGCCACAAGTCCCGTTCAAGCTGGGGGTGGCAGGGCCGTAATGCCGCCTCTTCCCAGGGTCAAGGTTTCTACTCCTGCCCATGGCACCCCCGCAGCTGCAGCCTATGGAGATGATGCTGGGTTTTTTTCCCAGGTTTCACTGTCCCATCCAAAATATACTCCTGAAATAATGATAACTTTCCCGGTTGTGTCGTCCACAAATTGTTTGCATTGGTATTTTTTCACAAATATTAGTTTGCAATAAATTTTGGATTCCAGCAGTTCTTGCCTTTGAGCTTGCCTTCAAATCAGGCACCCCACCCCCCGGAGTCAAGCAAAATTCATCTCTCCCAGGGGTACAACCTATTATGCTAAAACCATATAGGATGATACACCCATCATCAGGTTTGTCCTTACTCTTACTTGCCGTCCATCCCCAAAAGTTGTCTCAGACCGCCCAGAGTTTGTTTCATTGATGTTACAGGGAACAGTTCCTGGCTTATGGTGTCCCCTGTGTCATGTCCCGGTGCCATCAGGGAGTGCTGCGTGGTGCAAGCCAAGACATCCCCGCTTAGTTTACAGGTGCAGACATAGTGGTTGAGCCTCACCATAAGTCATCCTCAGTGAAGTTGCGAGGCATTTACTGTACAAACCATAACACTGAATTTAATTAGTGAAATATCTCAGTAGCTTATCTCGAGAGAGTGATTAACACATACTGTCTATATAGCTCCTGTAGGATAAAAAAGGAGATATGTACAGCCCGCTTCCACCTGGAGCACCTGATAAGGTTCCCCAACAACACCACGAAACTCAACCTGGGTAGAGTTTCAGATGCCGCTAGTCCTCCAAACCAGCCATTTTCATCACTTCATGCCTCTGTAAATGTTTATAGTGCTATTCTGCTGGGATATGAGGGTGTACACAGGAGTGTCCCAGTAAGAAGTTAGGTGTGAAAGCACAATCAACCCTCTGGACTTGTAAAATTTTTTAACTATATGTTCAGGATTCACCGCTCTCCACAACTACCTGAAAGGAGGCTGTAATGAGATAGGTGTTGGTCTCTTCTCCCAAGTAACTTGTGATAGGACGATGGGAAATGGCCTCAAGTTGCATCAGGGGAGGTTTAGGTTGGATATTAGGAAAAATTTCTTTACTAAAAGAGTGGTCAGGCATTGGAACAGGCTGCCCAGAGAGGTGGTGGAGTCACCATCCCTGGGGGTGTTCTAAAAACGTGTAGACATGGCACTTCAGGACATGGTTTAGGAGGCATGGTGGTGTTGGGTGGATGGTTGGACCTGATGACCCTAAAGGTCTTTTCCAACCTTTATGATTCTATGATTCTATGATAGTTTTAAAATTTGAAGTACTTGTGAGCATTTGCATGCATGAAAAGTGTTAGTTAAGATGTCTCAGTGTGTATCAGATAGTGTTTCTTTTGGTTTTTTAATGTCATAGAATAATTGAAAATGTCAGTGATGTGATATACGTAATGTTGGTAGCCAGGACATCTAGGGAATAACATTTTTTATTTTTACTGAAGATATGCACTTTTTTTCAGTTAATCAACCCAGGAGATGTGGATATACCTCATTTTTACTAGATCCCCTTCTCTGTTACCATATTTTTGTTTCTATCAGGAGAGCTTTGATATACTTATGTCTTATATGTAAACAAATGTATATAAAGCAGAGAGCAAGTGTATATAAAAGTGGTCAATATTTAAGTACCTATATTTAGGAAGAAGGGAAAAATCCATATTGGTTTAACCAATGGCATCCCCTCTTTCAAAATAAAAAATATAGATTAGAGCTTTCAGAGTAGCCTGCAGGCATTGCGCACACAACTCCTGGAAGGCAATTTCTCCTGTAAATTAAGGGGAGTCTGTCAGCTGCTGATCTTGCTTTTGCTTTTAAAGGTTGTAAACCAAGTCACGTGGGTTGCCCAGTACTTTTTTGTGCTTGGAGTGAACCACTTTAAGTGTTTGTGTGTTGTTGGCTTCTTCGTCTCTAACTTTGGTCCAAAATTTCACTGAGTAGGGAATGTGTAGGTCCATTAAACTATTGTTTTTAACGGATTTAGTGATCAGTTTTCTTCTGAGTTACACAAACTGTTTTTTGTGGATTTTGAAAACAAGAGAGTGAAAGGCAGGTAGAAAAGCATAAAATATTACAGGAAAATCCAAGAGTCTTTTGTTGAATTTAATAGTGTTTTGTTGATTTTAAGTTATGAACTGTTCATATTTGTGTTAATTTGTGTTAATTTTGAAGAATAACCATGCTTTTTCTTTACAACATGGGAGTTTATAACTCAAAATTGTTTAACAAAATTCAGTAAGATACTAAAACGACTGAAAAATGAAATACTAAAAAGTATAAATATATAAAAGGTATTTACCCAAATATTTGGATTAGTGTTCTGAGAAGCTGACAGCCCCCATGAACTTCACCAAGAATACAAGTTGTATAACTAGCATATTCCAACCTCCAAATGCCTTTCATGTCAATATGAGAGATACCATCAGGCACTTTGAAAGCACCAACCTATTTATAAAGATACCATCAAAAAACCTGCCTGATGCAGCTGACTTATGAATCAATTATCTGGACTTCACCAATGATATATCTGTTCTGAATTTTAGAGCCATATGTTTAGAGCAACATCATACACAGATTTAGTCTATTCAGCAACCCAACAGGGTTCTTATCTTCGTGTATAGACCTGTCAAAAAGAGGGAGAAAAATATCCAAACTGTAGGACCTGTTCCCCAGAAACACTTTGTTAAGGGGGAAAAAGGGGTTTGTGGATATCAAATTATACATAACTGGAGGTAGAAGGAAAAGAAAGGTCAGGAGTAGCATGTATGGGATTGGTGCTGACAGCAGACAATAAATTTAATTTATTTGAAAACTATTGAAGATGGTCAGTCAGATATGTATTCTAACAAAGTTTGTCTTAAGTGTTTGAATGACTTAACAGAGAGACAATATTTTTAGCACAGAATAAACTTAAACATATAGAATAAACACAAACAATCCCACTTGCACACTGAAGCAAATAATTCTGCAGACACTTCTGCAGACATTAAGGCCCAATGAAGAATTTCACAAAAGCAACCATCTAAATTGTTTTGTCTTGCCTCTTTTCAGTTCAGGTAGCTTCATTTCCTTGGTCCCAAATCTTCTTTCCATTTCTAGATACATTTGGAAATGTCGTGTCTTTATATTAGTGTGCTTATGCTTTGTTAGAGACTTGCCATGCCTTTGAAAAAGGTGTATTGAAAAGGTAGGTAAAGGATGTTTGTGAAACTTTTCATGTGCAGGACCTTATGCCGGTTGTTGCTTCTTGCATTGCCCTTGCGGCAGGAGATGCCAGGCTACAGCCATGTAAACAGATAAGTGCCTTGTCCTGGGCTGCCTGCAAAATGACAGGCAAGGCAGCTGGGGCTGGGACTGCACAGTGGCACAGGTTGCTGAAGCAACTTAGCCAAGGTCACTCTTTCTCTGTTTCAGTTTAATTTGTTTACTTCTCTGAGGAGATTACGGTGTTGAGCTGTTGGACTGAGTATTAACATTTTCCGAGTTCTCATGGGAAGTTTAAGTTGTTACACTCCGGCAACTAGAAGTGACAAAGCCGGCACTTCGTACCAGCCCACAGGAACCTGCTCATCTTCCTTCCTGTAAAAGTCATATCTGCATTTAATCTGTCAGAAAAATATCCTGCCACGTTACATGACACGACTGGTGTTCTACGCTGGCAAATAGAATAACTCAGAAGAAAATAGTGGGACTGTATGGATAGTTGGCAAGTGAACTTCCAAAAACATGACCAGTTTTAGATTGGAATTTCTTATATGACCCTGAGCTGTATTTTTCTATAGTTACATGAGATAATGATTTTGCAGTTTGAGACAGATTTTCAGAGGACAAGTGTTTGGTACTTTGGCACATCAAGCCTCTTGAAAGGTGTAGCAAGCTGTACATCAGCCTTCTCTCCCTGCTTCCACTTCCCCACAAAAACGCCCCCAAACACATGTGTAGGGGAATAGACAGGGATCGGGGACCAGAAGATCACGGGATGTGACAGAAAGACAGACTCCTCCCCATAGGAGTGGCAGGAACAGGAAGCGCAAGAGCTATATAAGCATGTGACGCAGTTAAATAAACGGACATTTTGTATCCATCATATTGATGTCTGTGCATCACTGTCCCCAGGGTGGGTAGAGCCCTGTGTCCCAGAGATATGCGGCCCAAGATAAGTTCTCCCATAGAAGCGTACAGCTACACACATGGAAGTTGTACCACCAGCTTTCTGAAGATCTGAGTTACTAAGTAGGTATAACTGGTAACTTTTTGTGTCTTTTTTTATGATTGGTAACTGTATTTGGGATGGGAGAAGAAGAAAGGCCTGAAAAAAAGCTGCAAATCTAATTTTCTTTTGCTACTGTAACAGAATGCAGCGAATTATAAAATAGACATGGGCTCACTTTTGTAAATATGAACATACAGATAATTAGAGGCGATTGACATTTGGGTATGGATTGGAAAATGTGGCTTGGGAAAACTCGTCCTTCCTCATTAACTAAGCAACACCAGTGTCCTGGAAGCTGTATTCATTCAATACTGGAGATTATACTGTCCTTAACCCCACAAAACAACTTGAAAGCAAGGTGCCACATGATCCTATCTGTATAATCTGGTCACAGTTTCTGTTTCAATCACATATAACTTTCTACAGGCAGGAACTTTAAAGATAACCTCTCTCTAAAGAAAAAACAACCAACCACAGAAACAAAAATAAATACTATAAATGTTCCTATCTAGTGACCTTATCAGCATATGGAATTCATCTGTTATGCTGAAGTGAAATTATTCCCTGTGGATGGAGATGGTTGGCCACAAAATCTATGGAAATAGTGACTATAAGTAAACACCCAAAAGAGATCTGAAATGGTCCCCAGGTCATGTCTCAGGCCTTTCCACAAAGGGTTAATTCTAATATTATCAACCTGGGATTTATAAATGGTATGTATGTTGTATGAGACAGGTTGGGTGCCTTCCTTCTGCAAGGTGCTCTGTACCCAAGCTCTATCCAAAGTCGGCAGGAAGCTGCAAGGGCTTTAGAGCACCTCTGAATTCCAACCACTTAAACATTAATGGATTTGAGGAATTAAACAGCATCAAGCATAGCAAATATTGACCTCTCCTCAGAAAATATTTACCATCTCATTTATTGTTGTATGTCCCCTGCACTAGGATGATATGTTGACATTACAGCTATGATTTGCTAGGTGCACTAATGTTCTAAATTGACAAACTCAGCTATTTACTTAAAGGCCCCTTGGATTGATTTCTAGATGTTTTGCTCATAGTGAATGCATCTGTTCCATGTTAAAATGTCACTTTGGTTTCAGGTATTTCTGGCTTTATAGCATAATTTTGAGCCTCATTTATTTTATATTAACAACTTGCCAATTTTGTGAGTAATAATATGGCAAGTGTTCGTATACATGAGGCATGTTTTAAGCTGAACATTTCCAAGTCTCATTTAAAGAGACTTTTGAAAGCTTTTGCAGTTTTTGCAAACTGGGAAACTGAGGCATGCAGCTGGAAGATTTTCACTGTGCTATATTTTCACAGCAGCTAATCCCCCTTTTCATAAAAGACTTCAGGCCTTAGTCACTTGAAAAGTGAGGTGCTGGGCTTCCATGTACTTAGGCATTCTGAAACACGTATTTCTATATGGAATCTGTTTCCTGCTTTCCAGAACCTGGATCTAAGTCTAACAGATAGCACATATTTTCCACTTCTCTTTCTCTGCCCATTGCTAGAGCTCCTAAGTATATCTTCTGTAGAATAGTGAGAAAGCAGAAAAAAAATCTTCCTGCTGTGGCACTTTGTTCTGTGAGAGCTGTTCTGTGTTTGAAAATAGGATAAACACTGAGTCCATCATTTAACATTCTTATGTTGTCTTTCAGCTCACCTTTACCTACCTGTCTGCAACACTCAGAGGAAGGTGGAAGAAAGAATTAGGGAAAAGAGAAAGGGTCAGCTGACATAACCTGATCAGGCCAATTACACCTTCCCTTGCTGTGATTTGAACTGAAATGTAGCACAAATGCCAGATCTATCCTGTATTCTCAGGCTATGCAACGTTAAAAGCTTGTCACCTAAGCTCAGACTATAGAAACACAAGAACTGGGCAAGATGTCATTCATAAAATGCTTTATGCTTTTCTTCATAAAGATTGGCTGATAAAGGAAAATGTGCAACTCAAGGCTTAACACAGGTATTTACAATGAAGAAAATATTTAGACTTCTCTTCGGTTTCTGTCCCAAAGCCCTGAACAGAAAAAGGATTCCTCCCTTAAACCCCTCCCCAACTGCCTAGAAAACACCCCTTTTCTTCTTTAAAGAAAAGCTTTGAAAAGAGTGTTGAAGTGATTCACAGAGACAGAATGAAGCACAAGTTGGTACACAGTGTAGTTATAGAGAGCACATGTTTTAATGGTGATAGTCTATTAAGTTTTATAATCTGAAATCAGTGACATTTGCAATAATTATTATTAATAGCCCAGTTTCTTACTAGTCATATCTAAATGGAGCTTTATGGCTTAACTAGCTAAAGTAATCAGCTTCCAATGATGTATTATATTAGCCTAAATCATAGAACAGCTGAGTTTTAAGATGATCATTCAGTAGCCTTCTCTAACTACTTATTATGTTGTAAATAAGGTAAAAATAACTCTTGACACTGTTTACCCTAAATTACTCAGAAGTCACTAATCGAAAGTCCCACTGAAACCCAGATATAGTTTTCCATAAAGTAGAAGGAAAGACTGTGGCTGTTTGTGACCCTTCACTGAACCTGAGATTATGCGAGCCCATGCACAGCACCTTACACCAGTCAGGAGACTTTCAGTGATGCCAGCATCTTGGGATCAAGCCTCTCACTACCTAAATCTTTCATAACACGTTCCCTAGATGTTGTGCCACCAAGATGATATGTGTCATACTTAGTCCTAACTTCTTTAGTGCTGACATCTTTGCTGAGAAGACTGCTGCTAGTCATCTGAGAGAAAATAAATGAGATTCAAAGCAACAAGAATAATGCAGGTGAACAGAGAATTATGAAAAATAAGTACAGCAAAGGATAACTTGGAAGTCTACTCTCAGAAATGAGTAGTGGGTGGAAGTGCCAGTCTGCATCCTAGCACACCTGCTGGGGACTTGAGATCTTTGTGTAGTTCTAAATTGTCTGAGGATCCTACAAATGCTCTTTTGAGGCAGCAAGGACTGAAATGCTTTAGGGAGTCACTGGGAACAGTTTTTCTGAATAGAAGAGTTTTTTGTTTGTTTTTAACTATAATCATGCTTTTATCAAAGGCTTTCCTTAGAAACTGTTTTATTTCTTAATACCCACACAGACAGCATCAGCTGGTCTCTTTTAGTTTAAATGTTAAATTCAAAGTAAAAAGTTTTCTATACTTTGATGGTTTTTGTTGTTGATATTTGGGGTTTTTTAAGGACATACAACATCCCGAGCACTTTTCCTAAAGCAGTTTCTGGATTTGATGTAAGCAGAGAATATCCATTCAAAGAGATAGATCAGAACCTTTTGTAACAATAAGTGAAATAACTCTTAAAAGGTAAGAAACTAATTGACTCTTCAAAGCCACTTTTCTCAAAGTAGTTAACATCCACAGGATGCATGAAAACAGCTTTTATTTTTTTCTTCACTTCTGCTAACCTGGCACCTCTTTCTTTGTAACTCGCCTGTGTGTTTTGCACTTATTTTAAGTGAAGTAAAGAGGAGCAATTCACAGAAGTAATGCATTATTCGTCAGGCCATTACCACTTGTTTTCTCAGCATGTTCCACAGATCCATCTAAAGAATGGATCCTGTCATTGCAAAAATCAATTGGTGTGCAAGGTGGCCAGCATTTACCAACAACAGATAGCACTATAGTAAATATTGCATTTAAAGGAGGTGCTCAAAATATGCTTTTGTTGGTCTATATTTTGGCCTGTTAAATGGAGCTTTGTGTTTTAGGTAGTTGGTGGATGTAAAGATTTGCATTCATTCTAGATACTGCATGCTACAATGCCTGTTAGTAGCTGTGTACCTGGCATGTCTGCCAATTTTGTGTCTTGACCTTCTGGCTGCTACAAAAAATTTGCTGTATATCAAATGTAAGTGTAGTGGGACAAGACTGTTCTTGAATGACAAATGTCAGAGCTGAAGTGGAGGCAGAGTTATCCTATCACAATGGGGTTTTTCTGACTGTTGAGTAATAATTTATATCCTAGCTATTTTTATTTTCAAACTTGTTAAGGCATACTCGTTCAGATCATTTTCATCAGGCCAGCTTAGATTTCATTAAGAGTACACTGGAATTCTTTATAAATGTCCTTGCAACAGGATATTGCAAGGAAGAGGAAGAAGTTTGTGTCTGTCTCATGACCAGACACACCTCCATGACTATTCTTAAGGATTTGGCAGTAATTGTCAGTATTCTCTGACCAGGTCGTCCACAGAAAGTACCCTCCTAGCTCACTGGCTTTCTTTTACACAGGCAGAAATTTCCCACTAGCTCAGAGCGTAGAAGCTATGCTGTCTCCACTGCAGCTCTGAGAGGTGAGCAAATGAAGGATGTATGTAACAGGATCATATCATTGGACAGGATAGCTGGAAGTCACCTAGACCAATTCCTGCTTCAAGCAAGGCTAACTTTAGAGTTAGATCAGGTTTCTCAGGGCATTTTACAGTCAAGTTCTGAATATCTCCAAGGGCACAGGTTCCACAACCTTTCTGGGAAACTTGTTTCACTACTTAACCACTCTCAGTGTTAATTTATTTCCTTATATCTGGTTGGAATTTCCCTTACTGCCACTTGCATCTGTTGACCCATGTCCTTTTGCTGTGCACCTCTGAGAAGAGGCTGGTTCTGTCTTCTCTATAGCCCCTAGAAGGTAGCTGAAATGGGCAATTAAATCCCACCTTAACCTTCTATTCTCTGGACTAAATAAACCCATTTCCCTCATCCTCTGCTCACACACCGTGTGCCCCCTTAACCCTCTTCATAGCCCAGTGTTGAACTGACTCCAGCCTGTTTCTCTTGCACTGGAAGGGCCAGAAACGGCACAGTCTTCCAGAAGCAGCCACACAAGTGCCAGGTAGAGAGCAGTCAGCTCTCTTCTTAATCTGCTGACTGTGTTCTTACTAACAGTCCAGGATGCAGTTGGCCTTCATAGAGACAAGAGCACGCTGCTGACTCAAGTCCTACTTGTCCACTAGGACCACCAACTCCTTTTCTGCAGAGTTGCCCTCTCACCTGCTCAGTCCCCAGCCCTTACAGTTGTAGGGAGCTATTTCATCCTGGGTGCAGGAATTCACATTTGTTTTGCTGAACTTCATGAGGCTCCAGTTAGCCCAGTCCTCCAAGTTGTCTCTATCTCTTTCCAGGGGGTCTCTCTGAATGGCAGCCTCACAGTGTCTCAGTCATTGCCCCCAACTCGGTGTCATTCACCAACTTGCTGAGGGAGGGTTCTCTCCTGTTGCACAGGCTGCCAATGAAGGTACTACATAGTGTCAGTCCCAGTATCAGCCCCTGACAAAGTCCTGTAGAAACCAGCCCCAGTTAGACTTTGAACCACTAAGCACTATCCTTTGAGCCTGACCATCCAGCCAATTTTCCATAGTCCTCCTGTCTAGTCCATCTCTCCAATGTGCTTTTGATTGGGTCAAATGTATTGCAAAATTCAAGGCAAATTACATCCACTGCTCTGCCCGCACCCATATAGATGCTAATTTCTTCATAGAAAGTGATCAGGTTCGTCAGGAACAACTTTTTCCATGGTAAATATGTACTGGCTGTTCCTAGTCATTTTCTTAACTTTTACGTGTCTGGAAATGTCTTCTAGGGGGACTTGCTACATAATCTTCAAAGGGATGGAGGTGAGGGTGGCCATCTCAGCCAGGTGGCCTGGTACAGCTCTTACTGAGGACAGCAGGAAGTTGGAGGGAGGAGGGTTGGGATTCTAAAAGAGACTCTTCCAACTGCAGAGGCTTAACCATAGAGCAAGAAATATGAAACAACATGCAGTTAGCTAAGCTGTGTTCAAGTGTGCAGTTTCCTCATCAGTAAAGGAAATAGTCAAGATATACCCTAGATATGAAGTTAACTTTAGATAGTAATTTCAAGGTGAAAAATAAATGTTCTCCAGGTTTACAGTCCATCTGATTTTTTCTTTTGATCACCTCTTTTCATGTACCTAGGGTACATGAAACCAGAAACCGGAAAATCTTGGGCATCAAGGATTGTAGGTTGAATTCCTAACTTGGCTTCTGTATAAAATGAAGACCATTTTGTGACAGTGAAATGGAGGAAAGCTGAAAATTTTAATATTGGATAGTTAGAGAAATTGCCATCAACAACTGGTTATTTCAGTATAACATTTTTTTCCATTGCTAAAAGTATTATTGATCTCTGCTGAATTTTTTTCTTCGCCCTTTGGAAAGTACAAAGCCCTTAAATAATTTGAGTTTTCCCTTATTCCTCAGAATTGTGGCATATGACTGATAACTGCCTTTAGAACTCCTAATAGCTAAATTACAATTATTATGCAAAAACCTACAATAGACAGTTATATGGATTGTTAAATGACTTTGCCTTTTTTGCAAACCATAATCATTTTCCTTTATTAGCTGAAAGATTTCATAATTTAAGGAAGATGAGAACCTATAAGTCACACTTTCAAATAAGGAACATGGATATTGCAAACATTAAATTCTCCCATAAAAATGTTAAGGCATCATTAAACTAGGATCAGATTAATACAATTCAGTCAACTCTAGATAGATATCTCCTGTAATAGGCTGAAACAATACCTAGTGATATAGGATGTATAAAATTTTACTACAACCAATTTATAAACCTATAAAACATACAGGTATCACTCAAAGCCATCATTAATTTTGCATGCCTTGTATTAAATCAAGTGAGTTTGATAAGGAAAAATATTCCCCTCCCTTACTGTATCTCCCTTTCTATTGTTAGCTCCTATCATAGCATCTTACTTCTACCGTAAGTCAGATGAGAGATTCCTTCTGGTAGAGGTTGACCCAAGAATCTGTGCTTGATTTATCCATCTGTTTAGGTGTCTGAAAGATTTTAAAATGAATTTTCAGGGCATAATTTAGTTCTCACTTGTACCACTGTAAATCTGGAGTCATTCTGGATTTGTTCCAGAATAACAGCAAGCAGGATTTGACCCTGAGTTTAGTCAAATTAAAAACGAAGGCTTGCATCTCTTCTACTCAGCTGGGCAAAGGAAGTGAGATAGCTGGAGGAAAAGAGCGTTTGGACTAAAGGTCCTGTGCTTTTCCTTCCAAAGGTTCAAGGCAGCTCTGTGGAACTGGAGAAATGGAAATTTCAGAAAAGCAGGATGGAATGAATGAGACAAGTGCTTTATTTATCAGTGCGGCTTCCCAATCCTTTGAGTGCATACCTGCTGTGAAAAGTACAGCTGAGATTGGGCTGGACTGCTTCTAATTCCTAACCTGCTCATTCAAGATTAGCTTAGATCAGTTTTCACGTGATTCTCAACAGGGCCTGTGTGGAATATGTCTATGTTACTTGGACAGTAATTTTGGCCCAAAGCATCGCCTAGGAAGCAATCAGTGACCAAAGAGATTTGGCGCAAAACCAATCCTTTCAACGGGGGTAACGAGAAGAAAAAATACTGGTTAATAGCAGGGGAGAGTATTGCTGGCTATGGTGTCCTGTTATGAACAATCTTCAGAACTTCTCTTAGCCCAGCATCTGTCTCTCTCCCATTATGCCTGTAGGGGTACATACCCTGTGGCCAAAGTGGAAATACAGGAGTTCTGATACATGGTCTGTGTTATCTATTCGTCCTGTGATTTGTGCCTGAAAAGTGCTACTATACATATTTAAAGTGTTATATATATTGCCCTACTTTGGCCTCCGTTTGGGTATACCTGTATTTGAATATGTTAGCACAGATTTCCAAAAACAGAGCAGATTGATCACATGTGCATTTATGTGTGCATAAGGGACGAGGAGAGGGAAAGGTTTTTCCCACGCCCCTTGCTTCTCCAGACATGTATCAGTGCGTTATGTCAAAAATAGATCAAAGCATGATAATAGGCTATAATACAACAGTTCTATGTATTAGTAATTGGAGTGTACATACCCTCTGCTGCTGCATTCATTGCAAAACGATCCAGAGGTTGAAGCTGGACTAAGAAGGAAACAAGAGAAAGGAGAAAGAGTAACTTGCTAAGCTGAGCACAGCTGATGTTACTCTTAGGAGACTTACAGCAGCAGTACAAAGTCTCTTCAGAGGCACTCTTTAATGGCTAGATGGCAAAAAATTAACTAGTTCTGTGAAGCCAGACTGGACCATTCAGGACAGACGGTCTTGTATATACTGGCCTCTTTTTTTAATACAGGCTAAATCGGATGCACCCTGAATGCTTAGAGAGAGAAACACCTACATGCATAAGAGTATTTGCTTGTAAATCCATATTAATGATCAAAAAATGCAATGCAAGCAAACATAAGGAGATTTCAGACATCATAAAAGATGAGTCTAGATTAGCTCCTTTGTAAAGTTTTTCCATTTGCATCTAAGATAAGTTATGGGATTTAGCTCACTATTTGCAGTATTCCCTAGGGTCTGTATAGGACAGATCCCAGACTACCTCAGTCATTTACTGAATCATCAAATGCAATTGAATTCTGAGTGACAGCCAAAATTATATGTAGTTAGTAAAAAATGTTGTTGTATTTAATCATATAATTGTGCATCCATTTAGATCAGCCCAGCAATCATAAGAACCCTTATACACAAGTAGCTTTATCTATGTGACTCGTTGTTAATAAGTAGGAAACCTCACTCGGAGGGCATTCTCACACAAAGAATTTGAAGAATGAGGCCTAGCTGTATGCCAGCAAGACACATTTCTAAAAATCTATTATAGTAGATGAGGACTGCATTTAAATCAGGGGTTTTTTGCGTGCAGCCATCTTGTTGCAAAGTAAAAGATGCTACCCTGGTGATATCTCACATGCAAGAAACTGTGAAGCAATTTCTGTTATATTTTACCAATCTAAATGTACCAGGGGGAAAAAAGTGTAAAATAATATTTCAGGCTAGATTCCAGCCTAGATACCCATTGAACCTTTCCTGAACTGCCCTGTCAATACATTCTCCCACTAACAACTTCTGAACCTGTTAGTAAACATCAGCCAAATTTGAAAGAGGAAGTAAAGTTTGAAAATGCATTGTCTTCCCCTAAGATTAATGAAAAAAGTCTCAAAATATAACACAGAAACCCAGATTAGTGCTCTCAATGAGGGAGAGGCATTTCCAATTCAGCTGCTGCATATACCGTATAGCAGCATCCATCTGCTCCAACAGCAACATGCATACTTCTGGGCTTCTCATACTGTTGTTTGGATACTGTAGTGCTGTAATAGCTGGAGATGTGATGAGAAACCAGTGTGACTGTGGCCTTATATCAGTAGTCTACAGGAAATACCTCACTGAACAACTTTGTTGTTTATTTAAACTTCCTGATTAATGAAAGCTTTTAAGATCAGAGCCATTTGGTACAAAACCGTCCAGTTGCAAAAAGGAGGACATTAAATGGCAAATCAAGGCATAAAGAATGCAGAGATTTTATGCTGTCCATTTGCAAGTAATAAGCTTCGTTCATTCCGTATGGCTGGTAATTTCTATCGGAATAAGTTACAAAGTGAGCTAGTATCTTTGCTCACATATAAATTGTTGAAACGTATTTTCCCAGTCAGAAAGCAACCGATTAATTGTCACTCACCTGGGAGTCAGGAGACCTGGTTTAACTTTCTGCTCCACCTTAGGCTTTTGGAGTTACCATAGGCAACCGTTTAAAATATGGCTTTGCTGCAGACTGCAGTGAAGCATCAAGGTCTGCTAGTTAGTTTTTAATGAGCTAGTTTGGAAACAATCTGTGGCAGTACTCAGTTAACTTATCCTTGGCTTCATTTCCAGTTCATCCATTAATTTAACATGTGACAGCTGGATTTCAAGGTGTTTCATGAAGTTCAGCAGGGATCAAATATAATCCAGCATCCTGATCAATCATATGAAATAAATTTAGCATTAAATGACCTAGTGGTCAGCTCAAGTTAGATGTTAATTGTCTAACCATAGGGACTCCATTGACTTCGTAAAGTAGGACAGATGGGCTGTGTAAGGCTGAAGATGAAGAGCAAAATAGCTAGCAAAGAGCCCTAAGAGGCCGTATTTGGAACATGATTCATCTCACCTAACTTTAGAGATCCCCAACCCTAATTACCTTTATAGTTGGTGGAGAGTTTAATGCCTTTTGGAATGTGATTCATCTATGGTATTTGCAGTATCATATTGATGAGGTAAAGTGTTCAGTAGAAAGGCATCTAGCTGAGATGAAGGTCTAGAAGACCGCCGTATTGGGCCAGGTGAATCCAACCTTGGAGTCAGTAAGTGACCTTGATTATTTAAAGGTTGAAGTAGTGTATCCGTACTACGTCTTACAGATAAGAGAAGAAACACTTTTGCTTAACTCTGCCTTAGCTCCCTGACATGTGTCCCTGTCATGTTCTGGGGATAATACCTTCAGGAAGCTGTAGGAAGACAAGGTGGAGGTCAGACCTCTTATCAGACCAATAGGTGTAGCTAGGAAAATGACAGGAGCTTTCAAGCCCTTCTTGAGGATATTAATACACATGGATGGTATGTTAACAGGAAACCTTTCAGCATCTTAGATGAGATAGCTGAACTTTATTTCAGTGAAACAGCTGAGCTGAGAAGTGTCAGTCGTGAGAAAAACCTTAGCAACGTTTGCAGTTTTATTAGTAAGGATGCTGTCAGATGAAGCCCATGAAATGTCATATCGTTAAGCTCAGCATAATCGATAGCAGAATTTTACAGTATTGGAAGGAAGGAGGGTTTTTTACCTGTACTTTGTGACCGGCATTCTTGGGTTTATTAGCATTGACGTTTCAACCTGAGGAGAAGCTAAAAGGCTTCGTTGCTCACCGAGGAGGATGAAGTGTGAGCAAAAAGCCACGAGAGGGAGCTGTTGGAAGTCGTAAAGCTGCCGGTTTCGCCTCATTAAGCAGCGTGTTACTTTTAAAAGGCACTCAGCAAAAGGTTGCTAAACTTTCAGAGGCTCACAGCATCTTTAAAATAGACTTTCTTCTGGGAGGGAACTCACCTGAAAAGTTAGAAAACGCTATTGGAAAAAACAAACAAAACCCCAGGACAAAAGCCTGTGTGAAGCTCATTTTAAAAGCTGTGTCTATTAAAAATTAAATCTTCACAAGATACCACAATGCCTATAATTTTAAGGTCAAATGTTTTCATATCTGATTTCTTTATTTTTATTTCAAGTAGTAAAGTACATTCTATAATATAGATATGGTGTCATTTTGCTGCCGAATATGAACATAGGAGTGTACGAGAGGACAGAGCTGCTTAGGTCATTTGGCTCAAGCCCTATAACAGCTCTGTTCTCCACTTGTCTCACCTGTAGTACATACTTCTCTTTACTGTAGAGCCCTCCATAGGAAAAACTCTGGATGTTTTACAGAGTTCAGCAGGAATTAAATGCGTATCTGAACTCCTAGCCAGTCTTAAAAAATGAATGTGGCAGTAAATGGCTCAAGTCATGTCAAATATATAGGGCTAAACGTGGATATTAATTATATAACCAGAGGGACTCAATTTACTTTGTAAAGCAATTTAAAAAAAGACAGAAACTTACAGTCTGTTTCTGGAAAAGAGTAATGCCTGTTTAAAAATAACTTCCTACCCAGAATAGCCTGCCTGTCTCACATAATATCAAATGGAGGGGGGGGGGGGTGTGGGGGGTGTGTGTGTGTACAGGGTGAGGAACCAGGCATTTACAGCACTGCTTCTTTATGCAAAAATCAAATCAAATTAAATTGTTAAAACAATGCAAGTTGACAGTTAGGTGCCCAGATCCACATTTAGGCATATAAACAAAGGGTTTGCTTTCCAAACTGGCTGAGCAACACGTTAAAATTTAGCTTCACCTTGTGTTTGTTCTCCACGGGCAGGTTAAAGCAATGAAAGAGGCCTGTGTTCCTGTGGACAGGTTTAAGGAAGAAGGCGGCTCTTTTTTAATATAGAGTTTAATATTGCTCTGGATTATTCTAGTTGTCTGATAGTCTGTCTCCTTTTTTTTTAATGTAGTTCTTGCTTCAGAGCAGATAGCCAAGGATTCCTTTCAAGCATATTAATCATAGAATGGTTTAGGTTGGAAGGGACCTTTAGAGGTCATCTAGTCCAACCCCCCAATCAGAGCTCTCAAGTTTGTTCCTATATACATAAGAATAGTAGATATGTATGAAAACTTCATTAACCTAAAGCATTTGCTCCAACAGGCATCCTTATGGAAAGTTGGTGTATTCTTGGGTACTTTAGTTTTACTTTGAGTGGTATTCATAATACCTCTGCTTTACAATGTGCCCTCTGGAAATACCATTGAGTGATCTGGACCCAGCTGTCACAGAGAGCATCATACCTGTTCAGGCCAACAGCCACAGCATCCATCCCTCTCTGCCTCCTGGCTGGACAGAATGCCAGGATCAGACATCTTTAATTATCTACTGGTGCACCATCTTCAAAACTTGTGTAGCCAGACAGAAAAGGAAGCAACAAGACTATATCCACATGACTCACAAGGTCTTTGCGCTTCCATGTTCACCCTTCATAATCACTTTAGAAATCAGCTTCTAGCAATGGGCTAACAAAACTACAGTAGTTGCTTTTGTCTTCAGGGTATAGCACAGCATCAAAACTTATGATCCACCTTTTTTACTGCTAGCCTGATTTAAAAATATTAGAAAGAAACAGCATGTTTTGTTGGTCTACTCAATATTGCACTTAATTATTCCTTCTTCCAGGAGTATCATGCTTTAAGTTTTTCTGTGATGTTCTCCCCTCTGTCCTGTTGTAAATGTGACTGTAGCAGCATTTACAAAAAAGAGTTTAATGCATACAGACATGACAGCAGAAAAAGGAGCTGAGGTTGTGTTTGTCTTGATTGTTTATTTCAAAACTGTAGTGAGAAAGCTTCAAAAACCTCCTGAAAGCTCTCCGAGAGACAGCATTTGGGAGCCAGGGGCTATTACCTTTATACTTCAGTAGAATCTCTTTGCTTTTACATCACTTGTTTGTAACGTAAAAAAAAAAAAAGTTGAAGACAGGGAGAAAGAACATCAATTCTGAGTGCCTTTCTCAGGTAAAATTTTACTGAAAGTTCATATAAACAAGGACTTCTGGACATGACAGCAAGAAACTTTTAACTCTCATATGGCAATTTCAAAAACATTTGGTCTGGATCCTTTCTGGATGAAGAAATTTGTGGCAACACAGCTCCATTTCCACTCTCTTCAATAAGTTTGATATGCTCTAGGTGATGGCACTGTCAAAGGTGAGTATCAAACACCAGCTACATCATTTGCTTTGTTATGCAAGCAGGGTTATTGCATTTTCTAATATGGTTGAGCCAGTAACCTATTACCTTCACTGTTAAAACTCAAAAAACACTTCGCAATATATATAGTCTTTTAAGTATATTATTTTTCTTTAAAAGGTCACTTTTTTAAAAAAATAGTTACTAATAAAATACACTTAGGGAGAATGTATATCTGCTTTACTGCTTTGAAACTTAATTCCTTCCCAAATCCTGCACTCTTGTTCATCTGCACTTACCAGCAATGAAAGACAAGCGAAATCCGGATCCTAAGAACATCAAATTATGTCTATACCTGCTGCTTTAGTATGCTTAAGTCTAAATGCTTCCTGAAGCTGTTCAGCTGGTTTCAGACAAGTGCAACCTAGCACACAGGCCAGAAGACAGCCACTCTGTGTTCCAACTTACCCCAACTGGACAAAAAGGGAAGGAAACCAGGGGTATACTGCAGCTTCCACCTATCTAGAAGTCCACAATCCCATTAATATGAGCCAAACAAAACTCAGTCTTCTCCAGAGCTGTCCTTTTTAAAGGATAAAGAATTTTTTTAAAAAGGTCTCTACTGTTCACTGTATAAAGGTACATGAAAGCTTCTTCACTGTGTACAGGAAACAGCCACAGGCTCTCTTTTGTGCAAGTGTTTGATTCCCAGATTTACTTTTCCTAATTTGAATTCCAGATCTGCATGGTGCTTCATTTTTCCTGTAGTAAAAACAAGTCTGTAGCTTTAACCACAGTAAAGAAAAAAGCATTAATACATCCATCTTGTATCCAGTTTATTAACTAAAATAGCAGTAAATACAGGTAAGAGTTCTCAAATCTGGCAATGCTAGAGCTGGCAAGATACAGCTACCTGACAGATCAACAGTCTATTGGTAGTTCTGGAATTCCATGTGTGCTGGAAAGCTGTAGGGTGTACATGAGTAGTATTCAAATTCAGCCTCATAGATATTGACAATACAGTTATATACACTACTCCTGATATGGCAGAGCAGCATCTGCATAGAAATAAATCAACACTGTGCCTGTCAACACCGAGAACTATACTCCAATATTTGTAGTCTTAAAAGACTTCAAAAAAGGAAACAATCTTTGGTCAACACTTATTAAGATGTGCTTTAGTTTTATTTTACAGCAGTAATGTTAAGATTATATAGCTTTTTAATGTTGTCTTATGGGGGCGAACATTTGAAAAATCAGTATTCTGCTGTGAATGATAAAGTAATCCACTAGTTTCCATGCAGGTAAAATTTCAGAGCAGAGGCAGGATTCAACACAGCAGCATACAGACTGAATCCCAGCCGTCCTCTGGAATGCGTAGGAGGCAGTAATTCATCTTCAGGTCACTCCTTTTCCCTTCAGAATTTCTGTAAGGGCACAGCACTTCCAAACATGCTGGGCTAAGCCCTTATTTAGTTAAGTCTACAGTAAGAGCTCTGAATGTCAGTTGACAAGGTATTTAGACCCATCTGATGTTTAACATCCACATTTGAAAAGTGTAGCTAACATATTGCTTAGTGCTCTCTCAAGTGACATTTCAATACTATAGTGATGACTAGTTGTAAAGACATTGGTCCTTCGGAAAAACACTCTATGCAAGTTAGGAGCACAGGTCTTACGGGCAGGCTGACCTTTAAATCCAGGCAGACAGCCTAAAGAACTTGTACTCTTTACCAGTCCATATGCTTTTCAAGCTTCCACTCCCATCTAGAACTGGACAGGCACATCCACCTTACAGGTAAGGAAACTTTGTTACAGTCCACAAAATACTGCTCTGTGAAAGGGATCAGCCCAAGGTGTTACGCTGACCTCACGCTGGCCTGATCCATAAAATTATTTCACTAAACAATGACCTTACCAAACGAGTCCAATGCTCACTGACTGACTTTTCACTAACATTTCCGTTCCCACTCTCCTCAACCTTCTCTACTTTCTTTCACCACTCAAAATAAAAAAAAAAGATACCGAAACAGGAGACAATAGCGCTTTGTTTATCTGCTTCCCTACTTCTGGTGCCTCTGCAAGGCAGCTTTGCAAGTAAGTACCTTTTGCAGATCTGGTGCCTAAGCATTAAATTCATATGAATTTCAGCATGTGTTAGGCACCTGAGGCACATGAGGATCTGAACCATCCTTCCTTGAGTTAAATACAACTACATTATCACATAAAGCAGCATTTTGCTTTTTTCAGTGCAAGTGTTCTTGCACAAATAAAAACTACTTCTCAGAAATCTTACTTCAGAATTTGATCAGCATGGCTGAGTTTATTGGAATTAACTGTTTATACTTCAGTTGCACCTTGAAGCTCTATCCAAGACCATGTTGGTGTTGAATAAATAAAGACTAAAACTCTCCTCTGAAGAACTTATGAGATAAAGGGTGAGAGGAGCATCTTAGAGTTTAAGTGACATAGCCCTAACACAGTAAATCTGTAGTAGAACTGGAAATAGAAGGTCAGGTCTTCTAGGGCTAGACCCTGTCCACTTGACCATACTATCTCCTGCCTTTGGTTTCTACTGTCTTACTCCTCCAGACATTGACCTTTGGAGGAAGTTGACTGAATCCCAAGAGCTGCCTGTGCTTCATTATTTCAGCTTATTCCTACTTCAGGACTAACCCCCTTTTACACAGATTTCCTTCTCTTTCCAAACACATTGTTGATTAACTTGGCCATTGACTTTGATCCACTTGGTCGTCTCTTTTCCTTCAATTTGAAATTTGAGGTGATATTTCTCAGGACTTTCATGAACATTGCCACAACTTCCTGATAATGTTCTGCTGCAGACAGTTCGCAGAACTGGCACTTGTTATCCATTGCCAGCTTCTGTCCTTCATCCCAGCCAACTTCCCTCATGTGGCATAAATCCTGTTTATTACCAACCAAAAATACTGATGACTCGACCATTCTGCAATTAAAAAGGTTCCAATTAGAGAAAAGGTATGTTAAAATACTGTGCTATATGATGTGCTACATACAGTGTGTATGAGAAGTATGTCTGTTCAGGATAACAGGCATTGCAAAAAACCCAAAAGAACAAACCAACACACTAACCTTGCCAGGTAGAGTTATAGTTTTCCATTTGCCATAGTCAAACGCCAAAGGATTTTCCAGGCAAGCTATTCTTTAAGTTTTCATTTGATTCCCCTACTCAGTGAATTAACGTATTTTTCATCCACTGCAGTTTTCATACTCTATGCTGCTGAGTATATTGTCAGCGCCTGGACTTCATGAGGAAGCAGGCTAATCATTATCTCCATTTGTAGATAAAAGAATAGAGCCAAGAGACGCATTAGTGCCAGTGGCATAATTCAGAACAAGGAATCCTAATTCTAAGCTTTTTCTAAAGTTACTCCTACCAGAGAAACCTTAATTAAGAAAGGTCAGCAGTAAAACAAGACAGTTTTTTTTTTAATTTTACCCCACTTCTGATACAAGGAAAGGATTTCACTCATTTATTTAGAAAGCACCTCAGCTGACTAATGCAGGAATACGCACCACCATATGTACTCAGACTTGCAATTTTGGTGGTTCTTTTTGAAAGTAAGTAGTTTGTTTTTTTACCATATGGTCACCCATGTGCACAGATAATGTTGGAGTCACCACTAAGGCAGTTTAGGAGACATTCATGGTGTTAGATTCATTTATTGTGGGAAATGCTTTCTTCAGCCCCCACATTGGTGCACTTCCATTGGTAATAGAGTGAGGGAGTAAAAGCATAGACTATGTTAGCTTTTTACCCATGTAAATCACAGCAGACAGATTTATGGCAATTATTTAAATAGTGCTATAAGGAATAGAAACATAAATCATGATGTATTTGACTTTTGATAAAGCGAAATAGATTGCAATTTGCAACACAGTTCACCTTCAGGTACCGTATTGTTGGTATTTTGTTGTGCCACTAGGATGCTGCTGGATTTTAATTGCTATGAGGATGCCTAAGCTCAAAGAAATGTTCTCAGATTTTTTTGTATGTTTGCTGAGGGAAACAAAAATAATGCCACTTACTTTTTACAAGCTCCTATGTGTGACTCTCGGATCCTGTACAGCAATGCTTTTGCAAATGCAAATGATGCTCTGTCACTGATGTCATATACAATGATAAATCCATCAGCCCAGTGGAGCTCGTCTGTGAGGGAGAGCTTCCCCCGCTGTGGCTGAAAGAAGTTCAAATTCACATGCAAAAATAATGTTACTGTTGTCACTTCAGAGCATTTTCTTTGTCACTGTGAATATGAGAATGTTGTATCTTTTCTTGCAGAAGATATTAATAGCTCTAGGTGCTGGCATTGAATTCAGGTGAGTCCTGCTCCAGAAGACTAATAAATAACCATCACTACAGATGGCACTTTGGATCATCAACAAATTCATTATGAAACACTTACACTTTAAGCAGTAAAATTGCAAACCTGTACAGCCATGGCTTATGCTGACTATTCTGCAGAGTTACAGGAGAACGAAACGTACAAGAGCAACCAGTATTTGTGCTGTTTCTGGTTATAGCTGTTTTGCATGTTCCTAATATTCTGACTGCAGTGACCTTAATTTGTTAAAAATTTTGTTCCCACTAATTTCTTACGTTCCTTTGCATTGTTCAAGTCTGAAAAGTATATATCCATAGGATAAATTTCTGCAGGGCTGGGGTGGGTGGGCAGAGAGAATCTCCTTTCAAGCTGCAGTTGACTTTAATAAAGCTGGTGGCAAAAGTCTCACAAGTGATAATGGGGCTGTACCAGTCCTTGAGTCCCTTCACCCCAAGAAAGTGTCACATTGATTTCTAGAAAGCAACTGCTGCAAACTGTCCCAATAAGCTAAAGAATGTAATTTCATGACTACGTTAAATTAGCTTATCCCTGCAGATGATTTGGCAGCAGCTAGCAAGACCATGTGACAAAAGATACGTAAAACATCCAAGATAAGATAGGAAAACCTCTTGGGTAATAATTTGAGGACTGTTTAAGTTGTTCCCTCACTAGTTTTCTATTTTGCTCCTTGCAATGTATAGCCTCTACCATCATCCCTCCCTGGTTGCCTTGATAAGCTCAGCATCATAACCAGCTGTACCGGAAGTCTGTAACTTCCCATGAGGGATGGTAACTGAATGCTGGCAGTGAAAGGCGATGCATGAGAAAGCAAAGATGAAACAGGTTTCCAGAACTATTTGAATACTTCAATACCTTTTACAATGGGTTTTTTTAATATTGTGGTGACTGTGCAGCAGGTTTAAGGGCAGGAAAGGCAACTTGTACGTGTCACAGCTGTTCCCCAGATGGATCATAGAATATCTCAAGTTGGAAGGGACCCATAAGGATCGTTGAATCCAAATCCTTGCTCCTCACAGGACTACCTAAAACTAAATCATATGACTAAGAGCATCATCCAGATGCTCCTTGAACTCTGACAGGCCTGGTGCCGTGACCACTTCCCTGGGGAGCCTGTTCCAGTGACCAGCCACCCTCTCAGTGAAGAGCCTTTTCCTAACCTCCAGGCTGAACTTCCCCTGATGTGGCATCATTAAATTTCCTCCTGTCCTATCGCTGGTCACCGAAGAGATCAGCACCTCTCTTTCTGCTGCCCTGCCTTGAGGAAGTTGTAGACTGCAATGAGGTCACTCCTCAGCCTTCTCCAAGCTGAACAAGCCAAGTGACCTCAGCCACTCCTCATAAATAACTCTTGCCCTCAAGGCCTTTCACCATCTTGGTCCCCTTCCTCTGGACACACTGATAGTTTGACATCCCTCTTATATTGAGGCACCCAAAACCCCATACAGTACTCAAGGTAGGGCCACAGCAGTGCAGTGTAGAGTAGAACAACCACTGCCCTAAACTGGCTAGCTAGGCTGTGTTTGATGCACCCCAGGACACTGTTAGCCCTTTTGGTTGCCACAGCACACTGTTGACTCATACTCAACTTGCCATCAACCCAAACCCCCAGGTCTCTCTCTGTAGAGCTACTCACCAGCCTTTCACCTCCAATTTGTTCTTATAATCAGGATTACACCATCCCAGGTGGGGAATCCAGCACTTGCTCAAGGGAATTCACAGCACCTCCTAGTTTGGTATAATTGGCAAACTTATTTAACATACATTCGATTCCTGCATCCAGATCATTTATAAAATCATTAACAAGCACTGGCCCTAAAATTGAGCCCTGGGGAACCCCAGGTGGTGGCCAGCCACCAGCCTGATGTAACCCCATTCACTATAACTCTTTGAGCCTGACCCATCAGCCAACTTTTCACACAATGTATTATGGACTTGTCTAGCTGTCTGCTGGACATTTTGACCAGAAGGATGCTGCGAGAGACAGTATTAAAACCTTTGCTAAAATCCAAAAACCACACATCTGCTGGCTTCCCTAGGTCAACTAGATGGGTGCCCCCATCATAAATGGGACATTAAACAGGATTATCACCTTATGAACCCATGATGAAGAGACAGTGACCTTTGCAGAACAGGGATCCAGCTACTAGACGGAAGTCTGAGAGCAGCAAGATTTCAGGAAGCAGAAACAAAAATGGGGACTCTTCCTTCCCTAGTTTTGCCTCCTCTCAGAACCCACTTTTCTTCCCCAGCTCCCATGGGATACAGGGCCTCCATTCTCCATCTACACCTTTCTGGAATCCCCAGCTCTATCACACAAAAAGCAATACCACCACTACTCTCTGCAGGCACTAAAGAGAACTCAGGAAGAGAGCAGCAGAAGGCAGCAAGCAGCTCAAGTTAAGGCCTTGTTCCTAAGGAAGAACTGGGACAAAAATGCTCCGTGAAGGCTGGCAAGAGGAGTTGCCCTTAACACAGCTCTCTCTGGTGTCCTTAAAAGCAAAAAGGAGCCCAAACTGTAGCAACCAAAGTCTCTACCCATAAATGCTGTCTAATCTGCTTTACCTTAGATAGCTGCTACTCCCTGTGTTTCAAGTATCTTAATAAAGATTTGTTCATGTGCCACAGGATTTAATATGACAGTAAGTGGAAGCTGTAGGTGGGCTTAGGAAAGAGGTCTGAGGTATGTAGAAACAGATCCAAAGAACAGTAGCTTCTAACATATTGTATGGCAAGAGAGGACTCCATAGTGTAACATGGCACAGTGGCTATTTCAGGATTCCCATTTCCCTGGAACAAACAACACTGTTGCTTGTCTCTAGGAGGGCTGATTTGTTTGGTCATTCATTTTATGTGCTCACCGGCTTAAGTTTTGAAGCCCTTGAATTTAAGCCTGAGTCAGACTTTCAGCTCTTTGGCTTTAGCATTCACTATCCTAGTTGGTAAGAGGCATAATCACTGCCCAAAAAGGAACCTTGTGAGCTAATGCTATTAGTCAGACCTACTTAGGTCTGCATGTGTTAAACAGTACCAAAGTTTCTCTATTCCTGTATTAAAGGGAAAGAAATTAATATAAAAAGCCTTATTACAAAGTGGTTTATTGTGATCAAAGTTCAGCTGTCAACACATACAAGTCTGCATTATGGCTTGGATCTGTTCTGTGAATCCAAGTCTTGCTTCCAGGCCTATCTACTTTGACCATTTCTGCAGACATTTAATAAACTGCTTGCTTTATAAACTAAATTTCATCTATTTCAGGCATTTGAGAAAACTGCATATAATCCTATAGCTTATATCTATATTTACCTATATAATACAGAAGTGGGAAAAGTTATTTCTGTTACTAATATTCAAAAAATGCAAAAGCTTTTGCAGAAAATTTAAGCAATGAAGGCATTCTTCCATGAAATGGGAAACTACTCGGAAGTTCTGAGCCACAGCAACTATGAAGTGTCAGTCTTTTCAAAAAAAACCAGCAAGCACAAATTCTAAGAAACAGACAGAAAGGCTGTAACCCACTGACTCTACCATTACACAGGTAGAATGGGGAATAGCATTTCTTTGCCCCCTAAAATTCTTACCTGTGAGCAAGGGTCATAAATTTCCAAGTGTATCTGTCTCCCATCCAGGCATAAGTGTTTAGTGTAGATACATTCTAAAAGATAAATGGTGTTCAATGAAAACCTGCATTAAAGTCACTGGAGACAGTCATCAAAAGAAAAGGTAGCAAAAGTGTAATGAGGGCATAAATAAGGGCTGTAGTCTCTGGAACTGAGCATCTTCAGTTCAGCCCCGTGTTCACCTTAGGCATTCTTCATGCTTGTCTTAAGAGTTCATCTGATGATGAACTACCAGTCTCAAGCATCCCAGGGTATCAAATCTGCAGGCCCTTGGTGGTTCCCATAATTAAACTTTTAATTATTACTTTGACTCCACTAAAAGTGTTCTAGGACAATCTCATATTTTATCACTCTTATTCCCACTTTTCTCCTCCTTCCTCCTGTTTAGAAATAGAGCTAAACTTATATTCCACACATTTGTTTAAAAACGAAAACATTTTGGGAGTTTGACATACCTTTTCTGATACTTGCAGTATCAAAGGGTCAGAACAAGGAAAGCTGTTTTTAGGAGTAAGGTGGCTTAGAACACACATGGAGCGCAGAAAGTACTATATAGTTTATCCAAGTCCAAGCCATCACATGTAAGTTATCTGTGACACAAACTGTCTTTTCAGTCTGTGTTTGTATTGTAACAACATCGGTAGAACATTTATGTACAACTATAACTCTACTTGCAGAATAAGTTCATCTGGATACATTCAATGCAATTCAGCTTAGTACAGGTTTTTTTTTTTTATGGGTTATTGAACACTACTTTGATTTTTGTAAGAGGCTTTTGGAAAAAGCAGGGAAAGTGAGATAGATAGTAATCTCCTCTCCCTATTAAATTCTGAGACTTCTCATGCCCCATCAGCTGGAGTGGCACACTTCCAAAGGTGTTTGCATATCAGTTAAATAGTGCTTCTACCCAGGATGTGAAAGTTCAAGTCGTGCTTTGCCATCTTTCAAGATCTTAGAAGTGTCTTAAGGATCAGCATATCTGTTCTGGCATGAATGAGAAATTCTATCCTCAGCACGGTGAGGCTTTCCACAAAGACATCAAACCAGTGCATTCCTGCAAAAGCAGGGGGCTTTGCATTATGCTTTGATTAATCGGTAGCACCTGATAAAGAATCTATTCCACCTCTCCTCGAAGGCTGAGGAGGAGATATTCAACAGAACAAGTGTTGGGGTTTGGTTTGGTTTTTTTATTTGTTCAGTCTATTTTATCTCCTGCCTGATTGAGCTTACTATAATCTACCCGCGCTCCGCAGACGCAGCCCGGTTATCTTTTCTTCTTAAGTCCCTTCACAGCTGCTTTGCGACAAGCACTTCGCCAGCCCCCGCGCCCGGGTGCGCGACTGGAGGTTTAAGCGATCTCTCCGCAGATACCTGGATTGCCTTTTCCCGCCTTCAGAGTTTATGCTTCCTCAGGAACTCTCTACGATAAGCGAGCGAAAACTCAAACCTTGCCGAAAAGTTCTGCGAAACTGAGTTTCTACCCGATTTCTTGTTCAAACAAGCGTTTGAAGCGTCCCACCCTGTGTCCCCCGGGGAAGCCGCGCCGCGCAGCCCCGAGTGGGGGGCCCCACACGGCGTGTGCCCCCCACCCCAACCCCGCGGCGGGGGGTCCGGGCCCGTTCCCGCCGCCCCCTGCCCGCCCCGCGGCGCGGCGCTCACCGGCGTTGGACGCGTACTCTCCGATGAACCGCCTGGTCAGGAACCGCACCGCCAGCGCTGCGGGAGGCAAGCAGACGCCAGGTTTAGCGGGGTCCCGCAGGCCGCCCTGCGTCCGTCCGTGTCCCCCCCGCCCCAAAACCTGAAGTAAAGTCGGGTTGGGGGTCACCGAGGCCGGCCACCACCCCCTCCCCACCTTACCCGACTTGCCGGCTCCGCTGCCGCCCAGCACGGCCAGCTTTACCTCGGTCATACCGCCGCCAGGCCGCGCCCCGCCGTCTCCATTTCTTTATAGCCGCCGGGGCCGGGCGCGGCCCCTCCGGCGACACCGCCCAGCAGCCCGCCTCCTCCCTGCTCCCCGCGGCGGCTGTCCCCGCCCCGCCGGCGGGGCCGGTAGGTTTCATCTTCTATGACAGGAGTCCCCCTCCTCGTCCCCTCCATCCCCACTCCTCGTCCCACACGGCGCAAACTTTCCCCAGGCGGCCTTCCCGCTTCCCGGCCCGGCCTGGCCTTTGCTCCCCGGCGGGCGGCCCCTCGCCGCCGCCGCCTCCTCTCGCCCCCAGCGCCGCGCCCCGCCGTTCGCAAAGCGGTTAGAAACTAGGGGGAAAAAGGGAAAAGAAGGGAAAAAAGGGAAAAGAAGGGAAAAAACAAAGGGGAAGAGGAGAAGGAAAAGACATTCTCCGGGGGGGGGGGGGGGGGGTGTGATTGTTTATTTTTGCTGTAAGTTTATTTCCTTTTGTAACAGGAATGTGAAAGTGAAGAAAATAAAGTGATTCTTTTTTGTTTTTATTGTAAATATTTCTGAGGTAACTTGCTAAAAAATTCGTGTTTTGTGCTTCTCTGGTGTTCTCCGCCCCAGGTTTCAAACTAAACCCCTGGTCTTGCAAAAAGTTAGGTGGGCATTCCTTTTTATGCGTGGGAATGTTTTTAATGAATTTAAATTTAAAGTTATGTGGTGAACAGTGCTTACCTGAGTCTTACAACACTTCTCTGAAGCAGGAAATAGGACTGATGTGGAAGGTGAGGCACAAGGAGATAAACCTGCAGAAGAGGCACCCTGCGACTGCTGCACATCCGATTTCGTTGTGAGGCTCCTCAAGTGCACTCTAATAGTTTAACTCTGAAAGCGCATAAAATACTCGGGTGCATAGCTTTAGCTAATCCACTGGTGAACAGGAGACTGCTCTAGCATCCAGGTTACACTTGTATACTTACTCTGTTCGTATTTATTGTATTTGGTTTACATAACTTGAATATATTTATATATTCCGATATTTTTACTCTCTTCTGATGGAACTGTTGTGGTTGTATAAATGCTTCAATAAAGCTCTGCTTCACTATGCTTACTAGTGGGTATTACAGATACAACAGATTTACATAAGCTCAAAAAAAAAGAGGCAGACAAGATATTTGAATGTATATTACAGCTGAATGAAGTGGTTAGCGGAGGAAAAGAAGAGTAAACATGCAGACGCAATTTGGTTCCAAAGTCCCAGACTTTCAAGTTGCTAATGGCTGGCAGCTTGTTCAAAATTAAATGCTGCAGTGCTGAATGTTGTACTTGGGATGTAAATTGTCCAAACTCTTCATACTCTTGGCAAAGTTAGAAACAGAAACCAGCTCTCCTGTTCCCATTACTGGGACTTAACTACATAAACACTTCTCTCCCCTAAACAGTAGATGTGATAGCCAAATTAGGATGTTGCCCATGTTAAAGAATATACTTGCGTGAGACTTTTATTTCTTTTAGTAATACAAAGAAGTTTCTTAAGAAGACTGAGACAGTTGTGTATATTCTGTATGCACATTCCTTAAAGTATTAGAGAAATTAAGTTTTAACTGAAGATTAAACAATGTGGACATTTCTTTTCTGAAAGACTGTGTTTCTCCATCTATTCCCAGAACTAAATGGAATGGAGAAAACTTATAACGGTAGGAATTCCTGATTATCCACTCTAATCTTATTCCTAAACTTTTCTATCAATTTTCTATTACTGCTGCATTTGCATTTTACAACTATATATACAGAGATATTTTTTAATTCCTTCACAAAGGGAGGGCAAATCTCAAATTTCTTTTACATGAACACCCACACAAAACTCAACTGCAAAAATTGCTCACCCATCTAAACAATGCCTTTTTCAACATTTCAAATTGCAATGAACGCTTTCATTGATCAGCTTATTGAAACGCTTTGAATAACATTAAGCTTGAAAGAAGGTATCATCTGTTAGAAGAAATGTTGCAAAGGAATGCACATTATTAATTATTTGCCTAGATTTGGCCTTTTATATAAAAGCACGTGTCTGTGGTTGAACAGTGTGGCAGACGCAGTAAGATGCCTCTTGAAATTGCCTCAGTTGTTTACTTTCTTTCCGTGTGAATGTCCTTACCTGCAACTTGTACATTCGTCTGTTTCAATTCCTTCCAGTAATAAATCTGTGCTGACCATCCCTCTGTACTGGAATAATTTTGACTTCATTACCCATAGATGTAAATTTCTGTACTAGGGTAGATGTGCATAGAAAACAGTTCACCTCTGTAGTGAGCAGAAGCTTATGTGTTAGTTTCAGGTCTGGTGGTCAAAAATGAATCAACTATGTGCTGCTCAAGTTAGAAGTGAGTAAACTTTCTCTACATCTGTAAAGCTCTGCTATGAAAATAGTAGGCTTCCAACAGGTATATTGGAAATACATTATTAACCAGATAAATTACTTCTGCAGTGAACATGATGGAGGATTGATTTTGAACTGTTTAAGCTAAAAGTTTTCACAAGTCTGCAGATCACTGGTCAGGTGAAGTCACTTTGCATTTCATTCCCAGTTCTGTAGATTAGGACTTCTATGGCTTGATAACAGACCTCTGGGAGGCAAAACTGCTTGTGGAGAAAATTAGCATCAGAAAAACATTTACTTTCTTTTTTAGCTTTTTTCATGCAGCTTAGCTGCTGGAAATAAGCTGATATTAGGACTATATGATGATCTGTTCTCTGTGTACAACCATAATACTTCGACCCAAAAAGCACAGTTAGAAAACACAGGCTGAAGGAGGTGCCAGCTGTCTGCTCTGTAATGTACAGGATTCCTAAAGCTTGCTGAGGTTTGCTTCCTTTCAGAACTAGTCCCCTTCTGGCTCATGGATTAATGTTTTCCAGAGAAGATCTGTCTTTTAAAGCCCACTTTCCACCAACTCTTCAGGTAGAACGCTTTAAATTTTACATCTGCTACTCTGACTGCTTCCATAGCATGTGAACTGGCCAACTATCCTGGTGGGATACTCAAAGGTATTTATTCATGACACAAGACATGATACAGCATAATCCCAGTTACTTTGTGTTCTCATTGCATGGTGTAGTGGAAAAGGTGAAAACTACCATTTTCCCCTTAAAAATGGTGAACTGCTCTTGGAGGCAATTTATTATATTCAGTGATTGAAATGTCGTCTTTCTCACCAGGAGAAAATGGGGTTTTAGCAGAAATTACAAACTTTCTCTCTGATAAAGTACTTTAGTACTCACGAAAAGTTACAATGTATGTAAAAAACAAAACTTTGTAGCTGCTCACACATTTCTCGAAGACTTTGAAAGAGCGTATCACCCACGGTATCATGAAGGATTTTGCAGTCTCGTGATATAACTCCTAGCTGCTAACCCTTGGGGGTAAGGACAGCGTGACAGGGTTAGTTCTGTTACGGCTGCCATTACCTTATGCCCAACCACGGAAGTGCATGCAGGTGGTCAAACACTTATAGGACACTGCTCCCAAAGAAAGTTTGGACACCACACAGTTTAGCGAGAATAGCTTATAGTCAGTGTTGTGGGAATGAAATCTGAGGCATCTAGACCTAAACGCTTATAGCATGTATAATCTATTGTTGATAAAGATACAGATCTTTTCTTCATAGAATGAAAAATATGCTCAGAATCTTTAAAAAAATGGATTGCGTGATTCTTGGGTGAACAGTGTAATTTGGGTTTTGGAAGTCCCACACCAACATTACATTACTGCAAGGTAAGCTGTCCAGCTGATTTTCAGTTTCTTACTTTAAGTAAGTAATTAAGTACATAAGCCATGTATGCGTTTAACATCTCTTCCACACACAGTTTCGGACACAGATTGTCTTTTGAATGTGTAACTATGAAAGGACTAGCATATGATAAAGACCTCTACATTTCACTGTAATGCAAATATTAAAGCATAAAAATAGTCTCATCATATGGCTTGGACTGCCATATGGAAGCTTTAAAAAAATCTTTCTCAAATAATTAAGGTGTTAATGACAAGAGGCAAGAGATTTTATATATAAATATAATTGTTGTAAATTCTAATTTTAGACAGAGTTCTGCTCTGCCTGCATCTTATATAAGAGTCTTTTCCTGGAAAACAGAAATCTTTTTATGTGTAGTTAAACATTTAACTTAATTCAAGTTCAGCAAAATCTGAGTTGCAAGGCTAAATGCTTGCAGAGGGTGCATATACTCAAATCCCAATATAAAGTTTACACTTTTCTATTTTTAGTGCCTAGAGGAATGTTATCTCAAATTATGCAGATCTGTTTGTAACAAAAATACAAAACACATCTTTAACTATGGTCTGCACTAGAATTTAATTTCTGTCATTTACATTATCAAGGTAAACACAGAGGAAGTTATTAATAGTCTCAGAAGAAGTAAAAAATTTTGAAATCTGTTTCTGTAATGGAATTGGCCAGAAAGCAATATTGCTTTTTTAAATAATTAAAAGTGTTGAAGTCTTTCCTCCCTCTTTTGGCATTGGGAGAAAAATAGTTACTTTCCAGATAACCTTTGCGAGAGTTCTAAAATAAGACAGGGAGTAACTTCCTAGAATAATGAAATAATCTTGTCATTGGAGGGTATTTGTTTATGATTTAAAAAACCTGAGGTCAGATCCCTGTCCTGAATCAGAATCACAGAATCACAGAATGGTAGGGGTTGGAAGGGACCTCTGGAGATCATCTTGTCCAAGCCTCCCTGCTTGAGAAGGGACACCTGGAGCAGGGGGCACAGGAACTTGTCCAGGCAGGTTTTGAATGTCTCCAGGGAAGGAGACTCCACACCCTCCCTGGGCAGCCTGTGCCACTGCTCTGGCACCCTCACAGGAAAGCAGTTTTTTCTCATATTGAGGTAGAACTTCCTGTGTTCCAACTTGTGCCCATTGCCCCTTGTCCTGTCGTTGGGCACTATTAAAAAGAGCCTATTCCCATCCTCCTGACACCCACCCTTTAGATATTTATAGGTATTTATGAAATCCCCCCTCAGTCTTGTCTTCTCTAGGCTAAACCAACCCAAGTCTCTCAGCCTTTCCTCATAAAGGAGATGCTCCTGTCCCCTGATCATCTTGGTAGCTCTCAGCTGGACTTGCTCAAGCAGTTCTATATCCTTCTTAAACTGGGGGGCCCAAAACTGAACCCAGTACTCCAAATGTGGTCTCACTAGAGCAGAGTAGAGGCCACACTCCTTTCAATGCATCCCAGGATACCATTGGCCTTCTTGGCCACAAGGACACATTGCTGGTTCAGGGTCAGCTTGTTGTCCACCAGCACTCCCAGGTCCTTCTCAACAGAGATGCTTTCCAGTAGGTCAGCCCCCAGCCTGTACTGGGGTTGTTCCTCCCCAGGGGCAGGACCTGGCACTTGCTCGTGTTGAATTTCATCAGGTTCCCTTCGGCCCAGCTCTCCAGCCTGTCCAGGTCTCATTGGATGGCAGCACAGCCTTCTGGTGTATCAGCCACTCCTCCCAGCTTGGTATCATCAGCAAACTTGCTGAGGTTACACTCTATCCCATCATCCAGGTCATTGATGAATATGTTGAACAGGACTGGATCCAGCACAGACCCCTGAGGAACACCACTAGAGACAGGCCTCCATCAGACTCTGCTCCATTGATCACAACCCTCTGAGCTCTGTTGTTGAGCCAACAAATCCAGAACAAGGATTCAAAATTCTATCTCCTACATCCCAGGTGATTACAATGCTCTTAGGGGATGAAAACAGCTTTTTTTTTCTGTCACTGATCTATTTATACATGAAGTTTAAAAAAAACACAAAGCTATAGTAGAAAATATTGTAAGGAGCCCTCACATTCCAGGCAAGAATAACCTTTGCCCCCAGGTTATTGGGTGCATTGATTTTTTTCCCCCTCATCCAAATTTCCATCTCTGATTTGAGAATAATTTTGACCAAGGGAAATTGTTCTTTTTAAACCATTTTTTGGTTCTTAATGCTCCTGACTGAGCTCCTAAAATAGTAGCCGTTGATTGTGCTTACAGACTATAGTGTAAGAGAAGCATTGAAGTTTTGCTGTTTGTATGGAGAAACTGTGGAGTAATATGCATCAATGGAAATACTTCATTCAAATTCTTATTCACAGTCAAAATTACAGAAAATGTGTTTTGGTTTTCTTAATGAGTCTGAACATAAGGGTCAGAAGGCTTAGTAAAAAAACCTCAGGGTGATCACTGTTGATTTTCAAAGGGCAATTCCACTAACAGACATTGGACTGTTCTGGCTAGAATAACATACAAGATTAACATCATGTACCTTCGTGATTTCTGTTGATGTCCCTGTTTGGATGTTCACATGTAAACCGATGACACACACAAAAAAAATTAGTGAGCTGTCAAAAACATCACACACAGAAAAATACACAGTGAAAAAGTACGTATACCATTTCCATCACTGTAGGGAAAAAAGATCATGAATTTGCATCCTAGGAGCAATTAAGAACTGACTACTTTCAAGAAAGAAAGAAAAAAATAGTCACTGCTTCTTTTAATTAATGTCTTTTTTGTTAATTTCTTAGGAAAAAAGGTATGGGTTTTTGTGATGTGAAGAGGATTTAGCATATTAGAAAAGCAATCCAACCTGTATTTACATTACTTTTCCCACAATCTAGAAATAAGCATCCCATACACAAAAATTGCAGAAACTGCAACTGATATATTTTCCCCAAAATATATGAAAGAAACAGGGCCCTGGAAACAGATGATACGAGCACAGCATTAGGTTACAAGTTTTTACTGACAATGAAGTAGGAAAAACAGACTGTAATGAACTTTGAAATTGATTTGAGAGCCAGTCACTATTTAAGCTGAGGGCTGGAAATGACACCTAACCTATTTCTGCTGTGACAGCAAATGATTTTCAGTGGTCATTGATGTTTGTTCCGTCTACATCGTGATGAAAGTCCTACTGAGAGTTCTCAAATAAGTTACAGGGAGATAAACTAGTGTTTGAATTTGCAGCATTTTAATCGTTCTGCAATAAAATGCCGATATATACGTTCTTATCTCAAGTAAATGTGTGAGATATCTTTATCTGTAATGGAAGTGAGGTCTTTCTGCATGGTACTTAAGATGTTAGCCTTACCCTCTGCTTAAGGCCCCTCAAGTTTAATGTCAGCTCTGTCAATAATCAGGAGAGGCTTGAGGTTGCTTCCATCGTTTTAGAGATGAAGGAAGACTCTGGCTGAGCATGTTCCTTGTCATCTGCAGTTCTCCCAACTCTAAAAATCACATATCCTGCATTTTTTGATTGTAGATAAGGTCTGCAAAATATTAGTTTGAACAGTATAACAGTATATACGAGGCAGAGGATGGATTTCTTTTCTCTGGTGAGGCTTATCTGTCTATAAATCCATGACTTGAATCATTTGGGGATGTGAGGAGGAACACAGTTTCTTTTTAAAGGTTTTATGTATTCTAATTATATATTTAATATACATTTATTCAATAATTAATATATTTAATGTTTGCCTGTGTTATATGTGTTACAAGCTTTGTCTGTGAGTTATATGGCACCTCATACTAGTAACTTTTAGATGAGATTTTTGTTAGATCACAACAGAAGTAAACAATTACTAAACTCCTAATATCTGCTAGGTAAGTACTGTGAAGTTCAGAGTGCTTTCAATCTGAAGTTATGTCCAGCACATGTTAGAGGAATGAAATAGAAAATTAAAAAAGTCAACATTTATTCCTACCTTCTTGTTCTAAAGGAGATGTTCAGTCTCCAAATACAATGTGCTAAATGTATCAGAATCTAAACATTGGAAGAGGCTACAGAGCTGTTTCTGTCTGTGGTTGCCATGGTTTGGATTCAGGAAAACACTCAAGATTCAATGTTCATCGTAAGCTGGTAGAAGATAATTTGCATTCAACTCCCCCTTTTTCCTTCCTGTGGGTTCCTGTGACTTCATTAGCATTAAATCTTATGGTTTTGTGGCCCCTTGATTGAACAGATCAGCTTGCTGATCTGATATAAAAATAGATTTCAAAAAATGTTATTGCATTTGGTTTTATCTTGGATCAATTAAATGACCTGACTTACTTAACACTGGATCACAAACAGTGGTATAAAGAAGGATGTGGCAGTATGTAGCTATGAGCAAGAGGGAGAGCATGCCTGCAACTTTCAGAAGCAGCCTGCAGTTGAAACAGCTTGAACAACATTGGACAAATATTAGCTAAATAAGTCCATGGGGCCAGACGGTCTGCATCCCAGGATGCAAAGTGCTCTCTGTCTTCTTTGAAAGATCATGGAGATTGGGAAGTCTTTGATGACTGGAGAAAGGTAAATCTTGCACCCATCTTCAACAAAAACACAGAAAGAACAGTTGGAAGTTGTTTCTACGCACACGAAAGAGAGGAAGGCGACTGGGAACAGTCAGCATGGATAACAAAAGTACCATTTACCAAAGGTAATTCACATCTGACCAGCCTGACAGCCTTCTATTATAAAATACCTAGTCATGCGAATAACAGGAGAGCAGTTGATGTCATTGCCTCAACTCTAGCAAGGTGTCCTGTGCTGTTTCCCCACAGTATTCTTTCCTCCATGCTGGGACATGATGTGGTTAGGTGGGCAACCAAATGGGTAGAAAACAGGTTAGATGGTGGGGCTCAGAAGGTAGTGGTTAATTGGTCATGATCTACCTGGAGGCCAGTAACAAGTGGAGTCCCACAGGGGGCTGAGCTGAGACCTGCAGGAGGTGACAGCTTGCACTCTTGTATAATTTTCAGACGATGCTAAATTAGATGTACCACTTCATATGTTCAAGTGCAGAGCTGCCATTAAGGAGGACCCAGGCAGGATGGAGGAATGGGCCGATAAGAACATCCTGAAATTTAGCAGGGCTGAATACAGCACCCTGTCCTGGGGAGGACGAGCCCTAGCAGCCACCCAGGCTGGGGCCTGCCTGCCTGGGGAGCAGCTCTGCCGAAATGGGCTGGGGTGGGCAGCGAGCTGGGCAAGAGCCAGCAGTGCCCCGGCAGCAGAGATGGACAGCGGTCTTCCGGGCCGTACCAATGGGGACAGGGCCAGTAGCTCTCGGGTAGGGAAGGCTATCTCCTCTGCTCAGCATTCTTTAGACCACGCCCAGAAAACTGCATTTGTTTTTGCTTCCCTCTCCCCATACAAGAATACTGACTAACTGGAACAAGTTCAGCAGAAGACCACCAAGATGGAAAGGGACCTGGAGCACTTGCCCTGTGAGGAGAGGGATCTAACAGCCCCCCAGGAGGTATGAGAAGCTTATCAAGAAGTTGAAGACAGGCTTTTCATAGTGGTGCATGATGGGAGGACAAGAAACAGCAGACTCAAACTGAAAAATGAGAGTTTCAGATTGGATATAAGGAAAATCTTTTCTGTCGTGAGGACAGTCAGGCAGTGTAACAGATTGCCCATCTTCATAGGCAAGCTGATGAAGTAAGGGCTAGATAAATGGCCAGTGAGGTGGACTGATAACTGGCTGAAATCCTGAGCTCAAACTGTTGCGATCAGTGTCATGAAGTCCAGCAGAAGTCCAGTCACTAATGGTATATGTCAGTGGTCAATAATGAGACTGATATTGTTTAATATCTTCATTAACAACCTGGATGATGGGACAGAGTGTCTTGCTGTACCATCAGCAAGTTTGCAGGTGGTACAAAACTGGTACAAGTGGTTAGTACTCTACTCAGTTGTGCTGCTATTCAGAGGGGCCTGGAGAGGCTGGAGAAACAGGCTAGCAGTAATCTCATGAAGTTCAGCAAAGGGACAAGCTAAGTCCTGCCCCTGGAGGGAAATACCCCCATGCACCAGTAGAGACTGGCAGCTGACCGCCTGCAAAGCCACTTTACAGGAAAGGTCCTGGGGTACTCGTGGATGACAAGTTGGATGTGAACCAGCAGTATGTCCTTGCAGCAAAGAAAGCCAACAGCATCCTGGGCTGCATTAGGAAGAGATCTTGTCCTCACCTGATGGGAGGATGTAAAGAAGATGGAACCAGATTATTCTAGTGGCATACGGTGACAGGAAAAGAGGCAACGGGCGCAAACTGAAATACAGGAAATTCAATTTAAACATAAGAAAAAACTTTTGTACTATGAGAGAGACTGAATACTGGAACAGGTTGCGCAGAAAGGCTGCAGAGTCTCCATCGCTGAAGATATTAAAACTCACCTGGACAGAGTCCTGAGCAACGTGCTTTAGCTGACGCTGCTTTGAGCAGGGGAGTTGGACTAGGCAATTTCCAAAGGTTCTTTCCAACTATACCTAGGAATTTCTGGGAACTATCCGTTTCTTCAGTGATTCTGTAATTCTAAGATTTGCTTTTGAAAAAGTATTTTGATAGACAAAAGGCAACCAATACAAATAAAGTGCTCTGTTACTTCTGGTATCCGAACTCAGTTGACCTCATTACATTTAAATTTGAGACTGTTTTTAGAAATTTATTTTTGTAATGTAATGCTATGTCTGTGTACGGAACTGTATCATGTAATAAGAGAACTTCCTCTCCTTTAAATCTAAACTGTAGAAAAAATAATCACAAAATAGACCACAGGGTGGCTAGTTTCACACCCTTTTTTCATGCTTTATCATGGTACATGAAGTTCTAAAACTACAAGACTGTCCAAAGGCAAATGATAATATTTGCATTAGTACAAATATCTAGTTTTGTAGAAACAGCTTTTATTTGATGGTGAACTTAGTTGAATGTCCTTTTAAGTTCATTTCCATTGCAATTATGATTGAGCCACAAAAACCATCTTTGAAAGACCTTTAAAGTTCCTTAAAGTACTGTTATTGAAAGGTGTCATTCATACGAAAAGGTGGTGAGGACTCCAAGATCTATCAGCCAGAATAGTCAAGTCATAATATAGCTCTGTGATTTTACTTTCACTAATAGTCTTGTACGCCTTTAAAGTAGTCCCAGAGAATCTGCAAGTAGGGGATAATTAGAGTTACTTATTAGTGTATCGTAGTGTGTCATTCTAGCTAGAACACTCCAGCGGCTCTCGGTAGAATTGCCCTTGGAAAACTAGCAGTTAATATCCTGATCTTTTTTTTAAATAAGCTTTCTGACACTAAAGCCTACAATTTGGTTTAGATTCTTATGATCAGTTTTTCTAATTAAATGCATCATGTTTTCATTTAATGCTACTTAATGTTTTACTAAATATAGTTTCATCAGAATAACAGGCTTATATTCCAAGATAAGGTTCTACTGCAGATAAAAATGGTAGCAAATAGTTATTTTGGTTATGTTTTGTATATAGATTCTGAAGTGATTTTTATGATCCGAACTACTATTAATAATTATATTGTTTATGTACCTTTTGAGTTTTTCTCTGTTTCAGCAATGGAAATTGTTACAGTCTAATATGGCCAACATTACTTTCAAGTTCTTGCTAGAGCTTTTGTTTTGCTTGGTGCAGTAGAGAGCACTTCAGGGCTAGAGTTACTAATTTAGGCATTTATTGTCATTGGAGTTAAAACAAAAGCCATGGAATATTTTTCTTGGTCTGAAATTTAGTAGGAGCTGGTCTGACTCAAAACTGACTTGACAGTTCCACGTTAAAAGTGTATCTTGTTGCTAAGATCTGAAAAGGCCCTGTTTTCATTAAAACTTACTGAGCTGTAATGTACTGAGAACCACTTTGGTTTGGTACAGCATAGGAGGTCTTGCATCTTTCTGGCTTAGAAATGAAAAGCAGAAAACACAGCATGTTCACAGAAAGCTTTTGGGTTTGTGTTGCAGGGCTTTTTTTTTTTTCTTGAGGGCAGTGCGTAAATTTATTACTGAACCGTTCTTTGGACTTTATTTGACTGTGAGAAGTTCTTGCACATAGACTCTCATGAGAAATTTATAAATTATTTTATTCTTATGCATATAGCGAGGAAAATAGTAGTAAAAAAACCAATCAAAGGTAGCTGTAGGATTGTGGAATTCAGGAATAGAAACAAGCCCCAGGTATATTCCACTACAGAGCATATTGTAGAGACACTAATGGAGCTTATGACTGTGAGGAAAAAATACCTCAGGATTTAACATCTGAATCTCGAATTGTTATAGATGCTTCGAGTGCCCACAGCTGTTGACTCTGCTGCTGAAAGAAGCAGGAGAGAAAAGAAGAATAGAAACACATTCATCAGCAGGTATCTGCATGATGTAAATACCCAGTTACAGCCAGTTTGTTTCATACTTAATTTGTTGGGTTTTTTTAATTAGCTCAGGGTCTATATGAAGCTTTAATTAGCATATAGAAAACTGTAACTGCTCAGAACTGTTGATACAGTGATGACAGCTCAGTGTGTGGGGTGGGAAGAATCTTTGTTTCTGATAGAGCTAGACAATGAAAATGACGTGCTAAAAGGACTGTTACCGAATGGATGTGCAAAGGCAGAGAAACCAAACAGGTGAAAAGACATCTATTTTAGCGTGCTATGCTGGGGACAACTTTTTGTGGTAAAATGTTTCATGAAGGTAATGAATTTTGAATTTGAAACTTGCATAAGAATTAATTATGTCTTTGCTTGTCTTCTTGCTCTGTTTCCCTTTTGAGGTCTGTTGGTGTCTCAGAATCAATCATTGCCCAGAGGGCAATGAAATAACAGAGTTTTACTGGTCCTGCATCTTGATTTGCATTACAGTGTTGCTGCTCCATTTAAAGGGCTCAAGCGTTTTCAGTGTAACTGGGGAGCTGAAGGGAATAGTCTGAGTTTGTTAAGCAAAGAGTGTTTTGGCTGTGTCAGCTAACTTCGAGGGTGGTGAGGAGTAGCCCCAGAGCACAGAGGGCACATTTGCAGCTGAACTTTTTTTTTTTTTTGACCATCCTGTTAAACCAACAATGATGTTGCCAGAAATTACCAAGTCAGGAGGAAAACTAAGACCACTCCCTTGCACTTTATCGCTTATTGTGCATCACAACTAGCAAAAGTGGATTTTCATCCAAAAGGACCATGGAGCATCTAGGCAATTACTTAGGTTTAGAAATGATTGATGTAACATACACTGTTAGATAGAAAAAGTACAGCACTGACTTTTCCATACACTTACTATTGTAAGTTTCTTTATTTTTAGAAAATAACCCGAATAACTGATCTTCCCAATTTTACATGTCTGATTTTTTTTCTTAAAGGAAATAATGATCACATTTTGGTTCACATGGGAAACAGCCAAGCTGTGGAGTGCCATTTTGTGAGTTCTTCACAGGAGTGGTGTGAAAGGAGGTCTCACTGCTCCATCGCTGAACAGGCTTGGGCATGGCTGTGCTGGACATGTGACTTCCAGTCTGGCCTCAGCAATGTCTTCTGCATTTCTCCTCCCACAGCCTTGGACTCTGTTTGCCCAGAACCTGCAGGTTTATGCCCTTTGCAGCGTATAAAATGCAGCCTTAGGCTGGGGGCTGTACTTGCCTGCTAGATATGTTAAGGGTCAGAGATTTTCTACTGTATTACAAAACTGATGTTCAGATTCCACCTGACATAGAGTAGGTTTTGTTTTCTATCATATCCTTGCCTTGGTTTAAAAAAAAATATCATAAACCCTTCTGTTAGTTGAAGAGAAAACAAATGGACGTAGGTCTCTAGTGATCTGAGTTGGGTCAACAGGGATATTTTCTGCCTGTCTGAGATTCTTTATTATCATTTTTTTGTGTCATAAGACTATCATTTATAAGATAAGTGCTATCAAGAGCCTCATCCTGTTCCTGTTGAAGTCAATGGGTGTTTTTGCTATTGCTTTTCAACAGTAGTAGGATTGATGACTGAAACTGAGCAGCTGCTGAAAGGTTAGTTTTAAAGTAGAATTGTGGTCAGAAAAGCAAAGTGACCCTGTCAAGCTGACATGCTGGGAGCACTACATTTACTTTTTTCTCAATGACTTCCAGACCAAATCTGCTCAGTTTACAAGTCAAACACTTTTTATTGACTTCCAGAACTGCAAAGTCAGCCTCAGTGTGAAAAAAAAAAAAAACAACTGTTATTTCTGCTTCAGTCCACAGAAGATTCTGCGTTTAGAGCTTGGTTGACATGTTGCTGATGCATGGCTGAATCCAGCCTGCCTTTCTATGTCTGTCCTAGCTCTGGAGGGTGAAAGCTGCCACAGTAAAAATTTATTTGTTAGGAGAGAAAACAGATATGACTTGCAGAGATAAGGAGATATACTGGGAAAGTAAGGGCCATTTTTGTGTCTTTCTTCTAGTTGTACCTACACTTTAATCCTTAAATTCTGCCATTATAACAATTTAATGTTTTCTGATTGCTTTAGTCTGGGACTACAGAGTCTAAACTGTCTTTATGTAAAATAAATTTTCCAAAAGTTCTTACATTTTATGATAAAAGTAATGATTTTAAGGTCAGTTTAAGACTTCAGAAACCACACCTGAATAAGGTGACTCCTCCCAGGTCATGCAATTCCTTGTTGATTCTCAAGGATTCACCAAGTTACACAGGAATATGGATTGGAGAACTAAGGCAGTTTATAATGTAAAAGCTCTTAACATTATATAATCACAGGAGGGGATTCAGCAGATGCTGGCCTGTCATATCTGTGCCTTAATCTGACCCTGACCTCAGAATCTTGATGTGGCTCCTCAGGAAACTTGTACATCAGCTGATCTTAAACTGCTTTCTTGATTTATATACTGTAGTTAAAATGTATGCTCAGTGTTAAAGTAAAAACCAAAGCTCTTACCTTCCATCACAAGTGCACCAACGACAAACAGATCTGTTTAAAGCTTTGCAGTGATTAAGACCGTCCAGAGTAGTATGTCATCTTTCTAATAAAAGGATAAAGCAGGGCTATTGTTTCAGAGTTAAAAAAGTGAAGTAGCTTCCACTCCTGTGTTTTGCAATGTCTGTGGGCTGTTCTAGAAATTCCTCTGGATCTTTATTTTGTCAGTTATCACACAGAACAGTAGTCATTCCAGTGCCTGAATGTGTGTGTGCATGCTTGTTTATGATGAATTCCATATAACAGATGCACATTTTTAAGACATGTGCTAATTTCTACCATGCTTTATACCACACGTACTGTGTTGAGTAATGCTTTGTGGAACTTAAGCCTGCTATTTTTAAGGGCAGTCAAGTATTAATAATTCTTCTGATGTGTGACCACATGCTAACTGAGCTCCTTGGATACTACAAAAACTTGTCAGATTTTTACTGTGGGAGATTTTTTCATGCTTTCTCTAGGTATTTTCTTTTTATTCCTCAAATTCACCACTAATCAAAGGTCACAAAAGTATCAGTGATTGTTTTCATCTCTAGAATCCATTTCTTCTGTGGATTGGAGAACTGTTTAGTGAGTTTGTTACTCTGTGGCAGGTGAGACTTTTTTCTTAAATGGGAGTGTGCCTAGGCAGGGGAAAAACTGCCTGTTGATCCTGTTTTGTATGTTTAGTTGCTAGTAAGCCTTTGAAGGGCAGGGGAAGATTGGTCCTCCCCAGAGAATGATGGAGCACGTAAAGGTGGGGCAAGTTTTTCTGAGATGCTGGGTGGTAGGAAGAATGGGGTGGAGGAAGTGAAGAGCAGGTAGAAGGCTGGAGAGTAAGACACCGAAGAGGAGCAGTGAGCTTCCCTGCAAGGGGGCTGCAGTAATATTTTAGACATGGTAGAAACAAACAGGCTTTCTTGAAGATTCAGAGGTTTATTCCAGCCAGCAGTTGCTGAATGAGAAAGAAAGGTTGTTGGAAAAGTTCTAGCCTTCAAGAACACCACCCTCTAGGTGCAGGTTGGTTTCAAACCTTTCTGTTTAGTGTCTTACCCTGTAGCTGTGAATTTTCTCTTTTTGAGGCTTGGGGGTTTTTTTTTAATGTTTATTATTTTGGGGTACCCTCAAGAGGCAGTGTCAGAAATTGGAAGCATTTGTTGGATTGGAAGTATCTGTTGACGTGCTTGCTTTTTAAAAAAGCTATGTGATTGGCTCATACTTTTCAAATTGTGGTAAGGTATGATCCTGTGTTCACGTGGAACCAGCTTCCCCTATGTGTTGAGATACAGTCTCCTCAGAAACTCTTTCCAGTTATGGAAAAGAGCCTGGGTGCAAACATTTGGTAAAACTGGACCATGCATGTATACAGATCAAAGAATTGAATCCATTGATCCACTGTGTTCCATGTTACTGTTTTGCTGTGTGTTGAAACTTGTATGCAAGCAATTAAGTTTGTTTTATGAAAATAACAATGTCTTGTAAAAAATACAAAACCAAGAACAACCTAGCACAACAATGAAACCACCCCCTCCATTTGGGAAAACAAACAAAGCCACTGCAGTGTATGGAAGTACTCAGTGACATATTAACTTTAGCACTGCTGCTATGCTCTTGCAGTAGTAGAGCATCCAAGGGTTACTGTCTTTGGCAAAAGAACCCCCAAAACTTTCAGACAGCAGTGAGTTAGTGGTTTAGAGGCTGCCTCATAGCAGAATGTTTTTGTGCTTGAGATTACCGACTCAGACTTTTCCACTACTTCAAAGAAAGATAATGTGTAGTTGTATGTAAGTGAAGATGTTAACCTTGAGGTGTGTTGTACAAAACTTATGTATGTCCTGTATGCTGTTATAGAAATGGACAAGCCATTAGAAATTGTGATCAGAAAATGTTCTGCTTTAAGTTGTTCTGCAAAATGTCGTTTTAGCAGTTTGTAATGACTCATCCCCTTCTATGTGCTGTTATCCAATTATGTTTGCCAAGAAGTTCTTATGAATAGGTACAATAAGGACAATGTGGTCTCATGAGCTCCCTGCTGAAATTATTTACGAGCAGTGACACCACATCAGTAAAGCTGAAGTATCATCATAGTTTAGGAGTGAAGACAGACATCCTGAAGTTTTTTTTCAAGGGAGAGAATTAAACCTAAGAAGTCAGTGCTATTTTGTTTTTCCGTGAATGTCATATTTCTTTCATAATACATATGTACAGAGCATGGATTTGTGATTGTGGTGTTGCTGATGTCAGACAGAAATGCAGATAAACAACATTTATTTATTTCTAATTTGTGCATTTAACAGTAATATGCTCTTCCTATACACTAAACAAAGGAGTTCAACCAATTTTTAGTTTACACCTGATTTAAATTTGGCTACCTTCCAAACTCACGAGAATACCACTCATATATAGAATTTGAGAAAATGTGTATGCAAATAACTGAATGGAGTTATGCTGGGGATGAGAAACCAGCTGAGCAGGTTTGTACTGCATTAATGAAAATTGTAAAATGAGCGCAAAAAGTGAAATACTTAGGATTTAGGCCTGCTTGCATATCGCCTGATTTCCCCAAAACATCAAGAATGTGCAGGCCTGCTAGGCTGCTTTTGAAGTTGTGAAAGATTACCTCTGCAAAACCGATACTGTTTGAGGTGGGTGCTTAAATAAGCAGGTAAAAGCTGAATTTTGCTATCTTGAAGAGGGTTCTGTGCCCTCTCCGCCTGCACCTCTTTTGTGTGCGATCTTTTAAAATAATTCCTGCCAATACATTTAATACAATATGGATCAATATAAATATTTTAATGTCATATATTATGGCCATTATGAGTGCCTGTTGATGTAGCATTTTCAATGAGTAATCTTGATATATCAAGCAGCTGTTGGAGTACTGACAGTTAAACTTCTGTGACTTTTTTAAAGGAATGTGTTAATATGCATTACTTAAGCTTTCCAGTTTTTAGTGATTAAAAATATGTCCAAATGTGTTAGCCTAACTTTCAGTTATAGTATTGTAAACTTCAGATTTTTTGCTTTTACAATAACTTGCACAGTTTATGTTTTCTATAAGTAACACTTTATAAATCAGTAGGAAACATCTCATTTTCTTACTATAAAACTGTATAAAGCACAACTCGCCCAAAGTCAATAATATTTTTCATCTTATTCTCTGTGGTGTTGTGGCCTCCATTTCTGTCAAAATCAATTGGATTTGCAGCTGTTTAGTGTCAGTTATATGAGAGCTCTCATAACTTCAAGGCATGTAAAACCAGAAAGGGTCCTTTGGTTTGTATAGTCTAGTCCATATATAGCTTATAAATTGTGACATAGTCCCCTCAGTTTGACATTGTTTACCTGTCCTGGTAGGTCCCATGACTTCTGTTAGCTTTAGTGAAAGGTATTAATATCTTCCAGACAAACTTTCTGCCTAGGTTTTGAGATGGCCAGAAATGGAGATCTTGACTCTTGACTTCTTATGTGGTTAGCTGGTTCAAGTAAATAAATCTCCTTTACAGTTTAAAAAAAAAAATAGATTATGCATTTGCTTTAGACTGATTTCAGTTTCCAGCTGTTAATTCTCAGGTTTTTTTAAGTCTCCCCCACTCCATGTCCTTGTCCTGCCTCGCTCCCTGCGCTGCCATTCACATTGGAGAAGGTCCCGTCGTGGGGAGGCGAGCAGAGTCCGTCGGAGTGAGCCTCCACCCGCAGGTGCATTCCGGGAGCAGGGACGTGGCTAATGTGCCTCAGCTGCGGGGAGGCATTTAGTGCTGGAAAACAGGCTATGGCTGGTCTGAAATATCTCTTCCTTTTGCCTCCTTCCCCCCGCAAGCCCTTAATGTGTGGGCCCTCAGCACCCTACTGATCCTCTCCTAATGGGACTGCGCTGGCTGGTAACATAAACAAAGCCCTTGTTAAAGGTCAGTTTAGCACATAGTAATTGCTGCCTGTTAAAGTATTTACATAGTGTGTTGTAGCATGATGGTGATGATCTAAAAAGATTTCAAACACTTAAGTCTTTTGCTAAAAGAGTTTGGTTTTGTGTTTTTGTTTTTTGTTCTTTCCCCCCCCCCCCAGTTCGTGGTTCTTCTGAGCACAATTTTCCATTTCTTCAAAGTTCTTTTAAAAAGTCTTTAAATATCTCTTAAAATATCTTAAAAACATTTTACTTTTAATTAAGAATATTATTCTTTTTAAAGGGTACTGATCAGAATATCACGGGGTACTTATTCAAGTGTGATATAGAAGTAAAGCATATTCAGTTTGAATCTAGTTCAACCAGAGTGAAACCAGAACTACTTTCTTGCCCATGAGCACACCCCTCCCCTCCGCCCTGCAGTGGTCAACATAGTCGTCTTTTGACAGGAATATAGCTAGTGCCAATTATTTAAGCCTTTATTTATTGACCTTTTCTCATTACTTTGTTCACGATTGAAATTCAGCCAAGCGAGGTGAATTTTTTAGTGCAGGTTTTATTCTTGCATCCAGGCTACCCTTCTGGAATATAGATTGACTTTTGGATTTCTTCCAATCATGTAAAATATATTCAGGACATAAATTGTATTAGATTTGGATGCAGGTAGGCCAGAGAAATAATCTGCAAATATATTTCAAATATTCACTGTGACTTAGATAAGTATACTAATTTTAAGAGTGTTTATTTCTTGTAGATGTTGTTTAACATACTCCTTAGTTACTAATGGACTGGAAAGTACTTCATCATCCTGTTGTGATACTAGCCCATCATCCTGCTTCTCTCCAAGGATACAAGAAAAATGTACCGAACCTTTTGCCTTTTCTACTTCATTAAAAATATTCCCATCTTCACATAGTATTTTGCCTATTCCTAGGAATTCTTCTGGTTGGTTTTTTTTTTTCATTTAGTTTAGATTTGCCAGCCAAGTTATAGCAGCAGAACCTTAGATATTAAGAGGTCTGAATTTAAAACTTGGGCTCTTCCTCAGGTTCCCAGTTAGCCTGAGAAAATTAATTTAGAGTCAGATTTTAAAGGCATTTAAGTTGCTACAGATTTGGGGTTTAAAATATTTGTATGGATTTTTCCTTGCTTCAATTTCTTGCAGTCTTTTTTAAAAAATAAGTCTTCTGCCATTTTCATTGAATAAAACCGGCCGTATACTGGGGGGGGCGGGGCGCAGGCAGGGAACCCAACCTAAAACACTGTTGAGATATTGTCAAGGACAACTTTGGTAAGAAATTATTGTATTTACTAGAGCATACTTAAGAAATAAAACTTGAGTTTGGTGTCACTACAAGTGGGGGAGCAACAGTCCAAACCACCAGTGTTTGGTTTGTGGGTTTTTTTATTGCTGTACTGAACAGGAACTGAGCAGACTACTTTGTTTATCTGCCCATACAGCTTTGAAATGTGTGCTTTGTATTTGTGTTACTACTTCTTTATATATATACTTTATGTTAAGTTAATATTTCTCCTAGAGGTACACTTCACAGTCTCAGGAGATTCTTGTGGATAACAGAATTCAAAATACTAATTCACGGAAGATCTACTTTAGAATAACAACATCTTGTTATTGAAAAGTATTTTTTAAATGGCCAGCAAGCACCCTATTTTCTTTTAAAATCTTTAGAGAAAAGTTGTTGCACTTTGGTTTGTGGTTCCAGGTTTTGAAGAAATGCTACAAACTGTGAGCCCATCTTATTTATAGCTGGCATTTTTCTGCAATTAAAATTGCTCATGCCTCCTTTTAAATACAACTTGGCTACCTCCTCTGTATTGTTCTTTTCATGAAGAGTATTCTTGACTTCATTGACATTCAATAATGTTGAGGTATGTTGCTAATTATTCCCAGCATGAATGCCTGCTTATAATTGCAATTTATCATGAATGCATAGATTTGTTAATGATTTTTTAAAACTCTTTTATTTTATTTTTTTTCCTCAAGCCTTGAGGATTTTATTGTTTCTAAAGCTGTTGAATAACCTGCTGGTTCGAAAATAGTAGTTAATGCATACCACCTACTGGTAATAATTACATCAAAGCTTTTTGCCCCTTCTAGTGTGCTAATACTGCAGAGCTTTGGCTGGAAAGAATTTGTAAAGAGCTCAGTTTTCCTTCAGTGCATCAAAGTTAAGAGGAGACTTCTACCAGAAAAAGGCTGACTTTCCTATATAACCAAACAGGCATATATATATATATATATATATATATATATTGCGTCTGACCCCCTGGGCAGTTCCTAGATGTAGTAAAGGCATTCTCTGGCAATATAGTATCTAGGTAACCCATCTCTTAGTGTTATGTAGGCAATAAAGAGTCCTGAAACAGCTTTGCTGAAGCCAGAGCACTGCAAAGGAGATGGAAAAGTTGACTTCCCTAAACCAAATAATGGCAATTTGCACGTGTGGTAGATATAGGCTTGGCTGTGGACTTCTTATGACCTGGGGTTTCTTGTAGCTCAAGTCAGGCCTGTGCTAGAAGTAAAGTTTGTTCCAGCTCTGGAACTGGATAACTGGAGCAGTTATTTTAAAGCTTCCTTCTCTCAGCCTACACTCTGCACTGCAGCTCTGCATTTCTCCTGGGAGTGACTCCAGTTTGGTGACTGGCTCCACTGCTCTGGAGTTTTGTGTCTGGAACTGATTGCTTGTAAGTTTGGGAGTCATAATTTCAGACTTGGAAGGAAGTCTTTTGTGTAGCGACAAAGTATTGAATTTAATCCCTCTCCCCCCCTCCCCTTCATGTTTTTGACTAGACAGTGTGTCCTCAGATGCAAGTAGCAGCAAATACAAATATTATAAATTCTGTTAATAAAGATTAACTTTGTATACTTTAAACCGTAAACACTGGAACAAAATTCCTTGACTGTTCACGATGCTTGAGTCTCTGCTGGTCATAGGGATAAAACTGTCCTTGGTTTGGCTAACTCTGTTTTAGGAAGTCTTCTAAGGCTATCTCTGAAGGCCCCAGATTCTGAAATATCTCCACCTCACCAGAGCATGAAGTGCACTTGCTCTTGGCATTGAGCAGTGGAAAACTGTGATATCACTCTCATTATTTCAAGGCAAGGCCCATGGGACACCCAAGCCAAATGTCATGTGGTGTTGATGGGACCTATCTGAATCAGAGGGTGTAGATGCTGAGGAGTACAGACATATATGATGACTCCCAAGGGTGGCTGCCTTTGGAAATGTTGCTAATGCCTGCTGTTGCAGCTGAATATATTTTCAGTGCAAGTAGTGCTGCTATGTGGTGAGGCAGGTGGAGATAACGGGCATCCCATTGGTGTGTCTATTCTGCATGAACCTAAACGCCACCTTATATACTGAAATAAGCTAGACTTCAAAATAAAAACTGTTGTTATTGTAATCACTTCTAGAGGCGGAGAAAGCAAAAAAAGTATTTGGATAGGACTTTACTGGACAGTTTACTGATGAATAATCCTATTATGTGTTTTTGGGCTTGCTGCTAACAACTGGATTCTTGATACTGCTAATTGAATTCAGGGCATAGGCTTTCAAAGAGCTTTAATTCCCATTATATTGTCTGTATTTGACACTGCATGTGAAGATTCACTGAAATGTGCAAAGCAGCAAGGCATATAAAAAAGGGAAATGATGACATGAACTCAGAGTGACCAGACAGATTCAGAAAACAATTATGAAAAGGAAAGTTATGTTGTTTGTGCTCTGTAGCCTCTTATCTGGACTGTGACCTTGAAAGTAACAATTCTACCACCTGCTTGTGCGAAGCAGCTGCTTCTTCCACTGTTTCTCCATGCACTGATTAGAAAAAGAGGCAGGATTTGGTGAGCAACCTACATGGAGTTTAAGCATGTGTCTCCAATTACTTTAAATACTTGCATGTAGTGTAAAAAAGATGGGAAAATCTTCATGTTAATCTTAGGTTATATGTTCCTTTGGTGGAGAGGTGCTTTTGGAGGGATGGGCTGTGTGAGTGGAGGAAATATTTGGTATCTGAAGTTGTATAAAATGTTGAAGTAGTTTCTGCCTAAAAAACAAACACTACTATTAGGATGAGAGACAGGAAATGGGGGACTTACTACTAGCTGCCTGATCACTGTCTGCTGTGGAGTTCCCGCCTGTAAGTATGGTACAGTTTGAGTACACCTAGAGTCCATGATGTTGAGCCTTTCTCCAGTGGGACACAAATGTGAAAGGCCTGGAGGAACTGCTACCCCTTGGCCAACGGGTAACAGTAAGGATGGGGCAGCTATGCAATATGTAGACAGGTACAGGGCTCACCTGTGAGGAGACTTGCAGATATCTGTGCCATGTTGTTGTCAGTCACTTCTGAAAAGATATTTGGAAGATCAGCCATCTGAGCTTGTCCTTGTTCACAGAAAAGGTGGTTTTCTTTTCCTATATTAGCTGGTAGGGCAAATAGCATGAGATACTTTCCTTCTTTCAGATATATTGTGAATATTAGGGAGGAATGTGGGTTTTACTTCACATACGCAAATTTCAAATTATTCTGTTAACTGTGAGTTTATTTTGAGTCAGTTAAAATAGCTGGAATGAGATAAATTTTTTTCTTAAGTTAAAGCACAGTCTGAGACTGCAAGGGATGGGAGTTGTGGCTTTTTCTTTTTTTCCAGTTATGTTGAGGCGATTTTTACATTTTCATGGAAGTATACAGTAGGAGAAATGTCTTCCAGAGAGTAGTTGCCCTGTCTGTAACTCAAAGTAAAGTTGGATAAAGATTCTGGGCTTGCCTTGCTTCCAGATCTGAGCATAACTGTGCATGAACACAGGGAAGGAAATGGGAGTGCAGGGTCAGAAACTGATGTGTTAAGCATGGTGCACTCTTCTTTTGAGCTAGCATCTTAAGCAAACACAGAGCTGATCCTATCCATGTTAAAGGCCAAGCATGCTCCTGAATGATTCTGGCAAAAAGTCATGCCAAAATTGCTTTCCTTCTTTTCGTCTTCCTCCTGTTCCAGCTACAATTTGATGGACGGGGGAAACAAAACACAACACTAAGTGATTTATTTAGGGTCATGGACAGCCAAAATACTTAAGCAGATTTATTGTTATCTTAAAAAAAAAAAAAAAACAACAAAAAAAACCCAAAAAAACCAACCAAACCCCAAAACACTGAAAACCACACTATTTTTAGACAAGTCTGTCTGCTATTTTAATCTGATTCAGATTTCCTTAAGAAAAGAGGGCCTGTGTTTTCCCAGAAATATGACCTTTATGTTGATATACTTCTGGTATCTGCAGAGTCCAAATGCAGACAAATAAAGCAGTGAATACTGGCCTGTATTCATGTAAAACCTGTAGCACCCTGGTCAGGAATAACTCCATTTTCACCTAGCCATATGAGTTAAAACTTGAGAATCTTGAACTCAATGTTTTCAAGAGCCAAAGTAATTCCTATTTTGCAATTGAAATAAAAGGTCCAGCAGAATGTCAAGTTGCTGGAGCTCAGCTTGACCAGGAAAAATGATTCCCAGTTTAAAAAAAAAAAAAGTATGCACTCCTGTTGCCATTTCAAGTTAAAAATGTAATGGAAAAAGTTAGGCATACTGTCTGTAGTTCAGCTACAAGTTCCTGGGATAGACAAAGATGACCTTCGTGCTGTGTCTTGCTGCAGCAGTGTGTGACACAAGATGGAGAGAGGAGACTGTATGTCCCTTTGCCTAGGCTGCCGTTGTCTGCTTCTTCATGCTGTTCAGTTCCAGAGCATGGAAAAGATTGCTGACAGATCCTCAGCATGAATTCCCTTGTGCCAGAGAGGTTTGGTTTTTGGTTTTGGTTTTTGGTTGTTGCGTGGTTTTTTGTTTTTTTTTTTTTTAGTCAGAGCTTTGCAAACAGACCTCAGGCTTGTAAATTCAGGATTAGCTCCAAAAATAGTCTTTGGCATCTGTGTGTACTTCATCCCTCTGTTATAGAGAACACAAGGGGAAGAAGGTGGTTTGTGTGGGTCAGGACCTATAGCCCAGGAACTCTCCTGGGTGCTGTGGAGAGTTTTACCTCCAGCCACAACCTGAGGAAACAGGAGTGTAACCAGTTTCCTAATCCTGTCCCAGTAGAGACTACCAATCCCGGTGTGCCCTGCACAGCTCTGTGGGGAAGGCTGAGATGAAGTGGGGTTGATGGCTTGTATTTCTTGGCCTGCTCATACAGGTATGACATTCAAAAGCTTTCTCTTTTGTTTGGAAACATCATTGTACATGGCTTATTTTCACCAAACTTCATTTATCATACTTTTAAAGAAAGTGCATTATCTACTTTTCCATTAAAACTACTCTCAAACAAAAACAAAAACAAAACTTTTGCTGCTTCTGATGTCCTGCTGTTACTCCCCAGTGTTCATGTCTGACTTAAAGATTAATTAAAATAAATATCAAGTGCTTCTGAAATAATTAATAAATTATACAATTTACATTCAACTGTAAGTGGAAGAATGTCTTACGCTTCCCTTTAAAAAATCAGCATGGTTCCAGAAAGGAAGGAAGCATGCTAATTACAATGCCTCCACGAGACTTTACAATTCATGACTGAGAGTTGATCAGAAGATGCAAAGGAGGCAAAGCAAGCATTTTAATGTCTGATACTTCAGTGCTTCTAATCCCAAAGCTTGCTATTAAAATACATAACAAAATCTGTTGTGCATTTCCAGCAGTTTGATATTTCCTGAACTTTATAATCTAGAAAAGTTAGGGACTTTTAGGGTTCGATGCTGGTTCCATGCTACTTTTGGCACTGAAGTAACATGGCTGAAGTTTCTCCTAACTTACAGTGGTTAATGTGAAATCAGAGTTAGTCTCTTTAACTTTCTATAAAATATCCAAATGTTTCATTGCCTTTTTATTTAACATACCTCTCATGACCAGCATTTATGCACCTTTTCCTGGCACACAAGGAAAAGAGCAGTTCTCCCTTTGGCAGAAGCAGTAAATGTAGTATCCAATGCACAGTCATAATGTCCGGTGTTGTTTATGAAATGGTACGAAGAGGGTAATGAACATATTTGTAATTTGGAAAGTAGTAGCATCTGTTTAATAGAACAGTCACAAGAGGAAGAAGAATAGAGAAGTCTCTTCTACAGGGCTCAGTAGAAAGGTATCTTCTTTAAGAATTATAAAGCCATCTTAAATATACAATTATGAAAACAGCTGTCCAGGGTCAGATTGAACATCTAGCTTGGAGGGCAGGAGGTGATGTCCAAGAGACCAGTGGAGAACTAATACAAGCATGGTATTTTTCTCATATAGTCTCTTGGTGTCCAGCCTTATGGCCCTTAAAACCATAGGGTGTGCTACCTTGTCTCTTCACTTAACTTTTGCTCTGCCTCCCTTTTGCTCCCGTTCTCTCTAGTGTCTTAACATTCCTCCTGTTCTTTCACGATACTGAAGCACCAGTAGCAGGAGTACTGAGAATATAGTGGAAGCAGTCTGGATGCTTATTATTTCTTTCTCCTACTAAATGGGAGAGAGCCAACTGCAGTAAAAATCCAGCCTATTTTTTGCCAGAAGTATATTTATCGCTGTGTGGGATTAGTCTGTGCTCCAGATAAGTTGAGAGACTTGAGCATGTGCACTGCTGTGAGTTGTTGGAGATCCAAAGAAGTCCTACACTGAAGAGATGTGAAGTTTTGGGGGAAGGGGAGGAAACTGTAATTTTTTCAGACGTGTAGGGAGTTTCATAGGAGCTATGGAAATCCTACATTTCTGAAGTAAAGGCCTTTGATGTTTCCTGCCAGCCTTCAAATCCCTGTTTGATAGCATGGCAGGTTTACAGCCCCCATTAAAATATTTTCACTTGGTGTTTTTGTTTTTTCGTTTGTTTCCCCCCCCCACCCCCATCTAATGACCTGAAACAGTGAGAACACTTTAAAAAAAATCCCAAAGGCAAATATCTGGAAAATAAGAACCAAAATGGATAGTCTGGATAAGTTTTATGAGTACTGAAGTAATGATTTTGTAATTGGAGATTTTTGGACTGGTCCTGTAGGAGTAGTGCTGCCTCTTACTGCTAGAGGTGCCTAGGCAGATTTTAAACCATTCTCAAGAAATGGCTTGAAGTATGAGCAGTTAAACTCCATATCAGTATAACCCAGGGTCCTATGCCAGTAGATAACTTGCCTAATAGAGTCTATGTTATAAATTTGTAATGTTCTAGTTAACACAGTGACATCTGACAGGATTTATTTTAAGCTTATTGCCCTTGTAGTTCCATAGAAAGCATTTTCTGGGGGCGGGGGGGAGGGGTGGGGGGAGAGAGAGAGAACAAAAAAAACACCAACCAACATTTTCTGTCACTGATCTGAGTAAGAGCAGGGACTTGCTTAGTGGCCCAGGGCTCCCTGGTCTCTAATAAATCTTTTACCCTCCCATTACCCATAGTATGTAATTTAATGCTCTAGAATGATGAGATGCAACAGAAAATGCAGTTGTGTTTGTGATTTAGGTATTTAACAACTTATGTCAGCAGATGGGAGCAATTACAGAAGTTAAATGAAGGATGTGTCTGTTAATTGTGATGGTCATTAATATACTTAAACTGCCCTGAATCCTGAACTCTTACAACTATTGCTTCGCTACTTAATTTTCGGCATATAGACGTAAGTATTCAATTTACTTTCAGTGCATGTTTTTATCACATACGTCTCTTCAATTACAAACACTACCTTCTTATTTTATTTGCCAAGCTTTTATTTTTTTTTTTGAGGCAGGAAAGATTGTGCCTTTCCTTAAGTATAGAATAAACTACTGTTGATTATAGTTTGGAAAAATCAAATGGAAACATAGTATCTGATAAATAGGTATGTGACTATACAGGGACTGTGGGGTATGCATAGCATTCATGCTAAAGGAAAATATTCTCTGCAAAGTTTGGTTTTGTGGTTGGTGTGGGTTTTTTTTATTTGGATTAATAACACTTTTTTCCTAGGGAAAAAATATGGGGAACAAACAAAAAGCATAACTGTTTCATTTGATAATGCTGATTACTATTGGGTTTTGCCCTAAAGACTCATTAACCTTTGTCCCAGAAAGCTTATCTAAATATTTCAGGATTTATATTGGGAGTGGGAGAGCAGAGGATGTGGATTTTTGAACACTGTTGGAACATCACTGGCTCTGCATTTAGAACAGACTTGACCTTTCTCAGGCTCAGGTCCTGGGCTCAGTGTTCACCAGACTTTCTCAATGGCTCCTTTTCTTTAAGGAGGGGGGAAGTCAACACTTGTAAGGCTTAAGAATGTTTTTAACACAGGTTTTTAGTTTGCAAAACTAATACCTTCAGAAAACAGGATGTTTGAGGTACATGTTATGGAAAGAAAATGTTCTGTTCCGTAGACAATTTTGTGGAGTACGTGTTGTTTCTTGCATTGTGTGGGGAAGATGAATGATGCTGGTGCTTGTGAGACTTCTTTGAAATTATTTAAATTTATTTCACCGCAGTCTTGCGCTGTGAAGAAAGGCAGAATAGCAAGATCAAATAAGGGAAAATATTTCTCTTCTCTCAATTTATAGTACTGTATATCTGTCTTTGCAGGTAACAGCGGCATGGCTAACCACTTCTTATTCCATTTCCTGAAGAACGGAAGTGAACATGTCCATAGTCTCTTTCAGTAGCTAAATCTTTAAATGGGAATAATATATACACCATGCAGTTAAGTGGATTTGTTACAGAATTTAATACTTTATCTTCACTTTTATATTCTGTAGATATAGTTTTAAATAAGTTAGCAAAGGTTACTGTGTTAGAGGGTATTTGTGCCTAGTAATTTCTTTAATGAAAGCTTATAAGGAATTTTGAGACATGGAGAGCATCTTAGGTTTTAAAAAGGAAGTCTGAGTCAGGAACAAATACCAACTCTCCTTAAATCCTCTAAAGACAGACAAAACAAAATTAGGAGTCAGTTATGCCAAGGAAAGATTCTTATCTGGACTTCAAATTCAGTTCTTTGCACAATTTAAGGGAAGTTTAGGAATTATGGAAGTATCAAAAGTGTACATTCTTAGTTCATCCCTATAAATCTCACAAATGATTGCAAAATCTGTATGGAAAAAAAATGAGAGAGCGTCTGACTATCTAAAGAAATAAATTCAGACAAATTAGCCTCCACTGCAATCAATGCTGAACAAGTAAAAACTTCAAAACAAGTTGTAAGAAAAGTGTTTCTTGGAAATAAACACGGTCTGTGAGGAAATGTTAAAGAAATAAACCTTTATTTAAAAAATTTAGATGGTGCAAGTTGCTTCGTGATTTTCTAGATTGGGTCTTTTGTGCATCTTCCATGATGTTAGTTGGATATACAATCATTTTGAGTTGCAAATTCCTTCTGACAACTTGCGGTTGTAAAGAAGTGCTGGATCAAGCTAACTACACATGAACATCAAGCCAGCTATAGCACAATTGAAAATGGCTGAAATAACCCATCCACCTGTATAGCCTAAACTTTAAGGGGAGAAAAAGGCTATTCTGTTCCTAAATTTAGAGGAGTCTCATTTGTATCTACTCTAAAGCTACCCCAATGTCATGATCATGAATGGTCTCATTAAATAAGCAAATGAGTAACTGTAGTATGAGACTTTGGGAGCTGAGCTTATAGCAGGCAATAGCAGGAATTTCAGGAGTGTCCGTTCTTGCAGGACAGGATGGTGCCCAGCTTTCTGCCACAGAAGGATGCACACGGAGGAGCTCTTGCTGGAATTAGCCTAAAGAAATATGATCATTGAAGAAGAGTCCCCTATTGTCTGGATGTTTCAGCCTTGCTGATGTTTACCCAGTGATTGGTTTTCAGTGTGTGGTTGGACTTAAGGATTTTTTGACCTATAAATAGTCTTGTTTCCATTAACAAAAGGAAGGGTGTGTGATTGCAGGTCTGAAAGAACAAAGCTGTGCTATTGGAAAGAGGGATGCAACTATTACTCTTCGTGCTATGCATCCTTGTTAATGCTGCTTTGAAATCTGTAGACGAAAGACTTATGGCAATATAAATGAATTACTATTTTGATTTGTCATAACACAGTTAAGACTTTAGAGAAGATGGGCACTGCTCAAATGCTTCACTGAGAAAGCATATCAGAGGAGTACTTTTTCTTCTTCCCTGCAGTACACATTTCTGACTTCTCCTATTGCAGTGATGTGAGTTTTTGCCAGGCATGGAGACATATATTTAGTCCTATGGTCTCTCTTACTCCTTGGAACACTAATAAAATTCAACAGCATAGTTTTCTAGTTTAATTCCAAGAGAAACAGTTCACCCATAAAGAATTAAAATCCATAAATCCATGAAAAAATAATTGAAATTCATTATAATTTCAACAAAACAGCTTCCCACTGGAAACAATGAATGTTTTTTTTTTGATGAGAGCAATTTTAAACCACAGAGTTGATGTTCTCCAGTAGAGCAAACTGACGGTGATATAATTTCACTAGCTTCCGTCTTCTTTGTTGCAAGAAAGAGGTTCACTCTTGCTGTAGATGAGCTACAGTTTTAACATGATTTTTTTCCCAAAGGAGATTTAAATTTAGTTGTTATTCCTTTAAAATACAAAGCTGTACACAGACTAACCAAAAATGTGTGAATTGGTACAACCAGAAAACAGAGCAAAGAGGGCTAGCTTCACTTCTTGAAGCTGTGACAAAGGATCTATTTGCATTCTGCCGAACATGAGCATGCTAAGTATCCTGTGCAAGCCAGTTGAAATAACCTATGCTATTACATATCTTCTCCAAGCAGCACTGGGAGAGTTTCTCCAAGCAGCACTGGGAGAGTTTCTCCAAGCAGCACTGGGAGAGTTTCTCCAAGCAGCACTGGGAGAGTTTCTTCTTGAAAGTCTGCAGGAAAGGCCCTTGTCTGCTAAGTTGTTGACTATTGTTGTGATAGTTGTAACCAGCTTCTTGATGGTGACTCTTCCTTTTCTGTACCATGAAAGTAGCACGTTCCAAGTCTTTGAACTCACCTGCATGTTAGTTTGCATCTCCAAGAGTCTTGAACACCAGCCATGATTTCTTTTTATAATGCCCAGCCTTCCTTTGCTGTAGGTTAAAGAGAGAGGAAGGAGCTTGCTACAGTAAATGTCTTCATATTTCTTGCTGTGTGTTAAGTTGGGCATGATTCAGTATGTGTAGATACTGTCAAATTCCTAAAGTAAGCATTAACTACTACTTGTGGCTGGGAGATTGCTTTATTTCAGTGTCAATATTGGAAAACAATTGTCATGGGGATTAGTGGGTTTGCTCACCTTAATAGACAAATTATTAATTCTTAGCTCAGGTCCCTTAAAGTACAAGGAAGAAGGCTCCTTTCAACCTGAACTCTTCAACTTGTTTCAAATGGGCTGCACGAATTAATTTTTCAGTGTTAATCTGAAAAAAGTTGTGCTCTGTCTTATATGAGACTGAAGGTTAGCCTCATAGAAGAACATGAGTAGATGACAGAGAAGACCTGTGTAACCTTTAATCACTCCAGAATTGCACTGGAATTCCAGTTTGATGGACCTGTTGTACCTATGCTCCCCACAATCACTGGGGGAAGAATTAAGTTTATAATGGGATTCTCAATCAGGAGGCTAAGCATGAAGGTGCTTCAGCAGCCAGGAGAAAATGCCAAGCTTTATGATTTCAGGGGAATGCTTATTTCAGGAACCTGGTTGACCCTGGCTGCTGAAATCTGCCCACTTTCACTGTAGTGCTAAGCCCTAAATCTTCTCTAAAGGCAAGAAAGTTAGACATGTGTGTTCTTTCAAAAATTGCAGAAGACTTGGATTTTGTCTTTTTTAGACAGGATATAAGGAAAAAATTTTTTACTATGAGGGTGGTGAAACGCTGGAACAGGCTGCTCAGAGAGGTGGTAGATTTCCCATCCCTAGGAACATTCAAGGTCAGTTTGGACAGGGCTCTGAGCAATCTGACCTAGTTGAAGATGTCCCTGCTCACTGCAGGGGGGTTGGACTAGGTGATCTTTAAAGGTCCCTTCCAACCCAAACCATTCTATGACTTTTTTTTTTCTCTCTTGTGGAGAACAGCTGAAGATGGAGGTCATAATCCTCCTTTTTAATGTTGCATTGCACAGTCCTTTCTTCTTCCAGAAGATGAAAATCCCATATCTGTTGCTTTTCAGAAGAACGCCTTTTCTTCTAGTCTAACGCCGCGGCAGAACTTCTAAGGGTACAGTGAGCAATTGCTGCATTAAATGCCTAGAACACTTCTTGCAATATAAAGAAATTAATCCTCCTTCCAGAAAAATATCCTAACCAGTAGGATAGAGAGATTCTTCCTTTTCTGACCCTGTGACTTTTTAATTATTCCCTGTAAAGCAGCACAGCTGGAAAAGTAAGCTGAAAGCTAGATCCTTGGTCTCTGTGTGTCTCAGGAATAACTTAGTGTTTATTAAAATGTATAAGAAATTTTCTTCTTGTATGTCAAGAAACAAACTTGGTTGGAGTTTTCTATATTCGCAGTGTATGACTGTTGTGCTCATGCTGTAGTACACCCTATTTTCTCAATCTCACTTAAACAGAAATGAAGGATATGCTGTCCTGGTCAAGATCTGATTCCCTGTTGCAGAATCCAAAGAGATGAATTTTGCAGTCTTTTTTTTTATTTTTTTGAACTTAAGGCATGCTTTCTGTGAGTTTTTTTCCTGTGCAGCTTTGTCTTAGTTTTCCTCTGTTTTTTTCTAAAAAGGAACAGTCATTGAGAATGAAAATTTATGAAGTGAGCCCAGTCTAGCAGTATCTCTCTTCAGAGAAACCTGGCTTTAAAAGGTTTTCTTTGAAAAAGAGCAAAAGAAAAATGAAACGCGATTATGGCCCTTATGTTAACAAACCTTTTTTTTTTTTTTTGTGGTTCACTATTTATCCTACAGTTTTAAATGAAATTTAATCAATTCTATAAATACTTGTTTATAAAATTGGTTTAATACACACATGCACAAAGAGCAGAGAACAACTTGTGGGAGTGGCTGGGGAGTCTTAATGGGTCTCACACGGAATCTAAATTATCAATATCATATTGCTGTGAAAAATATTGTCCTGGGATATGTAAATAGGAATATCACCTGAAAAGCAAGTAATGTATTGTAGAAGTCTTAGCTGAATTATTGTGTCTATGTTTAGGTGCTCTACTTCAAGGCGGACCAACTAAAGACAAAGCAGTGAAAATGAGCAGAGATCTATCAGAGCATTGAGGGGGCCTGAAGGAGGCTAGTTAGCTGTGAGGAGACTACAGAAGGACACAACAGTGTTCATCTATGTCAATAGCTGCTGCAGAGGGAGCAAGAAGTCTGCGTGCCAGATGGAAGAGAAGATAATAGATTTTATTGCAGCAAAGGTGACTTCAAATAGGCATTAAGAGAACTTATAAGAATTTATAAAAAAACCCCAAACCTACAAATACCTAAACCATAAACAAAAAAAAGCCCTCATTTCTCGATCTGATGCCCTGAAAACCGTGAGACCATTAAGAACAGGTTAAACAAATATCTAACAAGAATTGCATGAGATTAATTGATCCATTGCTGGTCCAAACAATGGATTAGGTATCTTCTGGGGTCTCTTTCAGATTTATGATTTGTGATTATAAATTTTTAGTATAATACAGATTTTTTTTAAAATAGGGAAATAAAAGTTAGACTGGGGCACATTAACTGGTGCTGGAAAAAAAAAATCACCTAAGTGTTAAGGGGAACTTGGTTTTAGTTATGTGTTTTCAGTGTCTGACCTTCATGAACCTATGAATGAGTGAATTTTAGTAGGATAAACGTTCACAGGAAATAAATGTTATTTTCACACAGAGCTCTTCCAGAAATCAATCGTATGCATATTCTATGTATTGGCAGCATGCAAACAGTAAAATCAGTGGCCCGGTAATTTTTTCTGACAAATAACCAGTAAAACACATCTTGAATTTTGGCTGTCAAATAAACATAATCACTTACTTGTAAATTATCCACAATTAAAAACTATAAAAGAGAGCGAGATGATAATTAATAAAGTCTGAAAGGGACAATTTATTTAATGATCAGGAAGGAGCCAGATTATCAGATAAAATGGTTCATTCTGCTGTAGAGTATCAATCTAGTATTTGAGAGTGATTATTTTCTTTTGGAAAGCTAATATCTGCTGAATAGTGAGGACCAACAGAAAATGGTGACAAACCTAAAGAATGATGGAGAGGAAATGAGCAAAGCTGGTCAAAAATGCTGATAGGAGAAGGAGTTTACAGATTGTCTCAAACCTAGTAAAGTGCTTTTTTGCTGTAAGTATTCATGCTAATCTATTAGCAATGTATGTTTAGCATTTAATCTACAGCGTTCAGAATTGTTTGTGCCTTCTCTTTTCCATAACTGCTCCTCCAGGGACTAAGTCAGGTTTGCAGAACTGATTTCATAAAGAAGGCAGCTAGCAAAGACTGAACCTGCAGTGTAAATAGCTCCTGACCTATGGATGTGAAGTTACTGCTTTGCTTATTTGCTTATTTGCAGATCTCTGCAAGATGTGAACTTCTCATGCCTTCTTACAAATAGTTTACACTGCTGGGTATATTAAGCTCCTTTCTGCATAGGCTATCCGTGCCACAGTATTGCATACCATGATGAATAGCAGCAAATAGTCGTACAGTGTCTAGTTGTAACTATCCCAACAATATAGCAGATTTCCTTTCTTTCAGGTTACCTTGAATATGCAGCATTTTTTACTTTTCTAATTCAATTTTTTGTTGGCCATCAAAACAGTAAATTTCTATGTACTGGACATAGTAAATTAACGTCTAGAGAATTAGGTCAAATGATTTGAATCAAGTTTGTGCAGTATGTCACAAGGGCAAAGCTTATCACTAGGGAATGTAAAAAATATTCTTTAACAATGATTACTAAGTGTGGCAGGCTTTATTCGATGTCCGAGTCCTGTCTAACGGTTCAGCATTGTATAAATTTGACTCTTGGAAGAAAACTTGTGATGATAAAGTTGCGTAAAACATCTTTCCCCAGCCAAACTGAACGATAATCAGGTATCAGTACCGTGTTCCCATGACTGTCAGGGTTTTTTGCTTTGCTTTTAAGAATGTCAGAACCACTGCTTGGAATTAGGTAACTTATGCTCAGGCCAGTTTCAGAGGTGCCTCCTATTGTTGTGGATTTTCATGTCTTCCCAAGATATGTGAGAGAGCAGTATAGTTATTAGTTCACACTGCTACATCCTTGAATTCAGCAGTTCTACCTGTGATGATGGTGATGGACCTGGAACAGTATTTTAATGAAAGAGATTAGTCACAGTGTCTTACCTTGTTACAAGGAATTGGACAAAGCTTTGGAGAATTTACCTGCCCTTGGCAACAGCTTCACAGCTATGATTTGGATGTGGCTGTAGTTTACAATCATTTTCTCTCAAAGTTGGCACAGCATTGCTTTCAGGAAATGATGGCAGCTTCTGGGACTATAAACCAAGCTGAGGCGTTTATTATATCTGTATCCTTAGGTGTTTGCAAATCCTCAGTAATTTTGATGTGGGTTTCAAAAGATAAAATTTTTGTTTACATTGTTCTGCTACATAAGATGTCAGCATCTGATAGTCTCTATTTTGTTGGCACCATTCTGTAACTTAACAGCATAAGTAAAAACCTGACTCTGCAGTCTGGAGTAGGTGTTTATTGTGTTGATATAGTTCTTCATGAGGAAAACTAGTGGTTTTGTTTCTAAACTGAAGCTTTGATGCAGAAACCTTGATGCCATGCCTACGATCCATAGCTTTTGTTAAGATTATTGTCAGATATGCTGTATTAGCAAGACTGTGTTTGATATATGTGGTTACCTGTGTTTAGCTAGAGTGTTTCATGAGGCTGTCTCTGTACAGCGGTGTAGTGAGTTAGCCCCAGTCAGCAACTAAGCACCAGACAGCCACTCGCTCACTCTTCCCTGGTGGGATGGGGGAGAGAATCAGAAAAGTTAGAAAACTTGTGGGTTGAGATAAACGCAGTTTAATAGGTAAAACAAAAGCCATGCACACAACCAAAGCAAACCAAGGAATTCATCCACCCCTTCCCATGAGCAGGCAGGTGTGCAGCCATCTCCAGGAAAGCTGGGCTTCATCATGTGTGACAGTTACTTGGGAAGACAAATGCCATCACTCCGAACGTGCCCCACTTCCTTCTTCTTCCCCAGCTTTATATGCTAAACATGACGTCATATGGTGTGGAATATCCCTTGGGTCAGCTGAGGTCAGCTGTCCCAGCTGTGCCCCCTCCCCTCCTGGCTTCTTGTGCCCCTGACAGCATGGCAAGTTGGAAAAGGCCCTGACAAGTGTAAGCACTATTTAGCGACACTTAGCACCTACTTAACAACAATGAAAACATCAGTGTGCCATCAACACTCTTCTCATACCAAATCCTAAACACATTATACCAGCTACAGTGAAGAAAATTAACTCTATACCAGCCAAAACCATGAGAAGTGGGAATCACTATGTTAGACAATGTAATCTGTTGGGGGAGTTGTTTTGCTTCTCTGTCATGTAAGTCAAATTGTTACTGCTCTGCCTAAGGGGATGTGTGTGTTTGGTTTTGGGTTTTTTTCCTTCCATCACAAATACAGCCTTTTTTCTGGACTTGATCTGGAGGTAGTTTGGTTTTTTAATTAATTTTTACTTAAGTTATATGCTGCTATTCTTTAGCCACATCTTCTGTGATAGACCTTTCCAAAGGAGTATCTCAGTTGTACCCCTCAATGGCTTCTCTTAGGATGGTTTCAAAATGGCTTTGTCTTGTTCATACTGAACACCCCTGGAGTTGTCAGGCATCACACCTATCCCTAAACCTTTGCATCAATTGCTAGCAAGTCCCGTCTAGCTTTTCCCTGGTTTGCTTGCAGTGTTCTCAGCCAAATGTAGTTGTATATAAGAGATAGAGACCTACTGCCTTTCACTGTCCATTGTCATCCTCCTGCATCAACATGTTGCGGTAGCTTGTGACTATCAACATTGCAGAGCAAGAGAAAAACAATGGGAAACTTCATACTGGACAGAACCAGGGAATATAAGACCATAATTGCATGAGAAAGCATCACTATGTTTTCCTCTGTGTCTATAATCCTGTAATTGGTGTTAACAACTGTATTTAAGCTGCTTTCTAATACATGGAGAGTATAGCTAGTTAACTGGAGTCTGCCACCAGCAAACTGACACTGCGGTGCTTTGACAGGTTTGTTCGGGTTTGTTTTTTTTTTTTGCAGGGTTTTTCTTTTGGCATGTATTTGTAGCATCTTTGGGACCATAAAATCAGCTAGAATGTGGGTTGTCAATGGTAGATTTCCCATTTTGGGGAGCAGGATTTGTATTACGAACTGAAAAGTCCTGGAGAAGCAACACAAACATTACTTTCTGGACTGCATCAGACCCTGGAAGCTATCATATGTGATTCTTAATACTTTATGGCATAATAGTTGCGTGCTGGTAGGTCTGCCGAGGGCACTGACTCATGGAGGTCTGTTAAGCTGTATCTCCACTGGTCTCCAGGCTTCTTGCCATCTAAAACATCCTGGACAGCATTGTGTTCTAGATTCAGTGTTTGCTGAAGCCATAGATGGGCGTGCAATCCCAACTACTGCATGCAGCGTTAGGGTATTATCACCAGCAGTGGGTCAGAGAGACCAGATGTATCGCTGACAGGTGTACTGTGGGGCACGAGTGCCTGTGTCCTGTATCCCCCTCCTGCTCCTTTGCAGCCACAGGTACAACCAGGCATCAAGATGAATAACAAGTATGCCTTAAAAGTTTATTCCACCCCGCTATCTTTTCCTGCAGGTTTTCCACAGTCTGTCCGTATTTTCTCTAACACACTGCTCCTTTGTTTAGTTTACCAATGTAGCAGTGTTTTCTGTTTGCTGATCAATGGCAATGATCAGTATCTGGTTAAAAAGGTTTGAAAACTTGCCCTCCTGCAGATGCTGGATGCTCCTCTCCTGTACCTAACTAGCCAATGGAAACTTGTCACCCAACAACCTACCTAGATCTCCCGGCTTGGTGTTCCATGCCCGAAAGTCAGAGTTCACAAGAGTGTGTCCCATTCCAGAGTTCCCCACTCTGTTGTATGTGCAGGTGCAGACAAGCACTGTTGTTCTAGTAGGAGGAAGTTTGCTGTCAAGACTATACATGCTCCAGGACCAGCTCCACTGGCACAGTTAAGCCAGAAGAGAGGGCATGTATCTATAGATACAGCATTCAGATTCTATATGTAGAAAATACAACTCCTTTCTTTTCATTGCCCCTCTCACCCCTCTCTTTTGTTTCCTGAGGCCATTGAAGTATCTTAAAAGTTGGATAAAAAAACTCTGCTTCTATTGGCTATGGCTTAGTTTATTCAGAGAAAAAGATAGAATATAAGCACAAGTTCTTAAGGTAGAAGGAAAAACAAGAAGGTATTTAGTAGCGCTGTTCTATGTCCTTATGTCTGTAGTAAACATAAAATCAAATATTTTTCTGTTCTAAACCACGATTTAGGACTTGGCTCCATGTGTCTTCACTTTAGGTGTCTGTATAAGCAAGTACACTGAAGAACCCTTTTATAAAATATGGAGGGGGAAAGGAAAATTTGGGGTGGAAACAAAACAAAAAACCAAGCTTCATTTCTGCGTGGCCCCAAGTTGTTTCATGAATTCCTGTGGCTGGGGCACATCATCCCCTTTCTACCAGGTCAGATATCTTAGGCTATGGGGCATTTGCTGCTGCTTTTGTTGTCCGTTCGACTTATGCCTAACATGCATGATGCTCTGTGAGACTTCTCATAAAACTGCTTGGTGATTCAGTGAGTTGCCTCTCTTGTGCATTCAGCTGAAGTAAACAGGTACCACAAGATCACCTCTTTGCCTTGTGGAAAGTATTGGACTTGGTGGTTGTAAGGAGGCCTGGCTCTTCCAAAAGCATTGTGGCCTCTCCTGGGTGGCAGTAGGAGATCTTGTTTTCCGGTTCTCTCCCCTGTGTCTGCTTTTGGGTAGCACTCTCAGGATTATCATCATCATTACTTCGTTCTTTTTTTTTTTATAGTGTGTCTTCAGTAACCAAGAATCAGTTGTATATGGAAACTTGAGCTATTCTTTCAAAAATAGAAGAGATTTGCATGCACTGGGAAAACTGATCTGAGACAGTTCTTGGAGAGCTCACATTGCTGGCATCCCTGCCCTACCATGGATGAGTAGGGCTTGCTATCACAGAGCTCAGAGTTTAGTATTCTTTATTAGTACTAATTATATTAATAGATATTTTAGAGACCTACTAAAACAATACTTTTATCTTAGGATGAAGTCAGGCCTGCAGTATTTCACTTAGCTGTTAGCCAGAAAATCTATTCTGGGTATGGAAGAGGCAAAGAAAGATGAGGCAATAAGGCATTAAAAAAAGACCAAGAAGGAAAGGAAGGGAAGGTCAGTAATAATAAATACTCAAGATCTAGTTGTGGACTGTGAACAAACGTTACATTTTTAAGCTTTTAAATGGCTTATACCAAAACCCCAGTATTTTAAAAGAAATTATGTGGAAATGTGGTGTTTTCTTTCAGCTTTTTGCTTGGAGTCCTTTCTGTGCTTTTAAAATGCATTTATCTTAAATGGCAAGGTTTTCCAAAACAGCAATGTATAAGTTTTTCCTCCCATACCAAAAAGTTAAAAAAAACGCAAGTGTCAGCAGTAGCCTAATGACACAATACTGGTATCTTGGGAATAATATCTACTTTACAGAATTTTGAAACCAAAACAGATATTGCATGTTTCCATAGCCAAAATAAGCTCACCTTTTTTTTCCTGTGCAGCCTCTGTGAATTCAGGAAGGTTGCTCAGATGTAACTGTTAGGAGAGCATTGTCAAGCTTGTGGATTTTGTCTGCCTTAAAGGATACAAGAAAGTGAAATTTGGGGGAAGAATAAAATTAAAAACAAGATTTTTATTTTTTCCCCCACAATCAAGACCTGTAGGCTGAATCCTAGAAAGCTTAAACTCTAAGAAAGGGGTATGTTTCTACGTAAGTATATATCCACATATAGCTTGGTTTCAGATGTGGAACCCTTGTTCTTAGAAATGATTGACTCATCTTTTCAGAATGGCTAGAGCCTCTGGTATTGGATGAGACATTCCAGAAAAACAAATTTTGATTCCAAGTTTTTAGTTGGCTTTTGGTTTTTGTAATGAACTACAAAATGCTTCAACCTGCCTGTGCGCAAGATGTATTGAAATGGTGCAATGGACCACTAACTACATAAGGAACGATAGCGCATAAGAATGCAAAACAAAATGTAGCACGGCACCACAGATGAAAAGCCAGTATTAAGAAGGGCATGCAATATTTGTGCAGATGGTTTCCAAGTCCACATTCAGTTGTGCTTCTGTCAGACTGAGTTTAAATTTCTCCTTATTTTCTACTCACTTGTAGGTATTCTGGACTGGCCTGTGCCTGCACTGGCTGTTATCGCAGTGCTCAGACCTCCACTGTACCTCTTCAGCACCTGGAAATAAAAAGAAATTAAGGTGCTGAAAGGAAGTTCAAGTTGGGACAAACAAAATAATTCTAACACTTGAAGACTATGGCTTGAAACGCAGAGTGCTGGAGTAGCTCCTGACTTTCCAAATGTTAAAATTTTATTGGTTGGTACTGGCAGGCCAACTATTAGTAGTAGTAATAACAATCATTTTATTTATTGGGCACCCTTCCATCGTTAATGTCCTGTTAGATGGCTCACAAAAGATGTAATCTGCTGTTAATGTCCTGCTAGAAGCCTCATAAAAGAAATAAAATATAAAGGCAGTTATATGCTTAATGGTTGATGCTTTTTCTTTCATGTTGATGTAGATGATTACAGTAAAAAGGCCAATTTTGCGTCTTCATGGAAATTAATGGAGTTTCAACAACTTATGCTGGATCTGAAGCAGGTCCAAAATATGTTAATGCTTGTTCTCTAGGTTCAGTCAGCTGATGCTGGAACATTCCTCATTGATTTGCAAGGTACCCCAACTGGATTAATTAGAAAAGAAAAATACTATTTACCCCTCTAAATTCTGCTTACACCAAAACCCACTTGCTATAAAATGTCATGTTAGGGAGGCTCCTTTTCCCCATCTTCTGACTAAATTGCCATTTCTTGTGCTCATTCTTTTCATCTTTTATGTTGTTCATTAAAAATGTTACGTTTTATGCCTGGTATTGTTCACAGTCTACAACGTTTTTATCACTTAGATAAAAGCAATCTACTTGATGCACAGCTGGTCTCCAGAGTGATCTGATTGCTTTTGTGATAGGCCTTAGACACCCAATGCTGTGCAGAGCACTTCTATGCTTTTCTCATATAACTAAATTAAATTACTTGCAGATGAACTTGTTTTATAACGACGTATCTGAAAATAGATCTCCAGATTTATGGCCAGTTTCTGCTGTGCTTTCTAATATTTAGTAACATTGTGGTCTTTGAGTGGTCCCACTGATTTCTTGAGGAATGAGGTACAACTCACCATGAACATGACTTCCTTTTTCTCACTTTTTTGGTGGAGAGGGAGAAGGGAGGAAAGCATCTCACCTCTGGAGAGGAATCACACCTGTAAATCTTAAAAGGAAATGTAGGCTCCTCTATTAGCGTGGACTTAGATGGCTCATTACTTATATGGTCTAAAAGTTGGTGTTGGGCCTCCACACTGGCTTTCGGATGGCTTGGCCCACATACTTCTGTGAATCCTGTTCTAAGGTCCCAGATGTTCTCCTTGTTTCTGAGACAACGGCTGCTGCAATCCCAGTTTGGGATTTCAGTGGATAATGGGGCACCTCACTATTAGGCATTGCCGTATGATGCCTAAGTTTTCTTTGCTGATTTAGCCCAAAAACGAGACTAGTGGCATCCTGCTGCTCTCCAGTGTAATTCTGCTGTTACTGTACATAATCTACTTGCTCCTGAAACAAACAAAAAAAACTTACTGTAAAAAGTTACTACTTTTGCACCATCCCCCAACATATTTTCATGTAGTCTCAGCTTATAATAAAGCAAACAGGAGGGTTTTAAGCAAACCCCTTATTGTTTAGTGCTCAAACTGAGACTACTTAAAAGCTTTTCTTCTTTTTATTGAAGTTTTTTTTTTTTTTAAAGCTGCCAACCTGCTTCCAGATGGTATCATAGATGGGTGGTAACAGCCAACTGATACCAAATACACTTTCATCCACACTTCTCTAGAAATATATTACCTAGCTGGCTTTGGTCCCAAGATAATCAAATAGTTGCAAATCCTAGGTTATTAGGCTTCATCAAATTCTGGTTAAAGTTAGCCCCAGTCACCAAGCCAAAGGCATCAGACTTTTTGGTCATGGGAAATGTAAATCCCATTTGGATTTGATTATTTTTTTCAGAATTTTAAAATCTATTTATTCTAACAAGAAATGTATCATCCTCTGTGGGCTTGGAGCTGTTTTACAGAGTCTTTACTGTTGTTTCTTAAGCACTGTCTGGCTTTGTCCACACTTCATTAAAGGCATGTAGTGGCTCAAGAGGATTAGGATAACTCAAACCCAGCATTTCTATTCCCAGTGGAAATTAATCTCTTGAAAAGAAAGCTGTGCAGGTTTTGTTCTTGCTTTATTTCTTAAACTGCCTGTAGCTCTGTCATCATTTCAGACAGTGTTTAAGGTCCCCAAGCGAAGCCCAGTATATTAAAATATTTGATTATGGCTTTCCATGATATAGTCTTATATCAGCCTAATTACTCTATCTTTGGGCTTCCTAAATCTTCTCTACAGTAGCAATGCCTACTGCTCTAGATATTGCTGCAGGTGTACCAAAGCTAAAAAGACTATGAAATTCTGCATTGCTATGCATGACACAAGATAACGGTTAAGAGTTTTTCGAAGTGCTATGTGTATATTTGGCTACCTGAAGCTCTGGTCGTTCTCAGTGGTGAAAGATCTTCTAGCACCAGACATTTTCACCCTGCTTTCAGCTGCTCTTGTGGTTCCCTCTTCCCTCTACCCCTGCAAAAAGTACTTAAAATGTATCAGTAGTTCTTTAATGACTTGCAATTTTCACGAGTAGGAACATTGCGCCCAGAAAGTGAATTTTCATGACCTAGCATGGCCTGTTATAAGAAAAGAGCCATTGCACTGTATCTTAAAACAAAGTGGCCATAGATATAGATTTAAAGGGGAAGCTGGAAATAAGGAGGAAGTGTTGCATGCAAGTTTTGGCACTCTTCTCAGAAGCAAATATGTCCAGAAAACTGCAGAGCTTATTTCATTAGTCAGCAGCAGGCAGTCCTCAGATTTGTGGTGTTATGAACATGAGGTCCCAGCTCAACCTAGCAGTGGAGCATGCTTGTCACGTACAGATACATGGCCAGCAATGGTCTAGGCTAACGTGTGTTAATTCACACTGGAGTGGCCTGTGCTCACATGGAGGCGAGTTGCAGTAGACCTGCTCCAGAGCTGGTAACTCACTGAGACTTGGTAGCTCATCATCTGTTTTATGCCTTGCAGAATTTTCCATTTCTAATTTTCATGAAGCTGAATTAAGATTCTTCTGCTATAATCAAAAGAAGATGCCCGACAATTAATCATTAATTAATCATACTGTAAACAACTGTAGGTAATTATTCTTTATTTTCTTTTGTTCTTTACTTCATTTCAGTCTTCTCCACTAATCTGTGTTATACAGCACTGTACAAAGTAGTACTCAAAGACATGGAAATATATTCAATAATTGCACTTAATGTTGTTTTCCAAATAAGAAATAATTTCAGACTGTACTTTTGGTTGTACAAGTTCATATTCATCTTATTCCTGAGAATCTCCTTACCTGAAAGTTACCAGTACAGATTTTTGGGTTGGAATACTAGAGCATCTGGGAACAGGAACCTTCATTGTTTGAGTTCCATAATAACACATTTCTACAAGCTTATAGAGAATAGATAAAAGCTGAGCTTAATAAATATTGAGGTTAGACTTGAGACTTAGCTGACAGGATAGTAAAGCTGTGCAAACATTTCTTGTAAAACTTCACCAGGCAGTGGAAGGCATCATGTCTGACTGTGGAAGTGAAAATCTCAAGGTTTTGATACCAAATAAACCTTATATTTTATGTGGAATGGTTTTTTTTTCTTTCTTCCCCAGCTGGAAATCATTAGGCAATTATTACTCATGGAGCAGGACCTATAGTAAGATGCTAGCATTTACAATAAACTTTATTTATTTTTTAATGCAAGACCTTCAATTTTGATAAACCCGCTCCTTGCAATTTTCTTATCACATCTATGTGCACATACACATCTCACATCTATGTGCACATACACATCTTCCTTATCTTAGAAGAGGATTTAATGTCAGTGTTGGTTTTTTTCAAATGCCTTTATGGTTACTGCTTCCCACCACTGCCCCAGACACCACCATATAGGAAATGCTTCATAATTCATTCAGTATGTATGTGAATTTTCTTGCAGTTTCTCATGCTGCTATTTTCTTTTTTTTTAATAACTCTCTCTTGACAGAAGTTGTAAGTAGAAGTCAGAACAATGCTCTGGTCTGTGGGGAACCTGGTTGGGAAGGGTGGTGTGCAAGTCCATTCTACCTTATGCCCCCATTCAAAGAATACTTATTGTAAACAAACAAAAAAACCCCAAAACCTAAAAAAGCTTGCATTCAGTAGCATTTTCATTAAGGATGGTTAACAGCTCTATAACTGTTCAGCTGTTGCCAATAGCATTTTCATATTGCACCTTCTGGGGGTTACTATCTTGCTATTTAAAAATAAATAGACTGATATATAGGCAGACACACCAAAAAGAGGTAGTATTACTGACAACTCCACTATAACTTTCAGCCCGTTAACATAAAACTCCACCACTAAATCTCTCAGGGTAAACTATGCAGAGATAGAAAAGCCCCAAGGTATTAAGAGTGATTTTGATATAAATTCCAATTTTATTTTATGACCATTTTACAGCTGCTTCTAGATATCTTCTCTCGTAAACTACAAGGTACAAGGCAAATGTTACCTCTTTTTTTTTTTTCTGCAGGGTTTCAGACAGTTGGTTTATTGTGACATGTTAGCAGCCTTTTCTCTGCATTGCACATTCATAAGAATGAATTTTAATGAGACTAAGCTAGCAGAAGACCCATAAAAAAGATGCGATTATGTTTTAAGTATTCATAAAAAAAGTTACATTAAATTTACACATTTTGATTCTGTCTGTGACAGTCAAAAGAAATAGACTGCGAGCATATGAGCCTGTGTAAATCCATACAGTTGAAACGACTTTATCGTAGGGGCTGCGTATCCAGAAAACATTTCTCCGTGCAAATAGGAAAGCTTTTGGCTGGGGAAGGCCAGATGGAAAAAAAAAAAAACAAACCCCACAGGAAGCTACTGGCTAGTGCCAGAACACTAACTCCTGTTAGCATCACTGCTGAATGACATCACCCATGCACATATGGTTATAGGATAAAACCTTTACTTGGTCACTGAACGGGCGTAACAAGTAAGAAAACAAGCTGTTGGTATTCTTATTTTAAACCCCACGAGGAAATTTTCACCCTGTAAAAGGAAGGCTGCTTCAGCAATGCATGGTGTGATGCCTGAAATTTGAGGAAGTTCCTATCACGAGTGAGATCTCCATCTGCAAACTGAGGTGATACTTTCATACATTAACAATATGTTGCGAGTTTAAAAAAGAAATTAAAAATCCATGAACAGTGATGAGTTAGCGGGATGGGAATGTCAAATTCTGTATGAATTACATATAATGAATGAGTATTAACTTCTCCAAACTAGTATTTTATTCTTACAAACTAATGTTACTAAACATATTCCCCCCCCCCCCCCCCCCTTTTCTCATGAGAAAATGGTTAAAATTCAAGCTTGATGGCACACTTTGAGTATTGTGATGGAATTTTGCTTAAAAGGTTTAAACTCTTTTAACTCGTATTACTAGTACTGCCATTCTAGGTTGCCTAGGTTTCCTCTCCTGCACATCTTTTTATAGCAAAATTTGACAGTATTACCTGCTGCTTGTCAGAATAGGGAAAAAATATCATTGCATAAAGCAAATAATAAATAAAATTTCCTATTTCTTGTACGGGAAAAAATTGTTGTTACTCTACAAGAAATATCCTCACTCTCACTGTGAGGATGGTAACGCTACAAGATTTTTGATTATCATGACGTAGTTCCACTAAGCACCAGAAGACAACTTTTCATCTTCAGATAAAGACATAGTTAATTGACCTCTCCATCACCCTATTCAAGCAGGTTAATAAACACTAAAAATTATTTAATAAATGTTGTGTACAATCTTTGTGAAAAAACTAGCAGCATACTTGGATATTCTTAGATTCCAGGTTTATGGCCAGGACCCTTGATGTGCAGAGGGAAATGAATTTTGATTGCACTAATGTAAGTTGGTAATGCCTGTCTAACAGCTCTCTTCTCCTGTCCTAACCTATACCATTCCCTAACAGTACGTTTAAAATAACTGTGTGAGCTGAAATCGTCCCCTCTTCAACACCTCCAAAAATGGTTTGATTAGACTTAAACTTCTTGTGCATTTAGATGCATTTCCACCCATATTCATATTGCAACTCAAAGTAATATATTGTTAAGAATATCAAAAGTAAACATTTCAAATTTTCTAGTATTACTTTTCAGCTTTGTTCATATCAGGTGTAAGATGAATAAACTTCTGATTTAAAAAAATCAGCTGACTAAAAATTCATTGTTCAGGGAAAAGAATTCTTTGTTGAAAGCTTTGTTTGTGTTTGTTTGTGCCTTGCTGGCCTGCCACAGATGGTTCCTCAGATACATACCATTGGAATGAAAGGAGACCCAGTAGAACTTAGTGCTCTGATTTAATTTTCGTAGAGTACGTCAGTGAGAATATGGACCTTTTATCCAGTTTCTTCTTTGACTGCAGTTTTATTCAACTACTTAATTCTATCAGTCCATCACAGTTAAAAAATTCTGCCTGATGTTTTTTCTTTCACTCGCTATTTAGACATTGTAGGATTTTTATTGGACATTTATTTCTTCAAAAAGAAAAAACACCTGGTAGCTAATTTCTGTTCAAATCCCTTTTAAGATAGCAAAAAAAAACCCTAACCCCTAATCAGTTCATCTATTTATAGGCATTCAGAGCCATACCATGCTTTGAACAACCCTAAGTTTCTAATGTATATTAAAAACTCTGTTTTGTGAATTTGAGACTGAAAGCCTAATAGCACAGGAGTATTTGCTCTGGAAGTACTTCTGTTCAACCTTTCTCATGGTTCAGTCAGAGAGAGTAGTTGGTGAATCCTGGTCCATCGATTTATCATCTTTGAAGTTCTTTACAGTTCCCATGTGGGAGCCTGCCTATTAGCAGGCCTAAATAGCAGTTTCCCAGTTGAATGGGTATGCCTGCTCCACCGTGCTGGAGGTCTTTAAATTATCCCAAAAGATTTTTTTTTTCCAGCTAAGGGTGTATTTGTTCGTAGACTGGACATAAGAAGAACAAATAGTTTTGCTTCAAACTCTGCAAGATCTTTCTCCCTTGAGTCCCATTAATGATTTTCAATTTTTAGTATAGGATTAATTTTTCATAAGTACAGATTAGCCTAGCATAAATATAGTGATCAATGTTATCTTATGGAAAGTTCCAGCTAGTTTTATTCTGAAATAACTGAGGGGCCTTTAGAAATGGAACTTTTCATGGCCACATATAAAGTCCCACTTTCACTTTACACTAAAATTTAGTTGTCCCCTGTCAATCTAAGCACCTAGATGCACAATTATCTCAAATGTAAGCATCAGTTTTAGAAAATTGGATCTTGTCTTTTGAAAATACTTACTATGGTTTAGATTAAGGGTGTTCTTGATGGAGTCTTTCTACAGCTTATGTAGTTGTTCCACATCAGCTAGTCTAAAAAATATATTTAATATAAAGTTGATACTTCTTGACTGAAAATAACATTTTTAGAAACACAGTGTTATAGAGGCAATGATAGAATAGTTTTCCACAGTAAGGAGTGGAAGTATACACTGGATATATCTTAGATATCCAAATATTTTGGAAAAACTGCTTCTATTATCCTTTGCATTCCTACCTTTCACAGAAGAAATAATCTATGAAGTCATGGCATCATAGTAAACGATTAGTGATGTGTAGATCATTAATTTTCTACTGACTATCAAACAAGAAAAGTGACTGAGCAATATTCATCATTGCAATAAACCAAATTAAACAAGATGTTTCCTAATGTGCTTTATCCTGAATAACAGGAGCGTGTGAAATGATTCAACACAGGAAGCGAACATTTAGTGCTTTCGCCCCAGGCTTATGTGCCACTGATACCATCTAACTAAATTGATGTTGTTAAACAGCGAAGGCTCCTGGGGGGTGCTTACTTGGGTTTAGAGAGTGGTTTATTTTGGTTACAGCTTTTTCTGTTTATAGTCAGTTTAAGAGGAGATGAAATCTATTATTTGTGAACTGGGAGAAGATTGTCCATACTGGAATCTGTTTCCATTGGTTTAACCAAACAAAGTTATAATCTCAAATGAGTATTCAGTTAGAGCACGTACAGATAACAAGGTAGACGAATACTCTGAGTTTATGGTACATTTGGATTTGACCAATTTCTTTCTCATCTAGGTTTCTAAGATCCTCAGTAAATAAGTAGATCTTTTCTTCCCCTGCTTCTCACTGATTATTTCTACCATCGCTCATTGGTTAGGTGCTGTAATTCACAACAGAGTTTGAGGAAGGCACTCTTATATTTCCCTACTGTGTAATCAGAAGCAGCTCCTGGGCAAGAGGATGGGGTTGTTTCTTTACTGGTTTGTGGTTTGTTTGGTTTGTTGTTTTTTTTTTTCTTTTTAATTTTGATTTTTAACTGGGAAGGTGATTAGACAAGTGCAGAACTGTCTGATCTTCCTCTTCTTGGCATGCTAGTGCTTACACCTGTTGTTCACTCAGGTCATTCTATCTCCCAATTCAGTGCTGTACTAGTTTTAGGGGGGGCCTGTAATGAAGGATTGAACAAAGTTAGCCTTTATTTGAAAAGGAACAAAAAAAAAATCTTATTAAGAATTACACAGAGAGCAGAGGTTGGCTCCTCCATGAAAGTTGTAGGTATATCAGTGATTTGTTGTGTGTAACTGGACTTGTTTAAATCCAGTTTATGCTAATTTTGTCATTTTGCTAATTTATAGCTTTGCAGCTTCCAAGTACCATTTTAATTTGAGCATCCTGATTGAGATACAAGTTCTGCTTACTCAATAGCTGGTCTCCTGGAACTGTGAAGTGGCTTTTTGGTGTTTGAGTGTTTGTTCACTTTGGGGTTTTTTGTTTGGTTTCCCCCCCTTGTCCTTTGATAGTCTTGCCACCTAAGTCTGGCTCACCTGTAACTGAAAAACAAAAAAGAAACAAATGTCTCCATAAATGAATGAAACACCATTACTGGAATAAACTATCTAGCTCATTTTTAAAAAGGAATCCTGATCTGAGGATCTAACAGCATTGTAACATGGAATCTGTGGCAGCAAATTTCGCATTCTCTTATTTCATCTTACCCAGTGCCTTATGCTGCCTTCAGCTCGTGGGCAATGGGGTGGACAAAGCTGCAATGAAGGGCCAATCTTTCTCCTGCATAGGTCTTCAGATAGCAGGACCTCAATACAGCCTTCTCAGCTATTGTGTAGTAACAGGATGTCCGTCCCATTCTGGGGCCCCACGTGTCAAACTCATGGGGAGTCCAGCAACTACACGGGACATCTGTGGTCTGCCTCTTGGGTGGAGGGAGAGCCAAGGCTCAGCAGGAGACATACTGTTAATGTGGAGCAAACTCCTTCTCAGCCAGCTGTCATGCATCACCTTTATACAGCATCAGGCACTACCCTCCTGACACAGACACCTCATCACAGGGTAGCTTCTTATTGGTGTATGTTGATGTACTGTTTTTTAGGAAACTGCTGTGATGGTAGTGCATCTCTCAAAATGTCTTTGGTCAGATCTTACTTCTCTAAGTTTCATAAATATGTGACCAACTTTGTGTATGTGCTGTGTTTAACATGGCGTACTTGTATTGGTTACACAAACCAGTACAACACCTTGCTCTGTGATACAATGGGTGTGCTCAGAAAGACTGATATCAACTACAGTATGCAGTTAGTTACACAGTTATGCACTACTGTCACATACTAGGAAAGCATGATCCAGTACATTAATACGGATGAAATAAATATTGAGTCCCCCTATGACCACGCTAATTGTACAGTTATCAGTGCTTACTGGTACAGATAATACTAAATCAAGCTAGTATTTTCAGCCCAGCGGAGCAGGTCAACAGGAAACAGAAGAACAACACTTAACACTAGTTACATTTATAGATAGTAACCATGTCATGCAGGCACAAATAAATTTCTAGATTTTAGTACCAGGAGAACACAATTACTTCATATGATGGCTGAAGGTAAAAATAATGTAAGGAAATATTTCTACAATTAGTCTGAGATTTTCCTTGCTAAATACAAATTGAAGTAAGGTTTTCAGCTTGTATGATGTGGACTACAAGACTTAAGCAGCTTACACCAGCTAAGAGTCTTTCCCATGAAGTCTGAATGAGATGCACTGCTAGCAGAGCACATGTCAAAGACTAGCAGCTATCATCTGCAGAACTGAAATATGTGTATTGTACTTACTCTGACAGAAGAACCGTTCTGGACTTCTAGTATTGATAATAAATGTTGTAGTTAAGATTAGAGAAAATTTTAAGGTAAATGATTCGATGAAATGAAGATATTAATTGAAGAATGAATGAAGAACCCATTTTCTGATTATATACAGTTATAAATTAATCACTTCACAAAAAATTGAAGAATTGCATGCAGCATTCTTATAAACAGCTTTTATTAGTTAGTTCTGGTAAAAGCCATAAGGTAAAAACTGAAGCCACAAAGGGAGTGTTACATGGCACTAGGTACTGGTAGTAGGATGAAGTGGGATCTCCTGAGGCTAGTGTTACTTCTAAGGTGACACTGAGATATTTTAGTAAGGCAAAGCAAAGAAGCTTGAACTGCTGCTCATGGCACTGTTTTTGACTATCCTGCACTGTTTTAAAAGTATTTATTCCAGTTAGTGACTTTTGTCAGCTACCTGAAAATCAAACAGCTGCTACTCTTTCTTCTTAGTACTCCATGGAAAAACACAGGCATGAAAATGATCCTCAAGTCCTTTGTTCAAGCAAAAAGCATTAGAGACGTGAACTGTCTTTTCAGGTTGATTTTGTTGTTTCTTTATTTCTCAAGTAGTGACTAGTTTTATGAATCAAAAAGAAACATGTATTTTCATTGGATTTCTTGTGTAAACTACATTCACATTTACTAGATTCTGTATTCACCTTTTGGCTTGTCCTGTTGGGAGCAGTGCTGAGCACTGCGTTTGCACGTATGTTCTCAGAAGGGGAAAATGAGTTGCTTGGCCCAGTTGTCCCTCTGCCTCTGATCTCCTTTACTGTAATTACAATGGTTATTTTTTAATCTTTGAATCTTCTGAGGCCTAAAGGATGGCGTAGCAAATAATGAAATAAAAAGTATGGGGTTTTCTCTGAGTCTGTAAATCATGCTTAGGAGCAACTGTTTTTTCTGTGTGAAGAGAGAGAGAACAGTGGAGAGGAAAGAAGTAGAGGGGGGGGAAAAAAGATGAGATTATGCTACCTTGCCCTAGCATCTTGTCAAGAAAAGGTCCTTATGCTTTCCCGTGTTCAGGTTAGAAAATTATGAGCCCTATTTTTAATCCCCAGTTCACAGCAGCAGAACACCAGGTAGTTATTTCTAGCATCTGTTTGTCATAAAGTAAGGTATACCCTAAAGATAGAAACTCTTCATAAACACTGAGCACCAGAAATACCGTTTGTATTAAATTGGACCACATGAATAATACAGAAGTCATGAATTTAAATTATTACTGGCATTTGGAGAAAATGGCAGTATTTCAGCCATTAAATAACAACTTTGCTTTATTTCTGGAAACAGAAAGTTATTAAGTTGTAAATCATATTGATGCTATGGCTCAGATATATTTCTGGTTCTCAAACCATCCAGACATATCTCAGCAGTACTGTGCTGCACTACAGTTGTTTCCTCAAAGGTCTTCAGGCCACTTCTGTGAGATACTTGAGCCATAGCTGTATTATAATGACATTATTTTATCATAATAGATCTAGGTGACACTGCTTGTGGAGCCAAAGTATCATGGAGTTTTTCAAGTGGATTGTCTAACCCATGTTGTGTTTGATGCGTCTGCAGTCCAGTAACTTGTGGTGTCAGAACAGCTATTTAAAGCTAACCAGGATGTGGTACACTAAGTAGTATTGTCACAGGAACTTTTTCCCCCTGATATTTGAATTTTATCTGTTTACATATAGGGCATGGAAGCAGGGTGAGACTAAAGCTTTACCAGATTATGACCTATGTAGGTCAATAAATATCTTTGTGGTCTGCAGTGCTCATGGTTGCCCTTTCCTATTCCTGCTCTTCCTTTACCCCTCAACTTGCTTTCTAGCTAGTGAAATTAAGTTGAGGTGATTTGGAAAAATAAGCATTGAAACAAGCGACTGCTTGTTCATAGCATCTAGAAGGGGCTTATGTCAGAATGCAGAGGACGTGAACAAGTTTCATTCAGATAATGATGGCACAGGACACAAAAAGTTTCCCTTATCTGCTTTAAGAAAGATGTCCTGAGCGATCTTGAGAGAAATGACTTAGTCTTTCCAGGACTTGCTTTATAAAGTATGGATGTTGTATTTGCCCAAGGGCCAAAAAATAAATACAAGAACTAGGAGACAATTTCAGTTTGAGGATTCTCCCTAGTTCATGTTGTTTGGTGAAAATAAACTGGATACAGTGACCATAAGAATAGAAGGAAAAGGTTTCTTTGGACAAATCATCATTGCTTCCGTTGTTACTTCAAAAGAGGAAACTTGGGAGAACATAAAAGGGTCTGGTTAAAGAAGTCACCTGCACTGAAAATCTCAGACTTGAATACGTAGGGGTTTCACATTTCTCTTCATCGGAGATACAAAAGACATCAGAAACCAGAATACTAAGCAGTGGAAAATGCAGATATAGAAGAGTTGCAAATCCAGCATGACAAAAACAAGCTCCAAGGGGAAAACACCTTTGGAGAGTGAAAAAAGCACTGAGCAGCACAGGAGGCTACATGCTAGAGCTCAGGCTATGTACAGATAAGATTTGATAAAAGTCAAGCTGACTTAGACCTTCTGAAAGAAGTCAAAGCAAATAGGAAAAGGTTTTTCAGCTATATACTTAAAAAGAGACTAAAGAAAGAAAAGCCTTCTACGTTGTAGGATGGGATAAGATAAAGTGTAGAAGTGGCAAAATAAATAATGTGCCTTAAAATCTATAAGGATGATTAGGGTGAATATGGGCTCAAAGACAGGAAAGAAAAAGAGGAAAAAGGGAATGAAGGCTGAGATGCAGAATATTTAACAATAGGAATTTAATGACCTTGAAGTATTAAAAAGAAAATTAAGTTCAGCAGTACAAAGCATTTGGTCAAATTTTTTAAGGATTAAAACCATCCATTTCTGTTATAAAGTGCGGACTGCTGCTTTTGGGGAAAGCTGAGGTGAAAAACACAGGTGGAGTGGGCGCTCAGAGTACTTCTGAGTACAAACTGAAGCTGAACTAGAGGCAATTATTTCCACAGAGGCAGGACAGTTGTTGCCATTACATGAGCCACGTTGCAGAAGACACTCACCTGTAACACTGCATACTGTTCTGGTCACCTGTTCTCCAAGAACATCATAAACCCAAGCTGAGATAGGAGAAAAGTACTACAAAGACAACGAAGGGAGATGGTTTTTGGAGAACCTGTCCAAGAAGGGGAAACTAGAAAAGCTCTGTTTTTTCAAACTGGTAAAACAAAACCTAAGAGAGGTTGTTCTGGTAATGGGGCATTAAAATAAGAAACATCACTGCTGCAGAAGTTGTTATGTGTTATGTAGGGTGAAGCTGTGGCATCATTGAAATGTTTTTTGTTTCGGGGGGGGGGGGGTCGGAAGGGGAGATTAATCCTCTCCTCTCATTAGCAAATAAGCTGTCTTGTTTAAAGTCACAGCGATTTTTTCCCCCTGTAATTTGTATTATATGTATTTTTAATTATATAAATATTCCTATAATATTCATATCCCCATCTATTATGGCCACCAATGCTCCACAAATCATGTTAGTATTTTCCCGCTATGAAGAGTGTTTTTATTTAAGGAAAGCAAGTATTCCCACATTCCTAAAATGATTTGCCCATTACCCCCTTCCTGCCTCACACATGCCTGAAATTCTCCTGGCTTTTGAAACATTAGGATTGAAAATTAACTACTTTTTTTTTTTTAAGTTGCAATATTCTTTACTCCACCAAATAGATTTGTATGATCCACATGAAGACAACAATAAGATTTGGGTTGTTCCACCATCAAGTGGAAGATTAAATAGAAATACATAATATTTCTTCAGGCTAATTAAATCAAAGCAATAGCAAGGCAGCCCCAGTTTAGATTAAGAGACTTCTCAGGAAATCAATTTAAAAATAGGTTAAGGCTCCATCTTGGTGTCTCATGGTGTAAAATGTTGCTAAAGCCCTACCATTTATCCTTAGCTTTCTTGTGCCACTTTTCAATTAATCTTCTCTTCACAGAAATAAACATTTTAATAAGCGTCTACAATAACACCAATCACTGATGATAATTACTGTAAGTAAAATAGCTATTTTTATTGTAGCAAATATAAAAGGACAATTTTAATTACGTAAAGTCTCTAATGCCTTAATGATTTTAGCCCATTTTCCATGTTTGTACATGAAAGCTGGCTCCATGTTTTTACTGTTACCAAAGTTACAAGGAGAGATTATTGGGCTTTAAATGTTTATTGTCATCTTAGCAAAGTGGCCTTTATTTTTTGTTTATATTCTAAAAGCTTGGCAGAGTAGTGGCAATCCACATACTAATGGCTAATCTGGGTTTGTGCCAAAAGAACAGTAATAGCTACAAGCACAGAAAAAACATCTAAAGAGTAAATGCCAAATTAATCCCTGATGTAACTCTTTTGCCTTAGTGCAGTTACACTAGAGAATATATTTTTCACAGCGTGCATCCTATTATAATCCATTATCTTCTAAGGGGCTTGCATATATCAGGACAGTTGAGCACACTGGGTTCAGCCATTGCTTTTCTATCCAAAAGAATCCCAAATTGTGCTGCCAGTTGTAGGTGTGCCCTACTATTCACAATAGCTAAACACACTCAATCTCCCATTGAGAAGCCTAAATGAAATACAACTTTATAACTGAATTTAGCATGTTATAACTTCTTCTTGAATGCCATAAAAACCTTAAATGATAGGTAAGTCCTGCCAAAGTCAAAATAGTTGTACGTTTTAATGGTAACACTGTGATGATTTTTTGGCTTTGTTCAATCCTGAATGCTGCCATTTTGGTACTTGCTGTATTTAATCTCTCTTTTAACCTAACATTATGCTGCTTATTCCCACAAAATAGGAGAGCTGTTTTCCTGGAGAGAGTAGGTAAGGTTATTTACACTTGCTATGAGCTAAGTCCCGTTTTACAGAGAACAGCAGTGTGCCTTTTCTCCTACTGCAGCATTTTAAATTCATCATGCTCCACCCTTGGCAAAAGAAGGAAAAAGAGGGAGGGTTCAATCTCCATACAGGGAGGTTTTTGAAAAACCTGAAAAAGTGTTATCTCTTAATGATGACCTACTGAAAAAAAAAAGTTGCTGGAGACTGAGGCACCCTCCTCAATAGTCTGTCATTAATAATATTTGTTTTCACCAAACAGTAGGATACAATGCCTCACTGATTTAAAATGGATGACAGTAGAAAGTGCCTTGGACTTCCCCCCCCCCAGCCCCCTCCCACCTTGTATTGTTTCTGTGTTCAGGAGTGTAATTTCTCTATGACTTCTCTCATCCTAGTCAGATATATTGTCAGAGTATAGTGTGAGAAACTCTTGGTTCTTCTCTGTCTGCATGGGCTTTCCTCACTGGTAGCTGTTAGCCATAGTGATTGAATAGCTCTGTTCATTCTCTGATCACTGGTTGTGGACACAGTGCTCCCCTGGCCAGGTGAAGTCTGTTAAATCTCTAGCAGTCTCTTCTTATTTCCTCTATCTTCCTGGTCTGCTTTTGATAAAAATTATCAGTAACACTATAATTTCTAAACAGTGGCACCAGATCCTGTAATAACTGGCCAAATGTAGTATTTGCATTCACTGTTTCCGTTTTCTGTCTCTGTTACTGATTACTGCAATCAAGCTTATACATTATTCCTCAGAAAATTTATCCAGTCATAACCTAGTCTTAATATGTCAAAATCCTGGCCACATTCTCATCTGGGTTTGCAATCATCCCTGTTTGATTTGTTTTATACTGGAGCATTGCTGCTGTTACTTAAGGAATTTTTGTGATCTCCCCATCATTCATTGGAGATCATGATATCATGTATATCTTGACCTGCATATTCTTTGTGGGTTGATGAGCATTTTAGCTGATCGATGCTGTTATTTTCGCCGTGTAAGTGAATTACACTTGTTCTGAATTCAGAGCCTTCATAGTGTGCAGAAGATTTTCTTTGGAGATATCTGCCAATACCATCTGGTTCAAATGCCACTGTAAATTCAGATTTCCACAGTTGTTCTAATAATTCATCAGGCCTATACTTGAACCTCTTGGGGAATGAGTTCACATTTATTCTCTGGAAATCTATACATAACCCAGTGACATGCTTGGTTTGGAAATCATTGTCGCATCTTTTTCCAATGGCTGTGTGACATTATTATCCCTTGTTTAAACAAGGAATCAAGATAGTGAGAATAGTAGAGCGGTAAATTGGTGAACTTCCATCTGTTTCTTTTGCCTTATGACTAAAACAATATCCCATCAAAGATATAAAGTAAGTTAGATTGTTGAGGATGTTGTGAAAAGAGTCTGCATACCCTTTGGAGAGCAGTATACACCTTACTGCAGAATTGAGAAAGTGTGAGTGTCTGATCTGCCTTCCACAACTGCAAGAATAGCTCCATTATATGTATATTGAATAGCCCCATAATAATTTCCAGAATTGTTTGTCTGTTTCCTCTTAGATAATGATTTCCTTGGGCTGATCATCAGTAGGCACATAAACGATTCTTCAGAAGAATTAAAGCATATATAATAATATCAAGCTGAAAAATCTCTTTAAACAGTGTTTTTAAGTAATACTTTCTATCTGAGGTAATATTAATGGTTTAAGATTCCTGTAGACCTGAACACCAAACAGAGAAATAGTGGTAAACCTTCCTGTGATTTCAGTGTCCTGTGGAGAATCACAAACAGTGGAAGATGTTGCTCCACGTTACAACCAGAGCAAACAAAACTCGATCATGACTGTTCCAATATTATTTATGGTTGTTGGTTGTTCCTCCCTCATCTGTACAGTGATGTAAGTGTATGTTTGGTTTGTGTTTGCAGGTTGTACCACACCCTGATGATGTATGGTGAAAATGGATTAACACTAGAAGAAAGATATCTTTTTCAGGCTGATATTGCTGTCATGCCAAAAGTTGAGTGTTCTTTCTTTGAGTATTTGGCCCTCAATCATCTACAATAAACTCTCGATTGTTTTACAACTCACAGGTCTGTCTAGAGCTGTTTGCTTTGTAATACTTTGTAATTCTGAAGTCATAACTTCAGACTTGTTTTTAGTACAGTTTATCATTACATTATTTTTTAAATTATTGTTCATTTCTCTTCCTAAATTATTTCTGTATGTAACTCTGGTCTCCAGCACTACAAGTGTCTCATATAACCTCAATGTTCTTTCATACTGTGTTCTCAAAAACCAGCTGTATTTGGGGTAGGCCAGATACTAGTTCCTGAAATTTTCCCTTTCAGTTTCCATTGCATTTGAAAAGGTTTTTCTATCACTGCCTGTGATTTTTATTTTCTTATTCTCTTCATTGATTTTTAAATTAGAGGAATATATTATCACACTTGCTATTCAGGTGTAGTAGTCCTCTCTTCTAACAGTGTTAAAAGACTGATACATGTCTGCCAGGTGCCTCAGTTTGCTGTCCTCTTTCTCCTCAGTGGTTCTTCTGTGTGTTGGCTCATGACTGGTGATGGTAGGGCCTAAAAAGGAAATGCTTCTTCCCCTGCATCTTCTGCCAGCTACTTTCAGTTTACAAGATCACTTGTCTCTGAGCAACAGCGACTGACCATCTTTGATCTGGTTGACTGCTCACCTTCCTTTTCCTCATAGTGTGGTGATGGATAAACCTGCATAGTTTTTGGGAAGCAGTTTTGGGAATGTCCGTCTTTGCTGGTGTGATGAAGATGGGAACTAGTCTGTCAACAGATTCATGGCTGTCGTCTACAGATCTCACTTTTACTGGAATTGTTTTTTTGTTATCTAGTAAAATGAGTCCAGTCTACCTAGTTATTCTGTAGATGTTCTTCTCCTTGAACAGGGAATCGTCACTGCATCACAGAATTTTAGGCTATCTTCTTTCAATTGTCTAGAAAAAAGCTAGAAGTAAATCTATCTCTGCTCTTTTCAGTCACTTAAAACACACAAAAATTTTTTAAAAATTAATCTCCATTACCTTCAGCCACAGTTGGCGCTGCATCCATGCATAACATTCATCTGCTATTTTAGTCTTGGATGACTCGGACATCTTGTGAGGGCAGTCAGACTAAAACAATAAATGTGCTGTTTGCTTCTCCTGGAACCATAGTCCACAGATTTAAGATGTTTTTTCTTAGTAAAATGTAGAAGAATTTTGTTTCTCAATTTAGGAAGAGATGTAGAAGAAATGAGGATGGCCTGCTGTGACATGGTTGTGTTCCAGCCAGAATTAAGCTGAAACCACACATTTCTATCTTATGTCTGTAGACATCGGCATTTGATGAGATGCTCTAAACCTGGATTGGAAATAAGGTTGTTGAAGTGAACTCGAGTGGCTCAGCACGCAGGCTAGTTGTACTGTTGAAGTACACCCCAAGCACCGTTGACTGTCAAATTTTAATAAAATAGTGGGCCTAATTAAAAAAAGAAAAAAAGTGAGCCTAACTAACATGAAGAAGCATTACTACTGCTCTGAAAGGAAAAACAGAGTTAAGTTGAAAAGCACAGTTACACTTTCTTGTAATGATTTCTTCATTTGCCAGAAAGTATTCCTGCAAGCCTTGGACAAGATTTTTTTTAATCAGTGATCACATAGGGAATGAGGATGGGGAAGAGCGCTGTTGCTTCTCTGACATTTTGATTGTGCTGAGATACTACTTACAACAGCAACAAGTCCTCTAGACAGCCTTATTGTTAGAGGTTCCCACAGTTTAACAGTGCAGAAAAAGAATAGAAAATTAATTATGATAGGATTTTTCTTTTATGACTTTAATAAATTTCTCTGGGGTAAATCAGTAATCCATTCCACAACTTCTCCCACCCCTTCATCCCTTCAAATCCATGTATTCCACACTGACTGGCATAACATATGAAGAATGATACTACAAAGAGACTCAGAAATATGTAAAGATCCCTGTGCCTTCCCTGAATATGTTAAAATAGTCAACAAAAACATGGTAATTTCAACTCCAGTTCATTTGATCTAATATTAAATTAGCTGCTCTTGGGATATCCTCTTTTTAATCAGTCAGAACACATTTGTATGCTCACATTTTTCTGTGGGGTTCATTTAGAGTTAAGGAATTGAAAAGAACTGCTTCAAGTAGAGATGAGAGACTTCCCCTCCCTCTCTCCCAGATTATTTTGACCTTGTGATATTTTGGGCATCAAAAGGATGAAACCTACTTTCCTGTTTAGAACCAGGGCCATCACTGATGCCAGCTCTCCAGTATGGGGATGAAAACACCATTATTTCTCAAAACCCCACTGAGTCAGGTATATCGGAACCAGAATCAATTCTAGGTTTTAGTTTGGAAAAATGAGATGTAAAATTATTGGAAAGAGGCAAAGTTAAGGTGAACTTTATTCTGAGAACAAGTCCATATAAGAAAAGGAGAGGAGGGAGATGGTGGGAGGAGCAAAGTAGCAGTGATGCATGTGCAATTGGGAGATTTTTTCTTTTAATTTAACAATAAGTTTTATACCTCTGTAAAAATATATGCTAAATTTCATTGGAATTGCATGAAATCCTCATAGAAGCAAAGAAGCTCTGAAAAAGAACAGGGACTTATTAGCATGGGTCATCTTGCAAGACAGAACCTTTATGGTAGTAGAGGTTGCTAGTCACACTCCTGTGGTCTTGTAATCTAATTTTTGTGTGTGTGTGAGGTCTAGAAAACAGAAAATATGTTATGGACCGTGCTATTAAAAAAAAAACAAAACCAAAACACCCAAACAAAAAAAAACCCTACACACACACTTGAGAAAAAAAAAAGCGCCCCTTGAGTCCATTAACTTCATTGCATGCAATTCTAAAAGAAATAGCTTTGGATTAGCTGGCAATTGAAAATCCCATAGGAATGGGTTAGCTCGTATACATGCTACCCAAGAGAAAACAAAATTGTCACATATTTTGCTTTAAGGTGTGGGAGGAAAAATCAAATCAAATAGCATTTTACAAGTGCATGTAATAACTTGAATTTAAAACAAGATATGTATTATTCAAGTAATTCTAAGCATGGTATAGTAAATTTTTCATGAAGGTTAAGAAAAAAAATGACAGAAATATCATTTAAACTGAGTGTTTTTGATGCTGAACTTGAAAGTGGGGATTTAATAGAATTTTTTTTAATATGATGAGTCTCAGATAACATCATATTTGGCAAAGTGCTCTATTGGTTTTTGGATTAGAGTTTTTTCATAAATTTTTCTCTTCAAACTAATAAAATTCATGTAGCTGTCAGTTTGGATTTGATCCCTATTTTGTTTTGCCTCAACAGTGTAATCTCAATCAGTCTGACTTATTTTTATGCTGCATTTACAGGGTATAAGGATGACAAATCACTCATGTCTCAGTGCTGGTATTTTATCAAAAGTTTGAATGAATATCAAGGCTGAGGACAACAGAGAAAGATGAGGCTTGGAACAACAGCTGTGTGACAGTGACAACACAGGCTGGACAGATCCTTCTGTCTTTACACCACTGCTCAGTAGTGCATTGTGTTAACAGTACCGTACAAATCAGCTTTGCACTGGGGAAGCGCAAGCTCACTTGTTCTGCGCAAAGGTAGTGGAGACCATGGGGAGGATGGATAATGGGGCATTGTTTATGGAACTGGTGAGGCGTCTGTTTTAACACTCACATTGCTGCTGACTTGAGTGTAATTTTTGGTACAATCTTTGCACCTTCATTTGATGTTGGTTTCCTTCCTGACTTGTGACTACTGGTGAAAGGGCTGCTGGTGGTCTTGAGATACATCAGAAATTACCTCAACTATATTGCCTAAATGAAGAGAAAAAAGAGCTCTATACTCTCTCTACATAAACTCTATATAAATGTATTTAGTTTGTGTACTTTCTATTGTATTGTTTTTATATAGATTTTAAACTCTTAAGAGAAGGGACTCTTTTTTTTCACCATGTTTTCATGCAGCACATGGCAGAATGAGGTCCAAATATCGGGTGAGACATCTAGGTGCCACTGTAGAATGCTATAATAATAAGAATTAAACTCTGATAACTTGAGAAATGCAAGTTTGCTTTCCTAGGAATTCCTATGCTTGTTTTTTCTTAAAATAGTAATTGCCTCAACTTTCTGATTCAGTAGTCTTTTATTTCTGGCATGTGAGATACTGTTGAGAAGACAGAAATCCTCTGAGCATTATTTGTTGATCAGGTAAACTATTTCAGGGGAAGAAGTTACAGAGAAGCATTTTTCAATTACAGTTTCTTAGTCCCTAACTTGTGATGACTCACAAGCAGGCAGGAATGTTAGTGAATTTATCCTCTAAGGGTCCATCTTATGTGGCATTTGAGGTGATTAGAGAATTAGGAGGAGGGATTAATGTGAAATATCAGGCCCAGGAACTTCTTGTGCCAAAGTTGGAGGATGAAATATCAACCTTTGGAAAGGAATTGCAGGCTTGGAATCAGAATTATAATAGTCTAAATGAGAAGGCTAGAAGGGCTAGACATTTATCTGTAGTGTTGGTAAAGGATATCCTGGGCCTTTACAGGAAAATGGAAGTGATAGAAAATCAAATTAAAATTAAGAACTTGAGGTTGCTTGGCATGAAAATGAAGAACTGGATATAACTGAAATGAGGGACACAGTTGCTTGAATTTTGTGTTTCAGCTGCTATTGATGAGACATAGTTTTACTGTGTTCTTCAAAAACTTTTTTTCTACTGTTAAAATAAATATATTTGACACTGGTGACGTTTTTAATACAACTCTTATCTTACTTCTTCAGAAGGCAATAAAGAAGTACTGCTGATAATGAAAAGTACAGGACAAGAAAATCACTGTTATTGCATAAGGAAGAAATATATATTATCCTTGCATGAACTCATCTGGGGAAGTACAAGCTTCATCTTAAAACAGTTTCTCGCCAGTACAGAAGAGGTTTTGGGTTTTGATTGTTAAAGTGTCAAATTTTCACTTTCAACTTCTTCCTAATGTACATCTGTGCGCATCTAAAAAGAAATTATAAAGATCTTTCTTTACAGATTTTCTTGGAAGAATATGGTTAGAGCCTTTTCTAAGCCATATCCCTTGCCAGTAAAGTCTTTTATATTGTAATTTCTTCTTAGAGACTCTGCAAGTGTGTTCGTAATTGTGGTGGGTTGACCTGGCTGGACACCAGGTGCCCACCTAAGCCGGTCTGTCACTCTCCTCCTTAGCTGGACAGGGAGAGAAAATATAACAAAAGGCTCGTGGGTTGAGATAAGGACAGGGAGAGATCACTCACCAATTGCCATCATGGCAAAACAGATTTAACTTGGGGAAATTAGCTTAATTTATTAAAAATCAAATCAGAGTAGGGTAATAAGAAATAAAACCAAGTCTTAAAACACCTTCTCCCCACCCCTCCCTTCTTCCTGGCCTTAACTTTACTCCCGATTTCTCTACTTCCTCTCCGCCAGCTGCACAGGTGGACGGGAATTGGAGGTTGTGATCAGTTCATTACACGTTATCTCTGCCGCTCCTTCCTCCTCACAGGGAGGACTCCTCACACTTTTTCCCTGCTCCAGCATTGGGGTGCCTCCCATGGGGTGCAGTCCTTTAGGAACAGACTGCTCCAGCATGGGTCCCCACAGGGTCACAAGTCCTGTCAGCAAACCTGCTCCAGTGTGGGCTCCTCTCTCCATGAGGCCACAGGTCCTGCCAGGAGCCTGCTCCAGTGTGGGCTTCCCCCGGGGTCACAGCCTTCTTCAGGCATCCACCTGCTCCATTGTGGGGTCCTCCACAGGCTGCAGGTGGATATCTGCTCTGCTGTTAACCTCTGTGATCTGCCAGGGAACAGCCTGCCTCACTATGGTCTTCACCACAGGTTACAGAGGAATCTCTGCTCCAGTGCCTGGTGCACTTCCTACCCCTCCTTCTTCAATGACCTTGGTGTCTGCAGAGTTGCTGCTCTCACATATTCTCATTCGCCTCTCTGGCTTCAACTGCGCAGGTTTTTTTTTGTTCCCCCTTTTAAAATATGATATCCCAGAGGTGCTACCACCATCACGGATTGGCTCAGCCTTGGCCAGCGGCGAGTCTGTCTTGAAGCCAGCTGGTACTGGCTCTATCAGACATAGGGGAAGCTTCTAGCACTTTCCCACAGAATTCACCCCTGTAGCCCCCCTGCTACCAAAACCTTGCCACACAAACCCAATACAGTAATTTTTGATCTTTTTTGAAAATGTGTGAAACCCAAGAAGCAGATAATGCTAACTGCTGAATGTGTGTACTGCTAGAGCTCCATTGATAAAGATGCTATCCAAACACAGTCTAATACATGTCTTTTCATACAGAGCTTAGAGTACATCTGCGCATGGAAGCTAGTACACTGTTTATGCACGGTTTTCATTAAAACTAGAAGTGCTTTAATCTAAACTTTCATCATCATATGTGGTTTTTTTGAAATCACCTGTTTCACTTCACTTTACTGAACATGCAGACTTGCCCAAGAAGTGAGACAAAGGAGTGAAAAAACCTAAAAGTACCACTGCCAGATTTCGCAGAAGAAAGTGAACAGGAACCAGAAAGGTTATAGATGATAAATCGCAAAGAACATGTCAGTGACAGGAAGAAGTTCTAGAGATAGATTTTTCTGGATGTGTGGAATGGAGGATCAGTAAATACTTGAAAAGTAAGGATAACAGTATTAAGACGTGTACAAAATAAAGAATATGGACATTTCAGTGCTTCTACATTATGAATAGTTAATGGCAATAGTGAATATGTGGTGTAGTATTTGGGCTCATCTCTTCACTTCTTCCTAGTAAGGAATCTTTAGTGTTTCCTTACTAGGGGAAAGTGGTACCCTATCCAATACAATTTAGTCCACGTTCGATCATGTACATTTTACTAATGCACTGGGACTGAATTTTCTAGAAAAGTCCTCCCTTCCCCTTCTCTCTCCCCACCCCCTCAATTTGTATGTTGTTCTAATTTTAAACTATCAGCAACTTCCAGGAATACACAAATGAAGGAACTGAAGCACAGAAAAAGTGACTTAAGTTCACAGATCCAGTAGCTGAGCCCTGATATCTTCAGACTCTGTCCAGTGCCATTGGGTGCCAGTCCTGGATGACAAACCTTAGGTGATTGTTAGGATTTCACCCCTCAACCCTTATGTGATTTGCCCTTCTCTGAAGGTAATATAACACTTTGTTGCCAGGAAGAGTTTATTTGGCCTGAGTAAAATGATTCATTAGTCTTAATCCTTTCCATATGCTTTGTTGAAGTCTAGTTGAATTAGAAGTGTGTTGGAAATGGCATCTCAGTAAAGAGATGACAAAGACTGAAAGGATAGTAAAGAAAACTCCCATCTTTCCAAAAAGAAATTATCCTTAGCACTGGGATGAGTTTTATTGTCAATATTAAGGATATATTGATGCATGGTTAATAGTATGGGTATATTGTCCATACCTAGCCTCTTTAGTGGGTTGAAAGCATTTCAGCTCTTGGCCTTCCAACCTGTCTATTTTTTATAAATGCTAAACTTCTGTTAAGTAAGAAACATTTTAAACAATTTTTATACCAATTTTTCATTATTTAGCATGAAAATGAATTTACTTCAAAGTGCTATCTTCCTAAAATATACTTTGGTCTTTTTCTTCTGAGGCCAAGGCCGATTTATGCTCTCACTAGCTGTGAAAACCCTGAAATCTCTTTCTAGCTGTATTGAAACTAACAAAGAAATGAAAATCCCTGATATTTATGTTGTTTTTTAGAAAGTTGCTATCTCTGTATAATGAATTAGGCGCAACTAATTAGCTAGGCACCACAACTGTGAAGTTTTCTGTTAACTGAACTTCAAAGCTTTCATGCTGACTGTTTTTGCAAGAGAGTGTTCATGCTACGATCATCACTGTGCTTGCCTGATTCTTTTAATAGTGTCAGCAGTAACATGAGATATGCACTGATTTCCTTAATAGAAGCTGGAGGTATGGGGATCCTGATGATAGAAATAGGTTTTCAAATCCTGCCTGAAGCAAATACAAAACTTAATTGACACATAGATACGGTCAAATTTCATTTAAAAATTCCAGTTATGAAAACTGGGTCTAAAGGTGTATTTTGAGTCAGACTGACAGGACAGACTTTTCAGTTTATCAAGGCTGTTGCCCCAGTAATAGGGACTTATTCTTCACAGAAGATTTAACAAGGTGTTATTGTAAGAAGGACCTATGTTCTGTGTTTTAGTGGAAACTTCATCACTTGTAATCATCTGTTAGCCTGTATTTATCTCATGACTGTGATTTTCCAGATAGTTCCTGCGTGTGCAAAGGACTCTAATTCCCACACTGAAGGTGTGGAAGTCCTTGCATTCATTCATATAGTGGCATTTCTTTCCCTAGAGTGCACCCATAGCTAATACTCCAGATGGGAGGTAGACCTAGACTAGTGAGTCAGCTTGCAACAAGGAGGATGGTAAGGGCTAACTGAGACAAAAAAGGCGAAGACCTATGCTAGTTTACATCCAATCAGGATTTCAGTCACCTTAGGCAAAGGACTGAGAAGCTCTGGTAGCATGCTTCCCAGGAGGTCAGTTCTTCAGCCAGAGGTAAAAACAGAGGCTGAATCCCTTGCAAATAACCTTTTTTCCAGTAAGCACATGATTTCATGCTTATAAATTTAAGATATAGTATTTTTTCCAAGTTGAAAACTTTTTCTTTGCCCATTTGATCAATTTCTTTAGGTTCTTCTGGACTCTGAATTTTCCTTAGGGGTATTTGCAACATTTTCCAATGGAGTGTTCGTTGCAAGTTTAATTACGTAGTTGCTTATTTTCCTTTCTGCTATTTGATTTTAATTTTAGTATATTAGGCATTAATAATAGTCTCTGCCTTAAGTAACTTACAGTAAAAGAAATAGGGATATGTACAATATGTGACTGAGAACGTCTTATTTACAATTATAAACTTGCCTCTTGCAGCTGTTGTGAAAGCACTCTATTGTAGAATAGGACTTGCGTGAAAGGCAGTTAATAGCTTGGCTTTAACACAGCTTCTTCCTTATCATGCTAGTCAACACCTTCGGAGAAATATTATTGGCAATGACAATAACTACTCAATGTTTTCACAAAATTTCTGAAACATTAATAATATCTAAGGAGGGTTTTTTCTCCCCCTCTACATTTTCCATATACCCTTTATTTTTTCTGTACTTAAATTGGTGCTCTGATGAATGAGTAGATGTACACAGAGCACTGATCCTTATCTTATTAGCCTCCTGGATCTGATTTTATCTCACTTAGAGACAGAATTTGGCGGCAGCTCAAAATTTGCTGCTGTCATGCATGTTACTGGGCATACTAAGAGCTACTTTGTCACTGTAATGGATTGCTAGATTGGGGACCAGCTCATCGCTATTCAGCAAAGACCTGAGAAATGTGCGTACTTTTAGGAAAGTGTCCAAGCTGTTGACCTTAGTGTTCACTGCAGGGATGGTGTGCCTTGATGTGCTTTGCTGAACTTGTACCCTCTTTGTTTATTAAGCACTGTCAATTACTTTCGCCATAGCAAGCCTGTTTCTGGGATCTGTTTCATTCTACAGCAGTGGGCTGTGGCCACTTTACTTCCTCTTACATCTTCCATAAGAATTAAGTTTTACAGGAGCTTAAAGCACTATTAATAACGGGACAGTAGGTTCCAAATGGATTCTTTTTACCAGGATTTTAAACACCTATGCCAGCTCTAACCTACACACAGTTTAAATATATTTAAGCACACTTATTGTTAGAGATTTCTGAGACTTTTGTGCATAAGAGAATTGTACTGACACAATAGCTTTCGCTTTACGGAGCGTGTCTTGGTGTGTAGTTTTCATGCTTATCCAAACTTGGGAAGTGGTAATTTTGAAATTACTTGCATGTGGATATATGAACAGAAATTTGTTCAAGATCAGGTGAACAGAGGCAGTGACAGGCAAGGAGGAGAGTACCTTGTCTGGTGCTCAGCTGCCTAGGTGCTATTTGTTTCTACTGATAACCACTGAGAAGAGTTTACAATAGGTTAGATTTACACAGCTTAACTGAGGAGATATTCCTTTTCATTTTATGTGGAAATCATAGACTGTAAAGATGTGGTAGGTATTAAAGGCCTATGAACGATCTTGTTTGCTTGAATTTAAAATCTGTAACCCCTGGTGTTTAAGGCCCTCCTCTGCTCTAAGTTAAACGAAGTTTTTAGTAATGATTGGTTTTCATGCTCGGCAGTTCCCTCCGTCCATTGCTTTGACGGTTCACTGGTATATTATAACTAGAAAACTGTAATATTTTTGAAGCTTAGATTTAAAGAAGTGTTAGCTCAGAGGCCACATGTGGGACAGCTGGACAGCTTCAGCAACACAAGCAGAAATGAGTATCAGTGGGTGCTGCGTGCCCATTTTCTTTGTGGGAAAAACCGGTCACCGAATCATCCTTGTCAGGCAATTTGAGCAGCTCTGGTTGCACAGTTTGGACTTTCTTCTTGGACTTTGAGTAGTGAGGTTTACTTTGTGGTGGGCTGTCAGAATATTTTACGGATCATGCTTGTAATTTTTCACTTGCCTGAGTTTTCTCCTGTTTAACCCTCAGTTCAGTGATCAGGGCTGCAAACCTTTTCTGGTTTCCGTTTCAGAAAATGCTTGCTTCATGTGAAAATGTTCAAAAGTATTTTTCTACACTAAGTTGAAATGCTTTTGTTTTTCTGTTTGCTTTGTAAAGTCCCCTAGAATAAAAGACTACATTGCTCGTTCCCACTCTGGCTCAGCGTGATCATCACCTGGGATGATTTCTCTGGTTTTGACTACAATACCCATCATAAAGCCTAGAAACTTTTCTGTTGGGGAAAAAGCTACCCTAGCAAGTTTTGTATTCTCACAAAAGGTTTTTGTTTTGAAAGATTAAGGACTTAGAGAACAGAGATTGAACTGAAAAATCCATAGTTATCTCCATCCAGGGATGTTCACAATGAGAACAGTGCAAGTTCACCTATGCTCAAAACCTAGCTGAGTCTTCCTACACTTCCAGAACTGGGCCTACTGAATGAAACAGGCTTCATCCTATTTATAGAGGTGTTTTCACATAGGAAGGCTTTAATTTTAGCTGTACTAATGCATAACAGATATCACCGAAACAGGGAGCTTCACCCATGTTGTGTGGAGTCCTAGCACAAGCCACCCCAATAAAAGTTTTATACAAGGAGGAATGAAAGTCTTAATTAGTTACCCTCCTGCCCCTTAAATCTGCCCTATTATATATGAAATACAATATGATAGTTAAAGCTGCATTACTACAGTGCACCAATTGCGTTGCCTAGCTCTAAATCCCAAACTGCCAGTGTCAAGGACTTGTCACTCTTTTCAGAAAGATGACTGCTAATCAGGAGCTCTGGTAAATAACATTTAACAGCATCACATTCACATGCATACCATTAATTCTTGAAGTGCTTCATTAGTGCTCCACGTCTGGTTTGCTTTCCTTCTTCACAGCAAAGAATGGAGTGGGAAAAGTTCTTCCTAAAGGCCTGTTTTGCCGAAGCAGCCTGCTGAACCCTTTTTTATTAATTTTAGAAAATGCTGGAGTTCAAATTAAATGGTATTGGCACAATAGAATCAAATCCACTCTAAAAATCATTGCAGTCATGGCTGTAAGACTTTTACATTCTGGCCAAGTATTTTAACACTGAAATGGGACCCAGTTTTGCAGACCTGGTAGTGGAGTTGGAAGCTGTTTCCTAATTGCTAATTGACTTTTGAGGGGCTAAAGGAGCATAGCTGGGGCAGCATCACTGAAAAAGTTATTAAAAAAGAAATCCAAGCCCCCCCCAATCAATTTTAATTGAAGTTACCAGGTATGATCATTTACACACTTCAAAGGGTAAGATTTATAACATTTTTGCCCATGAGAAACTTGCAGTACTTAACGTGTAGATGAGGATGTTTACCCAGAGCTGGCAGTATAAAAGACAAAATACTGAATTCTTGGCTTCTTCTTTCTTCTTGACATATTTTCATTTCCTTACAATTGTTTTCCAGTCTTTGTGGACATGCTGTCATCTTTCAGTCAGTTACCGTTGGTTAGAAACAAGCACTCATTACAGTTGTCCTTTTAAATCAAGGCGAAAACTTGCAAGCAAAAGAAGTGTAAAGGGAGGAGGGTGCAGGAGGCAGTTGTGGAGGTAAAGTGAGGTTGGCAAAAATGTTGGAGCAGTAACACAGAAAAGAGAAATCCAGCTAGCCCAGAGAAAGCCTAAAGGCATTGAAATGCAGCTTGTAATGGTATTACCCAGAACCTATGTAGTCTGTGGGGTTGGAGAGGTGTCAGATTTTTCTTTTTTTAATTCCCTGGGAATTTGGTCAACTAAATGTATGCCCCAAGCCACCTCCTGACTGGAAAGAAATGTATTCCCAGAGGTGAAGTGGTGTCTTTTTCTATCCTCTTTCGCGTCAGTTCCTTTGCTTTCCTTATTCTCTTTTGTATCCCATTTTCATAATTTATCAGTTTTCTCTCTACAACTTTGTTTTCTACTTCTGTGACACCTCTCTGCTCTGTTTAAATATTTTTTGCCTCCACTGCACTTCTGCTTTAGATAATGCCTTCCTTTCTCTGCTTATTTCTTTTTCCATCCTCTACTGCCCTCTCTGATGACTTTATCTCTTTTGCTCCCCTCCTTATTTGCTTTTCTTTCCTTTGCTCCTGATTTTTTGATCCATTGCCACAGAGCTTTGCCTGCTTTCTTTATTGCCTTTTTTCTTTCTTAATTTCCTTTCTTCCTTACATCTGGTAGTATTAAGATGGCCTATATCTTAATGTGTTTTCCTACCACTGAGATTAAGGTAAAATATTCAGACCAATGAAATTATATGTGAATTGGAGTTAAAGGCATTTTTCTTCTACATTTCTCTTAATTTTGCTCGGAGGATAAGACAGCATCAAAAACCTCTTGTACATCAAAAGTGTTTTTCTAGTTGTCAAAATGAGTTTTAGCAGTTGATAATTCCTTACTAAGTGACCAAATGTGCTTCCAATAAATTTGTGATTGACCTCAAGCTACATAAGTTTTAGATATTTTCTTTGTGTGTTACAATAGCACCCTAAAATCTACAGTGAAGTTCAAGACCACCATTATAAATGACTAGTAAAACACATCCCTGCAACAGAGACAAGAAACACAGTAAGAAGTATCCCCTTAGATACTAGTATCTAGATACTAGATTTAGTATGTAAGATGGCTCTTGAGACAAGTTTTCAGAGATTTTTAGAGCCAAGTGTTTATTAAAAATCTTCCCCAGCTGTAAGAAGAGAGGGAGGTGAGACAACAGGAAGACCAGAGATGGAAATGGACTTCAAATCTTACAAAAGCCCTGACCATGGCAGAGCAAAAAAAGAGCACTGACTTCTCTAGGCTCCAGCCCCAGTGGCTTTCTGTCTATTTGACTGTGGGAGGTCTTAGTGATAAGGCTTCCCCATTCCATTATATAAAAATTTTTCTCTTCTGCTCTGGTGCTATGTGTCTGCTGAGGAAAGCGTGTGTTTAGAATGGGACAAACTGGCACTGTCAAGGATTAGGACTAACTTGCATTGCTCAAGTGCCTTCCACCTTGAACAGAATGTGAAAATCCCTAGCTTGTTCAGAAGGCTTGTTTTTTTCCAAACCCTTCAGAGACTTAATATCCTTAAAAAAGCAATTGTTAGAAATAGTCTTGATTTCTTTCAGTGTTGCAACGGAATATCTCTAATACCACACTCTGACATAGTGCTTTCCTTCCATTCCTTTCAAAGAGTTATACAAGCAAAGTCAGCATCCTTATTCACATTTTACTACCAAACTCCGCCTTACACGATAAAGGTTTAAATCTTATATAACGTTTTTCTGCTCTGTTCCCCAAAGCTGAGGTGAAATCCTGGCCTACCTGAAGTCGGTGGCAGAAAGCCCCATTAAACTCCAGTGGAGCTAGAATTCCACCCTCAATGCCTGTCATCTATTTTACTTTCTCAGTTCTTAATACCCTGGAAAATTGAATTCACTGAAGCAACATCCACTTCAGGCCAGGCTCCAGGGAATTTGAGCTGAAATTCAGCCCTCAGAGATGTGGATGGATCATAAGCTTTTGCCTTCTGGCAAATGGAGGAACCCCACTATTTTTTCTGCAAACTTTCTAAAACATGTCACTCAAAAAGAGAGAAAAACAAAACAAAGCATATTTCTGTAAAGGATCCTTGTTTTGAGTATTACAGTTCTCTTTCAACAGTGTATGTCTAGCTGCAAGAGGATATCTCTCACCTTGTCCAAATATTTCAGTGGTACAACAAAAGGTTTCAACGATATGGGACTGTGAAAGATAGTAACTGAACTTCAGCAGTTCATTGGAGCTTATAGTTTCAGATGAGGTAAAGAGCAATAAAAAAAAAAAGCGTGAATCAAAAAATGCAACGCAAGACAGTTTTCTTCACTGCCTGGTACCTCTGTAGGTTTATGAGGATCAGGATGACTTAAGCTTTTGTCTTGTTAGCTAAAAGGGGAACCATCTGCAATTCCATGTTTCTTCATTTGGTATATATGTCTGAATAAATGTGTATCCAGTGCTTGGCTGTAGTCTACTCAGTTACAGTCTTCTGACTGGAAAAGGCAAAATGGTGTTTTGTGCAGTGAAAGTGCAGGCTTTGTGGTTAATCCTGCACTTCTTAACATTTTAGTTACCTGATCTTCTGAATGACACTGAAGTTGGGACAACTTGGATAGTCAGAAGCTCAGAATTTCTTAACTCTTTCTTGTCATAAATTCAGATCTCATGGCCCTTTCATGATTTTCTTTGCTTAAAGCTTTTCTTTTGGTACAAAAGCACTGACCATAATGACCCTTACAACAATTTGGAGCTCAGGAAGCATGGGTTTGGTTTGCATTCACAATTGTTTCTCCTGTGCTAACAGCCGCCTGAGTGCTCTTCTTCTGTGCAGAAATTTGGGATGGCACACATCAACATGTGGCTCCAGGGCTCACAAAATTTTCTTATAGCCAAACTAAACCCTGTAAAGTGGTTAGTAAATTCTGCACTTCACTTTTACTATTTTTGTAGCCTTCTTAACCTAAATTATCTAATCTATTTTAATCAAATCTTGCCAAACGGTTATTTTATGTTGACTAGCTGCCTAGAGACTGTTTCTGAATGTCTTTTTTTCGTAAAAATTGCATTTTTAAAGCAGAACCCTGGCCTACCCCAGAGAAATCTGATCTGAGTTTTGACTTTTGGGAGCACAGAATTTGGCTGGCTGTGTAACAGCACAGCAAAACCAATGCAAGTTTCCTTATCCGGGCTTCCATTGGTTTTCTCCTTCCTAAGTTCCTTTGACAGTGAGCTTGAACCAAAGTCACACAGGTGCATTCTGAGAATCGCCCACAGAATTTGGCTAGATAACTGAGATTCCATGCCTGTTCAGACCATTCAACTAATAACAGAAAACATATGTGCGTTTCATTTTTTAGGAATAAAGAGTTAAGTCTTTGATTATAGCTTGTAGATTTGTGATCACTTACCCCTAGCCCCTTTGAGTTTACTAAAATTTGTGCATATTGCCTAGTGCCTTGACTAGGACGCACTAAAGAGACTTTGTTTTACTGTAGTCAGTTTTATTTGGCCTCAGGGCAAGTTCTGCATGGTAGTTTCCTGAACCACACCACTGTACAGAGATTCCCTCTCCCACCCCAAATTATTTTGCATGTAAGCAAAAAACATGTTATTCTTACGCAGTCACATTCAGAGCAGAAATAAATGTATTAATCCACAAAGAGAATCCGGTCAAAGTACTGCTCCCGCTTGGCCCCACCACATGCACCCTCTTTGAACACTCTGGAAGAACAGCAAGATTTTCTCAAACTCAGGGACTGAGTTAGAGAGGTAACGGGGGTTTGTTTGCAACGGAAAGTACATAAGAAAAAGAAGCTGGGGGACGATGACAAAGAGCAGCCCTTCTGTGGCTTCTGTCTCACAGTTTAAAATTGTAAGAGTATCACTTCTCGTCATAAGGGTTCAAAGGTTTAATAGAAAGAGGGATTTTCATTGCACTGTGCACAGCACCTATGATAGTCTCGGTTTAAACTTTAAAGGACAGGTGAAAAGAGAGAGAGGGAGCTGAATGCTTGCCTTATATATTGGAGAAATTGTTCATTCATGTGAAATGCTGACCTCTGTCATCCTGCCAAGCTGACTGGGCCCTAGGGTGAGCGGCTGCTTGAGTGCTGGTTGCAAAAGTTAAAGCTGCCTGGGGAGTACTGTAAAAGGACAATGTCAAGGTTGGTATACCCAAAATCTGACCTATCTTTTTTTTTTTTCTCCCTCTTACATTTATTTGAAAAGTTCATGTCATTCATTTTTATGTTTTTAAAAATCTTTTAATCTAAAACAAAATGCTTCAATTGCTATTGAAGGCTAGTGATTAGGAGGAGAAGCTGTGGCAGTACAGTGTTCAGTGTGGCAATGCAGATGTCAGGAAGAAGGAAAGATCCTGAAATAAAACACAAGCGTGGGGACTGTCTTTGAATTATGTAATAATTAATAACAGAGTATTCTGGTTGAAATGGGTAGGAGATCAATGAAAAAGAGCAAGGAAAATTTTTACTAATGAAAATATCAATGCAGATCCAACCTTAATTTCACAAGTAGTGAATTCAAAACCTTTCTTTATTTTTATTCTAATATTTTTTATTCTAGTTGTATTTGCTGATTCTTTCTCAATAATATTAGTTTGTTATATGTAATTCCTGTCATAAGTGAAATATACCCTTTACTCTTATTTTTTTGCTTGGTGGCCTAATTAGAAACACGTTATATCAGTGTCATTTTCTTCAATATTATATAGTATCCCAAGACCATCATCACTGTTATAACGTCTCACACAAGTATTGCACCTACATGAATACTTTCTAGTCTAATTGGATAATAGATGAAACAACTACAAGTGCAGGTCATAAAAGAAAAAAAAAAACCAACGAGCCAAGCAGTAAAATCTAAGTAAAGAAAATATTTTTTGTCCATAATTATGGTGTTTCCCAGAAGGTGCAGGGGGCAGAAAACAAACCCTTAAAACCTGACTCTGAGGATTGCAGTTCATCTCTGGTTTACCCTACAAAATTTCAAAGCAGATAAAATGGTCATGCTATATACTGCGTGATCACAAGAGGGCGACCGAAATAGGCATACGTGTTTGCTTTAAAGTTGACCTTCCCAAGCTTTTATGACTTCATCTTGTTTTCAAAAAAAATTTCCTATGAACTGTGAGGCTCATTTCTGCTTTCCTTCTCAGTTCTCAAAAACATGCAGCTACTACGAAACCCTGGTATGTCACAATCTCTTTCCTGGCTCCAAAATATTATCCTTCCCTCTCTTTGTGTTGGACAGGCTTTTCTGAATCATGGAGGAATAGTTGACCTTGCTCTGCACTGTGGAACAGGGCAGCTCTGGTGAATGGGAGGAGAGTGGAGTACAGGTCTTAGAGCAGCTGGTCCAGCCTCAAGGATACAGGAGTGACCACAGAGAACAGGAAGAGTCTGCGAGATAATCACTTCCTCCATCCCTTCCCAACCCCAAGTGTCACAAGTCATGCTGTGCCTTGGGAATATCACTTTTGCAAAGCTTTTGAAGGATATACCAACCTCTAGTACTTGCTAACAAAGATGATGTCTGAGGAAAAAAAATTCCTAAACTCACACAACCTTTTTGCAGAACAAAACCTTTACAGTAATAATTTCTAAATTCCCTCTTTGTAGCTAAGATTTCCCATATCCTCTAAACCAGAGTAAAAAGCCAGGCAGCAGTAAAGAAGCTGTCTTGGTTAAAAGACACTCTGCCTCCTGCCAACAAGGCTATTTAGTGTTTATCTCTATTACATCCATCTGTAGCTAATTGTATAGTTATGGTAATAGTGCCCTCCAGAGGAATTTTGAAGGAATTATAATACTTGGAGCTAATATAAAAGATGTTTTAAAAGTGAAAGTGCAACAGGAAAATGGAATATTATTAAAAAGATAAAATACTTGAACCTCAGGGGGAAAAAATCTCAATATCAAAGCTCTTTCTATTTTGCATGTGCATTTACATCTAAGAAAACCATATCCTAGTTACAATAGGCTTCTTCATAGCCTGATAGCAAACATGAAGTTTGCATAACTCTGTTTGAATCAAGGATATAAAAGTAGATCAACCAAGCGAAGAATGAGATAGCTATTCCTAGTCTGCTGCAGACATGAACAATGTATTAGGAGTGGGCTTCAGTTTCAGTCTAGGATGTCTGGATTTTTCCTGGACTTGCTGCTGTAATGTAGGCATGGCACAGTTAATTGAGGCAGTCAGAAGCAAGTGCAGATGTTCAAGGAGTTCTGTGGATGAGATTTATTTTAATATCAGGATAAACCATAGTTACATTCTTAAATTCCAGTAGAGATTTTTTTTTTCACAGCCATGCTGTGACACTAAGCCTCAAAGAAAGGGCATGTTACTGTGGTACAACATGATAGCTTATTTTAGACTGTGTCCTGGACGCTTGCAGTGCAGCCTTCTGAGATGGCACCTCTGCACCTGAATGCCAGGTGTATTTAAACTTCCTTGTTTCTCCTTTTTTTGTTGTGTTTTTTTTTTTTTTTTGAGACGCTTGCCGTATGGAGTCTAATTGCTCTGTCTTATGTTCTGAATCTCTAGTCCCCTCCTCCTCCAAAAAAACAATCAGCCCTTAATGAAAACCCAGAATGACAGAGTTCTGTATTCTTTTGCTTTTAGGCATACCCCAGGCTCATGTTTGACCTGAATGCTGCAGGTTTGCAGTCAAGTGCCCAGGCTCAGAGCTTTGCAACAGGACAGCTCCCACACTGATGCTGCCAGAACTGGAAGGAGCAGTCTGGTGTTCCCATGCTTAGGATCAGATGGATCTGGTAAGTTCAGCGCTTCCTTGGGAAAGAAGGGAGATGGTTGTGCTGCTTGTGATGTATATCTTCTTAACAGTGTCACCACCCTCAGTCTAAAACTTCTTCTAAACTGAGATTTCTTATTTTACATGAACCACAAGAGTGAAGTGAGCTTGGTATAGGCTGGTGAGGCAAGGGTGGCAAGACATCACTGCTGAATGTAGGGAGTGTACTTAATCCCAAAGCTTCCTGTTTTTTCACGTCTCCCGGCAACTGGTGAAAAGTATGCCTCTCCCTATCTGTATTCAGGTCATCAGTGCATGGTGGTTTTGGCCATCTTGCAGGCCATGGTGATGGATGGCACTACTTATTTCTTTTATAGTAGTTACCTTGTCACCCCCCACCCAAAAGTACAAGAAATTACTGTCTATGTAGAGACTATGGAACTTTTTGAATGAGGGGTTTTAATGGGCTGTTGAATGGGTGGGGATGAGTAGAGCACTCTCTTACTTTTCTTTCTTCCTTTCCTAATCCAATGCTTGCCAGATGATCTGATCACATTTTGAGCTGGGAACCTGACCCTGGAAGATACCAGCCACCTGTAGAGGCCATTGTGCATCGATACTAGATGTTTCTCCTTTATCTTCCCCTGAGGTATCCCTACTTCAGCACAATTTTCTCTTGCCCTCCCTGCCTGGGCCTCGCAGTTCACCCCTGATTGTATGAGTGTAGCAGCTTACCTCTGATGTGAAGCACGGTGCTGCTGACTCCCTTCCTGGCATTGATTTATTCCTGTACTTGAAAGGAAGGCAGAGCAAGGTGGGGAGGCCAGCAGAGCAGAAACAATAAGGCTTGCCTAGGCTGCCCAAAATAGTGCAAGGCAGAACACAAATCTAAGTCAGGGTTAGTGCATGGGATGAGTACCTTTGGTATCACTGAGTAGGGTGTACGTTTATTGCTGCAGAAGTGCTGTGGTGCAAGGATCTTGCCAAGCCCCAGTGGATGCACCTCACCTCTTTAATTGTACAGGTCTAGTGAACAGGGACTTCCCTTTGCTCCCCTGGTTCGTAAATATGAAAACATCATTAGCAAAACCATGAGCAGGCTAGCACAGGACCTGACACAGCACAGCGCAGTTGCTATTATAAGAATAATCTGTGCGGGTACCATTGATGGGAAGGTGCTTTGGGGTGATAGATGAATCTGTTTTCTCAGCGCTGCAAGTATCTCTTTGCCAGCCATTCATTCAAGGGCTGTTCTAATTGTGGTGGAGGGCTGCTGTGAGCTTAATTTCACATAGCAGTTTGCAGAAATATGTTTTATTGCAGGTAAGCAGTCCCTTTGCATTATTTATGTGAAAACTCAAGTAAATTATTGTTGGGTTTCATGCTGCAGGTAAAGTTTTAATGAAAACGGTAATGAATGTTTTGCTGGCATGCATAGGCAACCTAAGTATGCAGCCAAATTAGCTATCTAAGCAGATGTTTTATATCCTGAATTGCATATAAGGAATGCTGTTCAGTTGGTTTAAAAATTATATATACACCCATGAACTATTTTTTTGTAAAAGCCATGCTGGTTTGGTTTTTTTTTTTTTTTTTAAAGCGAGTGTTTCAGTTGTACTGTGAGCAACTATGACAGTGAGATTAAAGTCGGAAGACAGATGTAAGAAGTTACCCGTGTAGGAGAAGTTCAGGGAAAGATCAGAAATATTGGATTATTTAAGATGTTGTGGCACTGCAGTATGTGCACTATTGCAAATGTAAGCAAGTGTCTTTGTGGAAAGGCAAATTGAGACAAGGTTGATACTGTGTAAGTAAGATGTTGTTTTGGCTTTAGATGCCTGTATTTTTATGCTTAAAGAATTATTAATTCAGTTGTTTTGATAAAGACTGTAGAGCTAATTCGGATGTTATACTAGGTTTACAGCATATAGTTGCTTACAGTATTGTATATACTGGTTTATAGGATAAACCTAGTATAAAGTTTTATAATTTCACTGCTTTCACTGAAGGTACGCATGGCATCAGTAAGAGAACAAGACTCAGTCCTACTACTTCATCTGAATACTGAACAAGTGACTGAGCTGACACATCATGTGAACCAAAGGTCCACACACAGCAAACCCAACAAGGAGTGCAAGTGCGTCCTTATTACCGTTTCCCCTTCCCTCTTATGTGGTCACTTAGGAGCTGAATTTAAAGCTATACTTAAGTTAGGTCCTCTTCAAGGCAATCATAATATTAACAGCTCCCTGAGGCAGCACGGATGGGCTACAATAGGAAAATCACCCTGGCTCTGTCACCCTAGCTCAGGTCTGCCAGAAGCTGAGCTCTGTGCTTTGGGGTGTTCTCTGCCCTCCTTCCACTCTAGAAGTTCTGTAGAGCCCCATGCACCATGAGCTGCAACAGAAGGGAGTCTTAGGAATGGTGATGAGCCAGCTCACTAAATTTTCCATCAGGAAAACAGCCTGCTGTAATGGCTAGGGAGTTTGTCTTAATGGTGTGCTAGTATCACAAGACTGGTTTTTTTTATATTTGTACAGTCTATGATATGAAGAATTTCTGGAAGGTCAACAAACCCTATTGAATACACTGGAATGACAAAGCTGAATTTCACAGAAAGCCATTGAGGAGGCACACTGGAGGGGAGCTGAAAAGAATAGCATAAGAAAACAGTGGAAAAAAATCACAGAAGGTAAGAGAAATGGAAGAAAACAGCACAAAGTGAAATTTGTAAAGTCGTGTGAACAAGAGCTTTGGCTTTAAGCAGTCCTTAGCTTTGGGGTGTTTGACGCTCGCAGCTGAAACCTGTGGCTTCACTTCCTTTCTGTAGCATTTAAGCTCTTTTTTTGGGTCACTTAGTGTTTATTAGGCTTTTATATGTATGTATACACACATATTAAGCTTTTATAGACAGATTTACATATACATTTAAATATACACACATATATATGCATGTATGCATATGTATGTTCACATACATATATATAAGCATACATATCTGAGAGCATGTGTGTACATGTGTATACACATAAAAATCTGCCTGCTTATCTTACTTTAACTCTGTATTTTAAGATGTTTGCGATAAGACTGTTCTCCATTTCAGCACTTAATTTTTCTCAGCAATTTGATTTTTTTTAAAGCTGGAGTAATTTTTTTCTGCCAGAAACAACTCCGGTAAAGTGTGCTGCTCCTTTCAGAGGATCAAAGTACAAAAGACGTTCAAATAAAAGGAGAGATTAAAATCCGTAGCCTACATTTAGTCATGGCTAGCTTTGGAGTCTGTGTGTGCGGACTGTGGAGGTTGGTATTTCACAACAACATATTTCAAAGCCCAGGAGGGTGTTGGTAACTTAGTAACTTTGGCTATTATATGTAGGTGTCAGCAGAGCCTGTGAAAATATTTTCTATGCAAAACATGTTTTCTACCTATTTTTCTTGGAAAAGTGAAACTTTGCTTCCCTCCCCCTCCTCTTCTCTCTTTGTCCTTTCCCTGAATTGTTCTGTTTTGTGTGAGTAGAGGGTAAGGAGTGTTTTCAGAATTGAAAAGTCCTTTTTGCCCTTTATAGCAAATGTCTCCTTTACTGATGAACGATTTTACAATGATTCAACCACTGTATTCTGTTTATTGCAACTCTTATTTTCTTTGTCCAGCAGCATCTACTCTTCTGGGTTTTACTAGACAATCCCTGCTCAATGAAGCTTGTAAGTGAGAAAGAAATAAGGGCCTATAATACAAAAACCCAGATCTCAACATCTTTTTGTTACCAAAATTCTTGTTCATCTGCTGCTTAAACACAACAAAATCTTGACACTGATCACTTTGTTTTCACCTGCACGTGGGAAAATCCTATTGCACCCATGTAGTTTTGCCGATACCTTGTCATTGCTTTGGTGCAGCAGTAATTTGGAGCACTTGTCTAAGAGAAGTAGTATCACACCCTATTCAAGCAGGATCTCAACAGTCATGAATCTTTCCCATAAAGGGCAACCTTCTGACAGGGGCCATATTTATCAGCGATGATGACAGATACGATGACATTCCCTGCAGCCAGATATACAGTTTAATTGCCTCGGTGCTTGACACGGTGATCTCTGTTCCTTGCCTCACAGTTTTGTGGAAATGACGGTAGGTGGCACTGGAGAATAGTAACATAGATGGCTGGATGTGTTATGAAAGGGACCAATTTCCTCACTGGCTCTGTTTAGCCAGTTTTCTGGCCCCACGGATTGCTGAAACACTTTGCTGCGTTCCCTTTGCAAACAGGCTATTACTCAAAGCCTTAAGGCTTCAGATGCAAGGTTGTGTTTTGGGAAAGCTCTAAGCTGGGTGTGAAGCAACACTGAGAGCAAAAGCCTGCTGAAGATGCTGTTTTTCATCTTGGGGTGTTTTAAAGCAACTATTTCGCCAGCCCTTTACCCATAGCTTTTTATCAGACCTAGCTCATAGCAGCACGCTCACACGTTGCTAAATCAAATACATGATTAGTCTTTAATCTGAGTGAGATGTAGGTTCCTGCCGGCTGGTGGAGCAGCGAGAATATCTAACAGAAGGAAAGGAGGCATCCCAGGGAGTATCCAGTTTTCTTTGTGTCTGGAGATTTTGTCCCACAAGCCAGCGAAAGAGGAGGAGACAATTCTTGGTAGTTCTAGGAGGAATTAGGGTAGAAAGTGACTCAGCAGTTTCCTGCCTTCTACTTCGATGCGAAACAGAAAACAGAAAAATAGTGGCCACCTTAAAAGCCTAATAAAATCCTGAAAATATTCAGAGTTTCCCAAGAAAAACCTTCATAACCTTCTCCTGGAGATCTCTGTGGGGAGAGAGGGGCACGTGTCCCAGCCTAGACCATACTACACATATAGACTTCTGTGTTTGCCTGAAATGATGAGCTCTTCCCATGCATATTTCCTCTGTTTTCTTGATCCTCCTCCTTTTAATATGTCCAGTCACTGTGAGATGAAGCAACATCACACTGCCATAAACTCTGAAATGGCAGCTCCTAAAATTGGTGTGTTCCTCGCTCTCAGGATCACTTCACAGTAATCACTGGTAATGCCTACAGTACAGCACAAATGCTACCAATAGTTTGTGGAGCAAGTTGACATTTTAAGGGCTGGAGAATATATGACAAAAAATGCATCACCTTTCACAACTGAAATAAGTTTTGTCCTTGGCTAACTGCTTTTAAATCACAATGATATCATTGACAGCTTTTTGCTATACTTTGAAGGGCAAAGTTTTCCCTGTAATGCTTTAAGTAAGTATTACTTCATTCAGTTTATCAGCTATAAGATATCTGAGATTAATTATTAACTTTAAATGCTGTATCCTAATCTGTTCAGTCTTATGGCATGGCTTTTTATAACAAATGTTGTTTTATTGTTACTGACTCCCTCACTATTTTTGAGGATATTTTCCTGCCGGTAACAACCTTGAAGAAGACTAGGATTGAGATTTCGTGTGAATTCTGAATAGCCATTTCAGTGGAGCAATTTATACCTTTTTAAGGAATGGTATGAAGTGTGGAGGCAGATAGTCCCCAAGGGAACTGCCTCTGTGTTGTGCCTGGAGCAGCCTTTGCTGCTCCCTTTTATGGAGGGTCCTGGGCTTCTTGAAGTCTAGGAAGATGTTTGTGACCAGTGCTGTATTTACTCCAGCTCTTCAGCAGACCTTTGCAAAGGGGCAAGGCTTCATTGGTCTTCGGGAAATATCCCAGCGTAAGGGCAGTTCTTCCCCCATTAGACTATCCCAGCTCTGCATACTGAGAAGCCAAAGCCAGAGAGCCTCTCTGCCATGCAAGATTTGTACCATTCCCTTCTCCTGTGAGCGGAGCTAGGAGCTCCTTTCAGAGCATGCACCACTAGCACAGGGGGGAAGAAGCTGCGTGAAGGTGAAGTAGCATAAAATGTCTTAATCCTGTTCTTGTGCAGAAGCTGTTCTAAGAGGCAAGTCTTTCCTTTGGAGAAGCTGTCTTTTTATTTTAAGCATGTTTGATACTTGTACTGAAAGTGTGAGATCATCTACCACCATGTTAAAAAAAAAAAGGTTGGGTTCCCAAATTGAGAAAGAGAACAGATAAGCTGTTACCTTTTTATTGTTACTGCTGTTTGAAATTTCCCTGAAGGAAGGTGTGGGAAAGAATCATTACCTCAGTAAACTGGTTAAACAGGAAGGAAAGCTTCTGATGAAACGGTTACACCCCCTTCATCTGAAAGCACATAGGTGATCTAAATGTGTCTGTGAACAGGAAGACATAGGAGGCTGCGTATTCTTCTAACAAATTATGTATTCCAGGTAAGGGGTTGCAACAAATATTCTTACCACTTAGCAAGTGGCCCAGTTGTCTCCCCCTGGCTTCTGGTAAAAAGGGAAACTTGAGCCCCCAGTGCACCAAGCTTTTATACTAGAATGCATGTGCATGCTGAAGTAAGGAAAATACTTTCATGTGCTTGGACGGCATCTACAAAGTTGTGAGCATTGTGCAACGCTGTCAAATCTCTTGATCTGTAGTGAATATTTTACAGTATTTAAGGATTCTCCCTTAAAACCCCCGATCCCAAAACCACATGATTATGTGTAAACATCTGTCGTTTAAAAGGAAAAGGAGGGCTTCATAGCTATAGGAGAAAGAAAGCAAAACCCTCCACAATGTGAATTCAGAAACTACAAAGCAAAGGAACCTAAAAACTTAACCTTATTTTTTTTTTCTAATGCATTATAAATTTTGCCTCGTTAGTGATTTTTTGAAATTTCAGTGTTATTGATGCATGTTGCATGATTCAAATGGAGTAATAGTGGCTGGCAAAGAGCCAAATCCTTTCCTGGACTTTTATGCTGTTTCAAAAAGGATCAGGAGTTGGCCCAAATACAGAGCCTAGTCTTACTAACCTAACTAGAAGGCAAAAATTAAACCACTGAGATTTACAGCATGCCATGCTGAGTTTCCAATCTAAATGGGTAGTTTTAAATGCAAGACTATATAAAAAAGATGTGGTGCTCCTGTGCTGTACAAGTTTCTGCTCCCTGCCAGGCTCTCTGTAGTATTACAGTATTACAGCATTACAGTATTACAGCAACTCTATAATTGAAGTTCATGCTTAGATCACCATTCAAAATATTATGCATCATTTTGGTTATCTGGCTTAATGTAATTTCAGAAATGCCTTTTTTTTTTTTTTCCAGCACAGTTAAAGCGAACCAAAGCACAAAACACGTGGAATCACTAAGTTGAGTGCTTGAAAGAGTAGTTCAGCCTCTAACTTGGAGATTTCATTTCAGCCTATTTAACTTTTCATTTCTCTTCTCATTCCTCACTGTGGGTGACAGGAGCTTATGTCACCTAGAGTTTGACTTCAAATAAAACAAAAATAAATAAAGTTGTGATGAATACCTTCTGTTGTAATATAGATTTTCATTGCAAGGCGCTGTTATCTAAGCTAATACAGTATAGATCTTGGGGACATATTGGAAAAGCTATTTGTGGAACTAAGCTTTAGCAATTTCTGAGTACACTTTTCATCTCAGTGGCTTTTTTTTTTTTCCTGCTAGGGAATATGTTTTTTATTAGATTATTAAATCAGATGTTTCTATTTCTTTTACGTGATAAAGTACCCAGCACAACAGTGTACTTTATGTGGTATTGCTATTCCATGTCATTTGTGTTTTTAAGCTACATCTGTATCAGTAGATGAAACAGGCCAAGGCCTCAGGACAAGTGGCCCAGAATAGATTTTGGTTTTAGAACTAAGCTCTCTTCCTAGAAAAGACACCCTTATGCCTGCTGACAGCAGCCTCCAGTACATGCTGCCTATCTGAACCATAGGACTACTTGGCACATGCCAAAATGATATCAGGAAGTTCGCTAGTAACAGCGTGATGATGAGCTTCTACAGAAGGTCATGCCCTTGCCTGTTAATTTACGAAAAACGATGCAACATCAGGCTTTGAAGAGATATCTGTTTTGAAAAACAAAGAAACAAAAAAGGCTGAACTTTACTTATTGACATTTGTTTTCCTTTATATATGCCATATCAAAGCTTTTGGGGTGTAGTGTTCTGAATATTAATTGGAGATCCATGTCTTCTACGTTCTTTGACCTAACTTTTCTTCACCTGATTACACTAGGATAAAAAAGTGGTAGAATATGAAGAAATTTAAGGCGCAAAAAAAGGAAGATGTGAATGAAACTGCTGTTAAAGCAACAAATAATATGAAGCTTTCCTACCTGCTTGTTTTAGATTCCTGCATTAAGTGTGCTACACAAGTGTAAAATAATGGAAAGAATATGAACATTTTCTTTAATATTCATCATAAGAAGTATTTTAGTATTTAGATCAGTCATTTCAGGCATCCTGTCACTATTATTTAGGTGTCCAGGGTGATGATGATGATGATAAATGTCTGGAAATAAGGATCAGGCAAAAGAATATTCAAGCTCCAGATTGAGAAAATATTTCCACCCTGTAGAGAAAGCTCTAAAGCAAAAAAAGGCCAAAGTGTACTGCTTTCATTATACTAGAGATTTTTGGGTTTAACTTTTATTCTGTGCTTGCTTTCAGTGGGTATGTAGCTCCAGTTCTGAACATTACTCTCTTGACCTTGGAACTACTGTAAGACCTCCATGAGGATTAATAGGACTGAAAAGAAGAATCAGCCATGGCATACTTTGGGATGGTGCCTTTCTCACACAATGAATTTCATGAAGGACAGGCTGGGGACCAAGCGTCTTACCCAGTATATCATTCTGGTTCTGCTGGAGAGGTCCGTCTAGGATTCGACCAAATAGTTGATGAAGTCAGCAATGAATTTTTTTTTTATGGTTCATCACATTCACATCATCATGAAGAAATTTTTTTCCCATCAGATGTCTTTGGTCTGAATATGCCTGACCAGCAATTTTGTGGTCAGCCTCTAGTTGCTTCTGGTGAACTTTACCCTGGAAGTCCTATCTCTCACTGGCAACGAGGCCCAGTGTCACCAACAGTTGGCTTCAGATCTTCTTTACTATCTGATTACAGCAGCTTCTCTCTGGTGGATCCCTACCCCTACAGTCAAGAAAGAGAAATACATGGAGGGAATAGTATAACGCCAGTCACAAATGTGTTTGATTCGAATGTGGAAAGAGGCAACACAAATCTGAGTTTTCAGATAGGCTTTCGCAATATAGACACTCAATGTCCCGTTTCATTAGACAAGTATCCATTTGGACAAGAAGTGAGAGGTGAAAGTGGAAATGAGGAAGCCTGTTTAACCGACACTTCCAGAAGTTCTGGTGTAGGACCTACCTGGTCCAGAAGCTCTAGGCATGACAAAGAGGTATTTAAATTTTCTCATATTAACAGTGCTTAAAGTTCTTTATTCTTGTTTGTGTCCTTGCATTTTGTGTATTCACTCACACTGATGCAACATGAATTAGAAGCACCTGATTTAAAGACCTGATGAAGAAGAAAGCATTTATGCCTTGGGGGAAGCAAAAGCTTTTGCTCCTGTAGAGAGTTTTTGCCTCATGTCTTACAATTCAGCTGGCAAAAAGCAACTGTGAGACTTCTTATTCACTTCTTATTTGGTCTTTACTACTTCCAAAGACAGAGATACAGGGAAGTGTCAGGTATATTTTCTAATAATTGTGTAACTTGATTACTTGGCAGTCAGAATTTCCTACAGTATTTTTGTATCTTTACAAGGAAGATGCCCTCAAACAAACAGTAATAATTAGTTAAGAGTTTTTTATACAGTATGAAACCCTCTGAGCATCCTCTTTGACTCTAATATCAGAAGATAACCCAGCAGACCATATAAAATGACTTCTAAGGGAATGTGCCTACTCTGGCTAGCTAATGAGGATTTTGTACTGGCAGGATCTGTGTCCTACCTCCTTCATGGTTTAACCAACTTATACTTAAAATGTCAACTTATACTTAAAATGTCAACACATCTACCTATCAAAAAAGACTTCATTTTAAACTAATAGGGCCAGTTCCTCACCTAGCATAAAATGAAGTATCTCCATTAGACTCTAATGGAGACTTGCCATTTTACACCAGAAGAGAATCTAGATTATGGTCTAGAATGCTCCAGTAGACTCACTGAGCCGTAAAACTACCACAGATGCATAAATACAGAAATGTAGAGTAAGATGTGTTTGAAAGAGATAAGGTAACAAAACTGTATGGTCTGATATGAAACCTAAGATTCAAAATAACAATACATTATACTGAAGCTGTTTTTCTGTTGAGCCAGATTATTGTCCCTGTGTCTAGTTTGGCTGACATATCCTGATCCTGAGAGATGAGGCATACCATGTCCTGACTTCACCATGTTCTGTATGCACTTACGTGTGTATATGTAATTATTTTCTAAAAATATACATATATACTATAACTGTAGAAGCTGGATCTTATGACATACACTCGGTGTGTAGCTGTCTTTCTGAAGAAAACACTTTATCTTTTTTTTCTCCTTCTATCAGGTGTTCATAGCTCCATTAGTGGCTTTGCTGTTTTTAATAACGATGTCTTACGGGACTCCCATGACTCTCTCTGATGTTATATCTCTCCTCACTTTCCTTCTTTCAAAATCCTGACAGGGAGAAGGAAAAAGAAAATGATAAATCCTCCCTTTCCTCTAGTCCTTTTTAGCATTCTGAATCATTATAGGAATCCTGAAATAGCCTACAGGATACCTCTGCACCATGAATATTAAAAGACAGTTTAGGTTCACCTTCTGCTTTTAACTCCCAGTGATCACAGTGTCATAAAGCAAAGGGGAAGAGACACTTGACTGACTTGTTTCTGTCTGTGAATAGGGAGAACTACAGAAGTAAACATTGCAGACCCAGACAGATGGAGAGGTGGGGTGGGGGGAATATATCTGAGGAAAGTAACTCTTAAGAATAATCCTGGGCACTACATTTTGGAAGTTCAGTGATAAATACAAAAGATGAAGGAATGAATAAGTGGAGAGACAAAAGGTTGTTGTTGCCTTTTACTTATAATAAGAAAACTAAAGCATGCTGACATCATGATGAAAAAAACAAGCCTTCTCATAAGAAAAGCAGAAAATAGTGGGATACAAATGAGCAGGAGGAGATTAAATCGTGATATGGGAAGAAAAGGTGCTAGAGGAAGCAGACATATAAGAACAGGCACAAACACTTTTGTGATGGAGGAGGAGAGAATTATAGGGGAGGGAAGAGAAGAGATGAGCGAGTCAAGGGCAACTACAATCAAATGTGTGGGAGGATTTGATTAAGTCAGGGAAGTATTCAAGCTGTTTAGTTAGAAGAGGAAAAAATGGGAGAGAGGAGAGAATTGATCTGTAGCAGAAAAATCAGTGTGTCACAGGAATTCCTTCAGGGAGAAACAGCCATGTCAGGATAGAAAGAAAGCCAAGGCAAGGGGCTGGCAACTAAACCCTGAGAAGGTAAGAAAGTGAAAATAAAAATGAAAGAAAGTTGAGAGAAGGAAGGGTAAAAAAAAAAAAGACACTGAAGGCGTAACTCATTGCTACTGGGCTGGCAGTTTTAGAAAAGATAAGGTCTGCAGGGTGACAGGGCTGATGCCGAGTAAGACTGTCAGAATGGTTGGAAAAGTGGAGCACCACAGCAAAAGAAAGAGAAAAAGAACAGATTGGATTGGTGAGGTTCAGGATGAGTAAATGATGCATCGGAGTGGTAGGAGATGAGAACCAGGACTCCAGACAAAGTGAAATGGAAAGGATGCTGAAACATGGAGATTAACATTAAGATAGGTCATAGGTATGCAAGATGAAATATTCACATTGCTGAAATCATACTGTGTGCTGGTTTTGGCTGAGAAGGGGTTAATTCTCCTCACTGTGGGGGTCAGCTACCTTTCCAGCTTCCCGCGCTCTGCCGCGTGGCGTGGCAGGGGGGGCTGGGAGGGGCAGGGCCATGGTGGGGGCGGCTGACCCCGACTGGCCAATGGCAGGTTCATTCCATACCATGTGACACCATGACAAGTATATTGAGGGGGGGCAGTGGCAGCGCGGAGGCGGCGCGGCGTCGGGTCGGCGGGCGGCGAGCGGCTGCGGCGCGTGCGGTTTGTTCCGGCGGTTCGTTCCCCCTCTCCCCTCCCCTCCCTTCCCCCCTCCCCCGGGGCTTTGCGCCTCTCATTGTTCTCCTTCACATTGCATTTCTACTGTTGTTTCTTTTAATTTTCATTATTAAACTGTTCTTATCCCAACCCACGAGCGTTACCCTTCTGATTCTCTCCCCCATCTACCGGTGGGGGAGTGAGCGAGCGACTGTGTGGGGCTGAGCTGCCGCTAAACCACGACAGTCTTTTTGGCGCCCAACGTGGGGCACGAGGGTTGGAGATAACAACAGCTGCTGGTCACAGCACCATGTTGTCCTTTTTGCAGTGGGTGTTAAAAATCGGTGTTGGTTGTTTGAGTCTGCTGTGTTCTGCTGTGATTAGTAATGTTTTGCCTACGAGATTTGTTATACAAACACTCGTTTTCAGCTTTACCTGGTATTTGGGGTTTTTGCTGAAACCGTTACTGTACTTCGGATACCACCTTGTTGAGGCAATTAGCAATTATACCTCCTCCTCTGAGAGATTTTATATGGAGGAAATACAGAATAATACCTTTGCAACTTTGTTCTATGATGTCTGTGCCTTTGTTACAACAACGTTTTTGTATCTTGAACATCCTTGGGTGGTTAAGGTGCAGTCATTGTTAGTTTTTGGGCATGTTGTTTTGGTTTTGACTAAGCAACTTAAGAATATCACCCAGAAATCTGCCCCGAGGCTTGATAGTTACGAGTGGCAGGGCATGTGGGATAGCATGGGCAAATACCTAGGGCAGTGGGCACCCCCAGTGTTTTGGAGTTTCACCCCCGAGCAAGTGCAGAATCCTAAAAAACTAGTAGAATATTTGGAAAAAGTATGTTGTTACGCTGGGAACTCCAGAGAGACACAGATAACTGCAACGTGCTGGGGTCTGGCCCATGCATACCGAGCCCTGCTCAACAGTATTCAGTGCCCCCAGGGGGAAGAGAATGTCTCTGGATTGAAATGCAAAGTGACTGGCACTGTAGGCAATCCAGCCCTGACAACAGGCACTGCAGCCACTCAAACCCCCACAACAAGTACCGGAGCTAGCTCAGAAAATAAACCCGTACCGGTATCAGTTGCCCCCATACATAAGACGAAATATTGGAAGCGGACATCAACTCGTTTAGAACGGGATGATGAAGAACCAGGGCCATCGCGGGGAGAGGAGGGAGAAGTAATAAATGAAATAGAGACCACCCGATCCCTGTCCTTAAGCGAGTTGCGAGATATGCGAAAAGATTATAGCCGTCGTTCAGGTGAGCACATTGCCACCTGGCTGCTCCGATGCTGGGATAATGGGGCCAGTAGCCTGGAACTAGAGGGAAAAGAAGCCAAACAATTGGGATCCCTTTCTGGGGAAGGGGGCGTTGACAAAGCAATTGGAAAAAAACCACAAGCCCTCAGCCTCTGGAGGCGACTCCTGTCTGGAGTGAAGGAAAGGTATCCCTTTAAAGAAGATGTTACATATCGCCCAGGAAAATGGACAACTATGGAGAAAGGCATCCAGTATCTCAGGGAATTAGCTGTGTTTGAGGTGATTTATGGTGACCTGGATGATCAACGGTCATCCAAAGATCCAGATGAAGCCGAGTGCACACGACCCATGTGGCGGAAGTTTGTACGGAGCGCACCATCTTCGCATGCAAACTCATTGGCAGTGATGTCCTGGAAAGATGACGAGACACCAACGGTGGCAGAGGTGATAGATAGGCTCCGGGATTATGACACAAATATCTCTTCCTCGCTTGTCTCTGCTGTGGAGAAACTATCCCAAGAGGTCCAGCAACTCAAAGAAGATCTGTCCTACTCCCCACCTCGACAGAGCAGTGTCTCAGCTGTTAGGAATAAGCGTCCTTTGGCTCAAAGAAGGGGATACACACCACGGGCCACCCTATGGTTCTACCTGCGTGACCACGGAGAGGACATGATGAGGTGGGATGGCAAGCCTACTTCGACCCTACAGGCACGAGTACATGAACTGCAAGGAAGAACAGTCACTCAGGGAGGCTCTTCCAGGAAAGCTGCTGCTCCAGTTTCCAGCGAGCAAGTCCCCAGACAGAGGAGTAGAAGCGCAGATTTTATTTCTAAGTGTAATAGAGGGACTCCTGATTCACATTTACAGGAAGTGAGTTGTGACTGCCATGATCAGGACTAGAGGGGCCCTGCCTCCAGCCGGGTGGAGGAAAGGGATAACCGGGCTTACTGGACTGTGTGGATCCGATGGCCTGGCACGTCCGACCCACAGGAGTATAAAGCTTTAGTGGACACCGGCGCACAGTGCACCTTAATGCCATCAAACTATATAGGGGCAGAACCCATCAGCATTGCTGGAGTGACAGGGGGATCCCAAGAGCTAACTGTATTGGAGGCCGAAGTGAGCCTAACTGGCAATGAGTGGCAGAAGCACCCCATTGTGACTGGCCCAGAGGCTCCGTGCATCCTTGGTATAGACTACCTCAGGAGAGGGTATTTCAAGGACCCAAAAGGTTACAAGTGGGCTTTTGGTGTAGCTGCCTTGGAGACGGAGGAAACTGAACAGCTGTCTACCTTGCCCGGTCTCTCAAAGGACCCTTCTGTGGTGGGGTTGCTGAAGGTCAAAGAACAACAGGTGCCAATCGCCACCACAACAGTGCACCGGCGGCAATATCGCACCAACAGAGACTCTCTGATCCCCATCCATAAACTCATTCACCAACTGAGGAGCCAAGGAGTCATCAGTAAGACCCACTCACCCTTTAACAGTCCCATATGGCCAGTCCGGAAGTCTAATGGAGAGTGGAGACTAACAGTAGACTATCGTGGCCTGAATGAAGTCACTCCACCGTTGAGTGCTGCTGTGCCAGACATGCTAGAACTTCAATACGAACTGGAGTCAAAGGCGGCCAAGTGGTATGCCACAATTGATATTGCTAATGCATTCTTCTCAATCCCTCTGGCAGCAGAGTGCAGGCCACAGTTTGCTTTCACATGGAGGGGCGTCCAGTACACCTGGAATCGACTGCCCCAGGGGTGGAAACACAGTCCTACCATTTGCCATGGACTGATTCAGACTGTACTGGAACAGGGAGAAGCTCCAGAACACCTTCAATACATTGATGACATCATTGTGTGGGGCAGCACAGCAGAAGAAGTTTTTGAGAAAGGTGAGAAAATAGTCCAAATCCTTCTGAAAGCTGGTTTTGCCATAAAACAAAGTAAGGTGAAGGGACCTGCACGAGAAATCCAGTTCTTAGGAATTAAATGGCAAGACGGTCGTCGTCAGATTCCAATGGATGTGATCAACAAAATAGCAGCCATGTCTCCACCAACTAGCAAAAAGGAAACACAAGCTTTCTTGGGCGTTGTGGGTTTTTGGAGAATGCATATTCCAAATTACAGTCTGATCGTGAGCCCTCTCTATCAAGTGACCCGGAAAAAGAATGATTTCAAATGGGGCCCTGAGCAACGACAAGCCTTTGAACAGATTAAACGAGAAATAGTCCATGCAGTAGCTCTTGGGCCAGTCCGGGCAGGACAAGATGTAAAAAATGTGCTCTACACTGCAGCCGGGGAGAATGGCCCTACCTGGAGTCTCTGGCAGAAAGCACCTGGGGAGACCCGGGGTCGACCCCTAGGGTTTTGGAGTCGGGGATACAGAGGGTCTGAAGCCCGCTATACTCCAACTGAAAAAGAGATATTGGCAGCATATGAAGGGGTTCGAGCTGCTTCAGAAGTGGTTGGTACTGAAGCACAGTTGCTCCTGGCACCCCGACTGCCAGTGCTGGGCTGGATGTTCAAAGGAAACATCCCCTCTACACACCATGCAACTGATGCTACGTGGAGTAAATGGGTTGCACTGATCACCCAGCGGGCTCGAGTAGGAAACCCCAGTCGCCCAGGAATCTTGGAAGTGATTATGGACTGGCCAGAAGGCAAAGATTTTGGATTATCACCAGAGGAGGAGGTGACACGTGCTGAAGAAGCCCCACTGTATAACAAACTGCCAGAAGATGAGAAGCAATATGCCCTGTTCACTGATGGGTCCTGTCGCCTTGTGGGAAAGCACCGGAGATGGAAGGCTGCTGTATGGAGTCCTACACGACAAGTAGCAGAAACTGCTGAAGGAGAAGGTGAATCGAGCCAGTTTGCAGAGGTAAAGGCCATCCAGCTGGCCTTAGACATCGCTGAACGGGAAAAGTGGCCAGTGCTCTATCTCTATACTGACTCCTGGATGGTGGCAAATGCCCTGTGGGGCTGGCTGCAGCAATGGAAGCAAAGCAACTGGCAGCGCAGAGGCAAACCCATCTGGGCTGCCACATTGTGGCAAGATATTGCTGCCCGGGTAGAGAAACTGGTTGTAAAGGTACGGCATGTGGATGCTCACGTCCCCAAGAGTCGGGCCACTGAAGAACATCGAAACAACCAGCAGGTAGATCGGGCTGCCAAGATTGAAGTGGCTGAGGTGGATCTGGACTGGCAGCATAAGGGTGAACTATTTCTAGCTCGGTGGGCCCATGACACCTCAGGCCATCAAGGGAGAGATGCAACATACAGGTGGGCTCGTGATCGAGGGGTGGACTTGACCATGGGTATTATTGCACAGGTTATCCACGAATGTGACACATGCGCTGCAATCAAGCAAGCGAAGCGGGTAAAGCCTCTGTGGTATGGGGGACGATGGCTGAAATATAAATATGGGGAGGCCTGGCAAATTGACTATATCACACTCCCACAGACCCGCCAAGGCAAGCGCCATGTGCTTACAATGGTAGAAACAACGACTGGCTGGCTGGAAACATATCCTGTCCCCCATGCCACTGCCCGGAACACTATCCTGGGTCTTGAGAAACAAGTCCTGTGGCGACATGGCACCCCAGAGAGGATTGAGTCAGACAATGGGACTCATTTCCGAAATAGCCTCATAGACACCTGGGCCAAAGAGCACGGCATTGAGTGGGTGTATCACATCCCCTATCACGCACCAGCCTCTGGGAAAATTGAAAGGTACAATGGACTGTTAAAAACCACACTGAGAGCAATGGGGGGTGGGACATTCAAGCACTGGGATACACATTTAGCAAAAGCCACGTGGTTAGTCAACACGAGGGGATCTGCCAACCGAGCTGGCCCTGCCCAGTCAGAAATCCTACATACTGTGGAAGGGGATAGAGTCCCTGTAGTGCACACAAAAAGTATGCTGGGCAAAACAGTCTGGGTTCTTCCTGCCTCTGGCAAAGGCAAACCCATTCGTGGGATTGTTTTTGCTCGAGGACCTGGGTGCACTTGGTGGGTGATGCGGGAGGATGGAGAAATCCGATGTGTGCCTCAAGGGGATTTGATTTTGGGTGAAAACAGTCAATGAACTGAATGGCACAATGTGAACTGCTATATAATATTGTGTGTCACCTCTGTGTTGTATCAATGATATCAGAGTACGAGCCTCCCAACCCATGGAAGATCAACTATGAAACAAGCCGTGCAGCAGTGATGGAACGATGACTGACTCGGTATGCAGCAACCCAACGCCACACACCATCTCTCCCACCCGGAAAGACTGATACAACAGATGGAGCCCAGAGTCATGGACTGCGTGAACTCAATGGACATTTTAATGGACATTTTACAGGGAAGATCCATGAACTAAGGGAATGATGTCTGTGTATTATGTTAAAGGATGGGAAGGGGAGGGGTGGTGGTTGGTACGGTTGTATTGCATCATATGGGACCTGGGCATGGTGTAAGTGGTATGGAATAAGGGGTGGAGAATGTGCTGGTTTTGGCTGAGAAGGGGTTAATTCTCCTCACTGTGGGGGTCAGCTACCTTTCCAGCTTCCCGCGCTCTGCCGCGTGGCGTGGCAGGGGGGGCTGGGAGGGGCAGGGCCATGGTGGGGGCGGCTGACCCCGACTGGCCAATGGCAGGTTCATTCCATACCACGTGACACCATGACCAGTATATTGAGGGGGGGCAGTGGCAGCGCGCAGGCGGCGCGGCGTCGGGTCGGCGGGCGGCGAGCGGCTGCGGCGCGTGCGGTTTGTTCCGGCGGTTCGTTCCCCCTCTCCCCTCCCCTCCCTTCCCCCCTCCCCCGGGGCTTTGCGCCTCTCGTTGTTCTCCTTCACATTGCATTTCTACTGTTGTTTCTTTTAATTTTCATTATTAAACTGTTCTTATCCCAACCCACGAGCGTTACCCTTCTGATTCTCTCCCCCATCTACCGGTGGGGGAGTGAGCGAGCGACTGTGTGGGGCTGAGCTGCCGCTAAACCACGACAGTCTTTTTGGCGCCCAACGTGGGGCACGAGGGTTGGAGATAACAACAGCTGCTGGTCACAGCACCATGTTGTCCTTTTTGCAGTGGGTGTTAAAAATCGGTGTTGGTTGTTTAAGTCTGCTGTGTTCTGCTGTGATTAGTAATGTTTTGCCTACGAGATTTGTTATACAAACACTCGTTTTCAGCTTTACCTGGTATTTGGGGTTTTTGCTGAAACCGTTACTGTACTTCGGATACCACCTTGTTGAGGCAATTAGCAATTATACCTCCTCCTCTGAGAGATTTTATATGGAGGAAATACAGAATAATACCTTTGCAACTTTGTTCTATGATGTCTGTGCCTTTGTTACAACAACGTTTTTGTATCTTGAACATCCTTGGGTGGTTAAGGTGCAGTCATTGTTAGTTTTTGGGCATGTTGTTTTGGTTTTGACTAAGCAACTTAAGAATATCACCCAGAAATCTGCCCCGAGGCTTGATAGTTACGAGTGGCAGGGCATGTGGGATAGCATGGGCAAATACCTAGGGCAGTGGGCACCCCCAGTGTTTTGGAGTTTCACCCCCGAGCAAGTGCAGAATCCTAAAAAACTAGTAGAATATTTGGAGAAAGTATGTTGTTACGCTGGGAACTCCAGAGAGACACAGATAACTGCAACATGCTGGGGTCTGGCCCATGCATACCGAGCCCTGCTCAACAGTATTCAGTGCCCCCAGGGGGAAGAGAATGTCTCTGGATTGAAATGCAAAGTGACTGGCACTGTAGACAATCCAGCCCTGACAACAGGCACTGCAGCCACTCAAACCCCCACAACAAGTACCGGAGCTAGCTCAGAAAATAAACCCGTACCGGTATCAGTTGCCCCCATACATAAGACGAAATATTGGAAGCGGACATCAACCCGTTTAGAACGGGATGATGAAGAACCAGGGCCATCGCGGGGAGAGGAGGGAGAAGTAATAAATGAAATAGAGACCACCCGATCTCTGTCCTTAAGCGAGTTGCGAGATATGCGAAAAGATTATAGCCGTCGTTCAGGTGAGCACATTGCCACCTGGCTGCTCCGATGCTGGGATAATGGGGCCAGTAGCCTGGAACTAGAGGGAAAAGAAGCCAAACAATTGGGATCCCTTTCTGGGGAAGGGGGCGTTGACAAAGCAATTGGAAAAAAACCACAAGCCCTCAGCCTCTGGAGGCGACTCCTGTCTGGAGTGAAGGAAAGGTATCCCTTTAAAGAAGATGTTACATATCGCCCAGGAAAATGGACAACTATGGAGAAAGGCATCCAGTATCTCAGGGAATTAGCTGTGTTTGAGGTGATTTATGGTGACCTGGATGATCAACGGTCATCCAAAGATCCAGATGAAGCCGAGTGCACACGACCCATGTGGCGGAAGTTTGTACGGAGCGCACCATCTTCGCATGCAAACTCATTGGCAGTGATGTCCTGGAAAGATGACGAGACACCAACGGTGGCAGAGGTGATAGATAGGCTCCGGGATTATGACACAAATATCTCTTCCTCGCTTGTCTCTGCTGTGGAGAAACTATCCCAAGAGGTCCAGCAACTCAAAGAAGATCTGTCCTACTCCCCACCTCGACAGAGCAGTGTCTCAGCTGTTAGGAATAAGCGTCCTTTGGCTCAAAGAAGGGGATACACACCACGGGCCACCCTATGGTTCTACCTGCGTGACCACGGAGAGGACATGATGAGGTGGGATGGCAAGCCTACTTCGACCCTACAGGCACGAGTACATGAACTGCAAGGAAGAACAGTCACTCAGGGAGGCTCTTCCAGGAAAGCTGCTGCTCCAGTTTCCAGCGAGCAAGTCCCCAGACAGAGGAGTAGAAGCGCAGATTTTATTTCTAAGTGTAATAGAGGGACTCCTGATTCACATTTACAGGAAGTGAGTTGTGACTGCCATGATCAGGACTAGAGGGGCCCTGCCTCCAGCCGGGTGGAGGAAAGGGATAACCGGGCTTACTGGACTGTGTGGATCCGATGGCCTGGCACGTCCGACCCACAGGAGTATAAAGCTTTAGTGGACACCGGCGCACAGTGCACCTTAATGCCATCAAACTATATAGGGGCAGAACCCATCAGCATTGCTGGAGTGACAGGGGGATCCCAAGAGCTAACTGTATTGGAGGCCGAAGTGAGCCTAACTGGCAATGAGTGGCAGAAGCACCCCATTGTGACTGGCCCAGAGGCTCCGTGCATCCTTGGTATAGACTACCTCAGGAGAGGGTATTTCAAGGACCCAAAAGGTTACAAGTGGGCTTTTGGTGTAGCTGCCTTGGAGACGGAGGAAACTGAACAGCTGTCTACCTTGCCCGGTCTCTCAAAGGACCCTTCTGTGGTGGGGTTGCTGAAGGTCAAAGAACAACAGGTGCCAATCGCCACCACAACAGTGCACCGGCGGCAATATCGCACCAACAGAGACTCTCTGATCCCCATCCATAAACTCATTCACCAACTGAGGAGCCAAGGAGTCATCAGTAAGACCCACTCACCCTTTAACAGTCCCATATGGCCAGTCCGGAAGTCTAATGGAGAGTGGAGACTAACAGTAGACTATCGTGGCCTGAATGAAGTCACTCCACCGTTGAGTGCTGCTGTGCCAGACATGCTAGAACTTCAATACGAACTGGAGTCAAAGGCGGCCAAGTGGTATGCCACAATTGATATTGCTAATGCATTCTTCTCAATCCCTCTGGCAGCAGAGTGCAGGCCACAGTTTGCTTTCACATGGAGGGGCGTCCAGTACACCTGGAATCGACTGCCCCAGGGGTGGAAACACAGTCCTACCATTTGCCATGGACTGATTCAGACTGTACTGGAACAGGGAGAAGCTCCAGAACACCTTCAATACATTGATGACATCATTGTGTGGGGCAGCACAGCAGAAGAAGTTTTTGAGAAAGGTGAGAAAATAGTCCAAATCCTTCTGAAAGCTGGTTTTGCCATAAAACAAAGTAAGGTGAAGGGACCTGCACGAGAAATCCAGTTCTTAGGAATTAAATGGCAAGACGGTCGTCGTCAGATTCCAATGGATGTGATCAACAAAATAGCAGCCATGTCTCCACCAACTAGCAAAAAGGAAACACAAGCTTTCTTGGGCGTTGTGGGTTTTTGGAGAATGCATATTCCAAATTACAGTCTGATCGTGAGCCCTCTCTATCAAGTGACCCGGAAAAAGAATGATTTCAAATGGGGCCCTGAGCAACGACAAGCCTTTGAACAGATTAAACGAGAAATAGTCCATGCAGTAGCTCTTGGGCCAGTCCGGGCAGGACAAGATGTAAAAAATGTGCTCTACACTGCAGCCGGGGAGAATGGCCCTACCTGGAGTCTCTGGCAGAAAGCACCTGGGGAGACCCGGGGTCGACCCCTAGGGTTTTGGAGTCGGGGATACAGAGGGTCTGAAGCCCGCTATACTCCAACTGAAAAAGAGATATTGGCAGCATATGAAGGGGTTCGAGCTGCTTCAGAAGTGGTTGGTACTGAAGCACAGTTGCTCCTGGCACCCCGACTGCCAGTGCTGGGCTGGATGTTCAAAGGAAACATCCCCTCTACACACCATGCAACTGATGCTACGTGGAGTAAATGGGTTGCACTGATCACCCAGCGGGCTCGAGTAGGAAACCCCAGTCGCCCAGGAATCTTGGAAGTGATTATGGACTGGCCAGAAGGCAAAGATTTTGGATTATCACCAGAGGAGGAGGTGACACGTGCTGAAGAAGCCCCACTGTATAACAAACTGCCAGAAGATGAGAAGCAATATGCCCTGTTCACTGATGGGTCCTGTCGCCTTGTGGGAAAGCACCGGAGATGGAAGGCTGCTGTATGGAGTCCTACACGACAAGTAGCAGAAACTGCTGAAGGAGAAGGTGAATCGAGCCAGTTTGCAGAGGTAAAGGCCATCCAGCTGGCCTTAGACATCGCTGAACGGGAAAAGTGGCCAGTGCTCTATCTCTATACTGACTCCTGGATGGTGGCAAATGCCCTGTGGGGCTGGCTGCAGCAATGGAAGCAAAGCAACTGGCAGCGCAGAGGCAAACCCATCTGGGCTGCCACATTGTGGCAAGATATTGCTGCCCGGGTAGAGAAACTGGTTGTAAAGGTACGGCATGTGGATGCTCACGTCCCCAAGAGTCGGGCCACTGAAGAACATCGAAACAACCAGCAGGTAGATCGGGCTGCCAAGATTGAAGTGGCTGAGGTGGATCTGGACTGGCAGCATAAGGGTGAACTATTTCTAGCTCGGTGGGCCCATGACACCTCAGGCCATCAAGGGAGAGATGCAACATACAGGTGGGCTCGTGATCGAGGGGTGGACTTGACCATGGGTATTATTGCACAGGTTATCCACGAATGTGACACATGCGCTGCAATCAAGCAAGCGAAGCGGGTAAAGCCTCTGTGGTATGGGGGACGATGGCTGAAATATAAATATGGGGAGGCCTGGCAAATTGACTATATCACACTCCCACAGACCCGCCAAGGCAAGCGCCATGTGCTTACAATGGTAGAAACAACGACTGGCTGGCTGGAAACATATCCTGTCCCCCATGCCACTGCCCGGAACACTATCCTGGGTCTTGAGAAACAAGTCCTGTGGCGACATGGCACCCCAGAGAGGATTGAGTCAGACAATGGGACTCATTTCCGAAATAGCCTCATAGACACCTGGGCCAAAGAGCACGGCATTGAGTGGGTGTATCACATCCCCTATCACGCACCAGCCTCTGGGAAAATTGAAAGGTACAATGGACTGTTAAAAACCACACTGAGAGCAATGGGGGGTGGGACATTCAAGCACTGGGATACACATTTAGCAAAAGCCACGTGGTTAGTCAACACGAGGGGATCTGCCAACCGAGCTGGCCCTGCCCAGTCAGAAATCCTACATACTGTGGAAGGGGATAGAGTCCCTGTAGTGCACACAAAAAGTATGCTGGGCAAAACAGTCTGGGTTCTTCCTGCCTCTGGCAAAGGCAAACCCATTCGTGGGATTGTTTTTGCTCGAGGACCTGGGTGCACTTGGTGGGTGATGCGGGAGGATGGAGAAATCCGATGTGTGCCTCAAGGGGATTTGATTTTGGGTGAAAACAGTCAATGAACTGAATGGCACAATGTGAACTGCTATATAATATTGTGTGTCACCTCTGTGTTGTATCAATGATATCAGAGTACGAGCCTCCCAACCCATGGAAGATCAACTATGAAACAAGCCGTGCAGCAGTGATGGAACGATGACTGACTCGGTATGCAGCAACCCAACGCCACACACCATCTCTCCCACCCGGAAAGACTGATACAACAGATGGAGCCCAGAGTCATGGACTGCGTGAACTCAATGGACATTTTAATGGACATTTTACAGGGAAGATCCATGAACTAAGGGAATGATGTCTGTGTATTATGTTAAAGGATGGGAAGGGGAGGGGTGGTGGTTGGTACGGTTGTATTGCATCATATGGGACCTGGGCATGGTGTAAGTGGTATGGAATAAGGGGTGGAGAATGTGCTGGTTTTGGCTGAGAAGGGGTTAATTCTCCTCACTGTGGGGGTCAGCTACCTTTCCAGCTTCCCGCGCTCTGCCGCGTGGCGTGGCAGGGGGGGCTGGGAGGGGCAGGGCCATGGTGGGGGCGGCTGACCCCGACTGGCCAATGGCAGGTTCATTCCATACCATGTGACACCATGACCAGTATATTGAGGGGGGGCAGTGGCAGCGCGGAGGCGGCGCGGCGTCGGGTCGGCGGGCGGCGAGCGGCTGCGGCGCGTGCGGTTTGTTCCGGCGGTTCGTTCCCCCTCTCCCCTCCCCTCCCTTCCCCCCTCCCCCGGGGCTTTGCGCCTCTCATTGTTCTCCTTCACATTGCATTTCTACTGTTGTTTCTTTTAATTTTCATTATTAAACTGTTCTTATCCCAACCCACGAGCGTTACCCTTCTGATTCTCTCCCCCATCTACCGGTGGGGGAGTGAGCGAGCGACTGTGTGGGGCTGAGCTGCCGCTAAACCACGACATACTGTCATTCTGATCCTTAGCTCTTGGATGCAGTTGTATGGCTCTAGGCTGTATTTAATGTGTGCTAATCAAAATATGTCCAGTGTAATAAAGGAAACATTAATTTTCTCTAGCCGTGTCATCACCAAGTCAGATGTTCAAAAATACGAAAGAAACTGTCTTCATAACATTCCTGTGAAAAGAAGTTTTATTTTCTTCATATTAGAAACAAAACTTGGCTGGCAAACCTGGTGAGGAGGCCTTTAAACCGAGGAACTTGGGGGGAGGGGGACAAACTGGCAACACTAATGCCATCACACACAATGGGGGAATAAGACAGGACAACCTGAGCAGTGATAAGGGTGCTGTGGTGGCCTCATGTGATGGCAACCAGGAGACCAACCACCTCAAGGGTTTGCATGGCTGTAGTGGGTCCTCGTACACTCCTCTGGGGAAACCTGTATCCTCAAACACCTTTCTGAAATGCCTGTACACCAACGCACACAGCATGGGGATTAAACAGGATGCCCTCAGGCATCTCAGCCCCCAGAGAAGAGAGGAAAAGTCTGGAGAAAGGAGATTTACCATCAGTGGAGAATGATCGCGTCAGAGATCACCTATGCAAACGGGGTCCTCGCAAATCCATGGGCCTCAATGGGATGCACCCACGAGTGCTGGGGAAGCTGGCGGATGTTCTGCTGAGCCACTCTCCATCATCTTTGAAAGGTCGTGGAGGACAGGAGAGGTGCCCGAGGACTGGAGGAAAGCAAATGTCTCTCCAATCTTCAAAAAGGTCAAGAAGGAGGACCTGGGGAACTATAGGCCAATCAGCCTCACCTCCATCCCCAGAAAGGTGATGGAACAGTTCATCCTGGAGGTCATCTCCAGCATGTAGAGGACAAGAAGGTTATCAGAAACAGTCAACATGGATTCACCAAGGGAAGGTCATACTTGACCAACCTGATGGCCTTCTATGATGGTGTGACTGGCTGGGTCAATGAAGGGAGAGCAGTGGTTGTTGTCTATCTTGACTTCAGTAAGGCATTTGACACTGCCTCCCATAGTACCCTTACAGGCAAGCTAAGGAAGTGTGGGTTGGATGAGTGGACAGTGAGGTGGAATGAGAACTGGCTCAACAACAGAGCTCAGAGGGTTGTGATCAACGGAGCAGAGTCTGATGGAGGCCTGTCTCTAGTGGTGTTCCTCAGGGGTCTGTGCTGGATCCAGTCCTGTTCAACATATTCATCAATGACCTGGATGATGGGATAGAGTGTAACCTCAGCAAGTTTGCTGATGATACCAAGCTGGGAGGAGTGGCTGATACACCAGAAGGCTGTGCTGCCATCCAATGAGACCTGGACAGGCTGGAGAGCTGGGCCGAAGGGAACCTGATGAAATTCAACACGAGCAAGTGCCAGGTCCTGCCCCTGGGGAGGAACAACCCTCTGCACCAGTACAGGCTGGGGGCTGACCTACTGGAAAGCATCTCTGTTGAGAAGGACCTGGGAGTGCTGGTGGACAACAAGCTGACCCTGAACCAGCAATGTGTCCTTGTGGCCAAGAAGGCCAATGGTATCCTGGGATGCATTGAAAGGAGTGTGGCCAGGAGGCCGAGGGAGGTTACCCTCCCCCTCTACTCTGCCCTAGTGAGACCACATTTGGAGTACTGGGTTCAGTTTTGGGCCCCCCAGTTTAAGAAGGACAGGGAACTGCTTGAGCAAGTCCAGCTGAGAGCTACCAAGATGATCAGGGGACTGAAGCATCTCCCTTATGAGGAAAGGCTGAGAGACTTGGCTTGGTTTAGCCTAGAGAAGACAAGACTGAGGGGGGATTTCATCAATACCTATAAATACCTAAAGGGTGGGTGTTAGGAGGATGGGAATAGGCTCTTTTTAATAGTGCCCAATGACAGGACAAGGGGCCATGGGCACAAGTTGGAACACAGGAAGTTCTACCTCAATATGAGAAAAAACTTCTTTCCTGTGAGGGTGCCAGAGCAGTGGCACAGGCTGCCCAGGGAGGGTGTGGAGTCTCCTTCCCTGGAGACATTCAAAACCCGCCTGGACAAGTTACTGTACACCCTGCTCCAGGTGTCCCTGCTCAAGCAGGGGGGTTGGACAAGATGATCTCCAGAGGTCCCTTCCAACCCCTACCATTCTGTGATAAAACTGAAATACAGCTTTAAACATATCCAATAGATTTGGCTGCTTCATCTATGATATTTAGGATCTAATGCTTTCAGACTAACTAGCAAGACTCACTTCTTCACCCAAGCCTAATCATCAGACCAAACTTCATGATTTCATTTTGTGTGCTCCAGAAATGAGAAATATACAATTAGTGTTCATATTTGGGAAGAGTGGTTCGGGTGACTCGATTACCATAATGTGAGAAATCTGTGGATGGAAAAAGATAGATTCCAGTTTTCCACAGATGACCTCTGTTACTTTATCCCTGTTGTCATCATTTCTCTCAATACACAATTCTCTGTCTCAGTCACTGTATACTTTCAGATATTTGCAATGAGTGGAGACTGGAACCCTATAGAAAAATAATGTGTGATCATGTGACTAATATCTTCCCTTTATATGCAATGGGAAGAGATTAAAGTTTCTGGACACCTGAAAAGATAAATTAAAAAGCTAAATCCCTCATCCACATGATTCACCAATGGAGTTGGAACTATATATCTACTACATAGACCTCTGCCACCAGAACTAATTCAAATTAGTTAGCAATGGTATGTTAGTTTCTTCTCTGTAGGCTATTACTACTCTACACAGGATGCATGCTTGCCATTAGGATTCACTTGGAAATGCTGCCAGCAAAGGCACAGAGAGGCAGAGGGCTCCTGTGTTACTTGTCTGCTGCAGGAGAAGGTCCAGATTCCAGCTTTGTCTGTCAAGCTCCTTTTTGCCATCCTTTAGTAATTATATAATCACATTCTTCTTCAAGCCATGAACTTGAGGATCCATACCCATGTTCTCATAGTCAACCGTCCTTTCCCAGTCTTGGCCCTCTCCTTGCTTAATTCCTCTCTGTTCCTTCTTTCTCGGTTCCCAAAGGCAGCTTTGCTCTTTTAATATCTTCAGTCCCATTCATGTTGTGTCCCAGCATCACCTTTTCTTACCTGTGGCCTAGTTTTCTTAGCTTTTCATTTATCCACTATCTCTCTTTTTCTATGCACTTTTTCCAGGACACTCTCCTGGCTCTGTAATAACAGACCTGCAGGTGGAAAAGGAGTCTTTTTGTGTTGCTGGAAGCAGCAGGTTTCCAGCTTTCCCACCTGTGTAAATCTCCATCCACTGCTTCTGTAGGGTAGTCTAAAGTTGTCTCTCCGTTGCAGCACAGGGCTCGGGTGGTCCTTAGCTCTGCAGAGTCCCTGTGAATCTGCTGTTCCTCCTTCTGGCTGCTCATCTCCTCCTGCAGCTCCTTCACCAGCACCTAGCACCACAGCCAGAGCACAGCCCTACCAGTGAGGCCACTGCCATCCCCAGCCCCAGGGATGGGCACCAAACAAGCCCTGTATCCAGGGACCTGGGCTGCAGCATCCTTCCTCTGGAGTCTGTGTGGGTCAGAGCTTCTGCTGTCCACAGGGGTAGTTTCTGCACCTCATGATGAAGATTGCATCATATGGCATGTCAGCACCACCACTGCATAGCCTTCAGTGCAGGTTCTGGGCTCTCTTTGCACACCTGCTGCAACAACTGCTGTAGTTTCACCTGCCTGCTGTGCTTTTGCTCCTGGCTTTAGAGCTCACCCATAAACACAGCAATATCGCTCCGAGCTTGTTCCAGATTGAATTCCTCCATCTGAAAGTAGGGGTACACAGCATCCGAGACGCAAACTTCCTAGAGCCTTGCAAATATATCTTTTTGTAAAACTGTATGCTCTGATGTAAATGTGATCAGGAATGGTTTTTTTGTGGGGGTTTTTTGTGTGTTGTGGGTTTTTTTTTATGACTACATAATTTTGAGAGGCCATTACTGTTACCAAATAGTTCATAATTTCTAAATACTGAACCCCCACCAGAATTTCTTATTAATTTCTGCTGAAGTAAATTGTAATGTAGGTGTCTAACCAAGGTGGAAAAAGATTAACCAGTGAAGGTGCTGTGTTTTCAGTGACTTTTAAAGGAGCTTTTTCAGCAGTCTTTAGAATAAGGGGGTGATGGTCTACTAATCTGTATTGCTAAATTTAATTTCACTCTCTTATTTCAATCCCCAGGGTTATCCATTGTTTTTCCTATCAGACATTTCAATTTTTCCCCTTTATAGATGATCCCCTCTTATTATCTTTAAATTTCATAAGCACTCTCCTAATGCTTGTGCTATTGTGGTTAATGAAAATACTACATACAAGGGGACCCAAGACTGATAGTATCTATAAAAGGTTTGTAACTTCTGAGCTTTCAGTTCTGCCATTGTGATGTCCCCACTAGCCAGCTCCCAACACATCTTTTATCTTTTATACTCATTCCACCTTTTAAACTGTAACTAAAATTTCCCAGCCTGCATCTTTTCATGCATATTGGACTTCCTTGACCAGAAAAAAATAATCTTAAATCTTGTTTATTTTTATTATTAGTTTTTATAAATTTACATATAAATTGTATATAAATTATTATTAAAATTATAAAATGCACCTTTTATGATATTTCAGTTTCATCTTCTGTGACATGTCATTAGTTGGTTCTCTTTCTGAAGGAATTTAAAAGTTGGTGTCTCAGCTGAGCATCTATTTACAACAGTAGAATGACTTTGCAGATATCATAATGTTAAGCTCTTTCCTGGAGGTAATGTTCTGACCGAAGGGTACTATGGCAAACAGACAAGGGGGTGCTTTGACCCAAAATAGTGGCTCAGATCTGTGCTTTACAAGTTTAGAGAAAGTATCTGGGGGTTTTTCATGTTCAACAGAATACACTGGCTTCCTGTTATCTGTCTTAGGGACTTACCTGACAGGTTTATGGAATTTGAAGGGATCCTGAACTTCCTTCCAGGGCAGAAAGAGAGAAAATAAGGATTAAAACCCACTGCAGAATAAGCTTCGTTTTGTCCCCTCTCCCTTTTGTAAACTAAGCGTACATCATCTCCATTTGGAGTTATCTGTGCTCTGACACGAGGTAAATTTTGAAAGCTTTGTCTGGAATTCCTTATATTCTGCACAGGGGGATGGAATATAATTGTTCAGCCCAGGGTAGCTGATGCTTTGTGACTATGTTTTTTCTCTGAAAGCATTTAGAGTGCAGTCAAAATGGGGTTATTTGTGCTTATTTGGAGCTCCATCAAGTCAGGGGAGGGATGATGAGAGATGATAAGGTCTGAAAGTTAGTTCTTATGGAACCAAATGCAAGGTTAGCCTTATGCTCCTTCTGCTTCTGTTGTTTAAATAACTGAGCTCTGTTTCTTCTGGTGTCATTTGGTATCTTTAGGCTACAGGTTGGTCTATCCAGCTGGTTGAAGCAAATCAAGGAAGTAATGAAAACACAGTTGCTTTTTGCAATGCAGTGGAGAAGTAAGTAATGAAAAAAACTTTATTCAGCCAACTATGACTTTTCACTTATTTATATTAATTGGATTGGTTATCCCTGCATTCCTGAATGGTGCCATAATTCCAGTATCAACTTAAATATGGAAATGCTCCTAATTTTCGTTTAAAGATTAAATCCACAAAGGGATGTTAATTCAAAAAAATATTTTACCCCCTAGCTGTCCCCTTTATCAGTAATAAGTACTTTTAACTGTTCAGTGTTGATGGTTTATAGTGTGTGAAAGTTAAGATCCATTTTCTGCCATTATCTTGGACAATATTAGTGCCTGTGTAGCTCAGAGCGGGGAAAAAAGAATTGGAGGAACTGACTGAGAACATAATTACTGCATACTATCATGATGAAAAGTGAGACTTAGCAAGTGACAAAAACTTCTTTAGTTATTGTTTACCCTTACAGTTAATAGCAGGCTTAGTGGGATAGGACTTTTTTTACTTTCTTAATCTTTTTTGGAAAAAGAAATCATGTTGAAATCCAAGAGCACTAAGAAATACAAGGTTTTAGACCATCTGTGCAGATTCATTTTCCTTTGTAGATAACAACTATCAAGTTGTTAGCACAAATGCATGCTTTTCCCCCCAGAAAAGTATTTGGAAAATGGAATACTGATTTCTTTTTCTTTTAATTAGACTTTAATGAATTGACTGTATTCAAAATCAGCCAAGCCTGCTTCTCTAAAAAGGAAAAAAAAATCCAGTCTGATGTTGCCCTGAAATTAACAGTGAATATATTATATATTCTTATGGAGTATATGGTCAGCTTCAAAACATACTCATTCACATGCATCTCAGTTTTCTTTTTTCCCACAGTTCATCAGTCTGAACCTAAACCCAGTTCTACTAACATCAGATTCATGAAGGCACATTCCACATGACAGGCTTTTCTCTCGGATATTCAGATGTTTTTAATGCCCAAACATTCTACATTTAATTTTGCACTCTAATTATAGGAAAAGCTTTCTATTGATTTTTTGGTGAATAAGTGAGTTTATTTACAGGGCTAAAAAGATTAATAGAATTAAGCCATTCCTGTTTTGCAGTAACTTGTTTAGTGTGCATCACTAATGAATACCCTTAAAAATAAAATAAGAACAATCTTTGCTTTTCTTCAAATAAATGGGAAAGCATTCTTAGGACAAAATGTCACAGCAAACGAAAGACCAACAAATATCATCAATTTGCAAATAATGAACATATTCAGTCTTGCCAAATGAGCGTCCTTCCAGTTCCCAAAGAATCTCAATAACTGGCAGTTTTATACATCAGAGTCAAGATGTATAATTCAAACTCTGTGTCATGCAGTCTTGTACCTCCAGCATGTAGCTCAAATAGAAACCCATCATGTTTTCTTCTAGGTAATATTTGTACACGTAGCAATCTATAATTGAAACATTTCATTGTACACAACTGTGGAGCAGTTTTCAAAATCCCTTTATCAGGTTACTCTTACAATTATGGACATAGCTATATTGAATGTTCATCCATGGGTGGCTTCAGAATACATGCTAGAGTGAATTTGATACCAGAAGATGCCAAGCTGATAGTCTCAGGGTTCAATGCTGCAAGATGCAGAGTTCCTCCACCCCCTACTGACTTCAAGGATGTGCTCTGCATCGGAGAGAAGTCCATAGCATTATGAAATGCTGTGAAATAGTGAATGCCTATAAATGTTAGTACTTCCTGCATGTGGTGAGTTACTGCAGCACGGAAAGCAAGTAGCACAAGATTTTCTTCATGTAATACTTGTCTAGTACTTAAGTTATGCCTTCGAAGACTTAACATTTCAAAATTTTGCGATGGGCATGTTTTGCCCACCTGCTCAGGCCAGAAGCCCTTTAATCACTTGAAAATAATAGATGACCATAAATGAGCAACACTTTCTGGAACTGAATGCATTTTTATCTGAAAAACATAAAAATTGATTTTCTGTCGCCACATTATCCTAAAATATACATAATGTGGAGGTAGGGAAGGAGATGAGGTTTGCTTAGTTTTGAAATGATTGCCAGTAAGTTGAGGAGGTGATTCATGCCCCATGTGTGTACATAGCCCATTAATTTGACGCTGGAGAAAAGGTAGTGAAGTTTCCAGTCTTATTCAGTCCTTGGCCTTCTTACAGAAACAGGTTACAAGAGTAAATTTGGTGATAGGGGAAAGCTTTATGCGTACCTTCCTCGCAAAGAAAATAGACAGACATCAACTACATAGGTCACCAAAGCAGCCTCTGTAGCATAATGATTTTTTACTATGAGTATAAATCTATCTCGTACTTGCGGTATTGTCAAGCCTCATTTTCTCCTACCCCACTGAAACACCATGCCCCCTGGCTTTTTATTTTAAGAAATGGGCTGCTTCGTTGGATTATTAATTTTGGAAGCCTAGGCTGTTTTTCCTTCTCCTGCTATAGAAGTACATGGCATAAAAGAGTAGTTCATACTGTTGTTTAAGAGACTTGGGTGGCAGCCCTGAGGCAGGAGGTAACACAGTAATGAAGAACTTTATGTGAGAGAACTATGGCTCAAAATACACTGTAATCAGAGGTGGTATAAAGCACTGCCAACTCGGAAGCTACAAAATGTTTCTTGAACTAACAAACGAAAAAGAACGCAGTATGCTTAGTACAGGATGTTTGAGTTTAGCTACTAAAATATTCAGGCCAATTAGTGAAATGTAAAACTTCAGCTGGTACAATATGTACCCTTACCTGCAGCTGCAAAGTGTATTTGCTTAAAAAGCAAGTTTAATCTCAGCTGACAGACATAATACCTGTGACCAGTGTTCATTAGGAAATAGTACCTCAGGAGGAATTAGTTTCTGTAAGTCTTTAGTAATTGGAAGGAGGAGCAGCAATATATCTTATAGGTAATGGTATATCAGAAGGACTCAATGAGTGTAACAGTTATTGCTCTCTACAGACATTTACATAAATACCCAGGGTTTTAGTAATGAGGTTTTCACATTGGAGTCTAGAGCACTGTGAAAATAGAGACTTCTTAAGATTTTGCATAGAAAGCATGTTCCTGTATTAATTTTGACCAGCTGTCCTAGTTGTATCTGTCTGTGCACCTACTCTTGGTTAGTTTTATGTTAAAACTCTGTTATTTAAGCACATTTGAGCACCCTTGTTTCTACTGTGCTCAGTGTACACTGAAGTCTGTGTTCAGACTCCTTTTGGTTTCACCTAGGTCAAGATCAGCAGTGATTCTGTGAAGTTCATGAAGTTTTTACGGATGGTTTTCCTATTAAGTAAAAGATATATGTATGCCATCTTTTAAGTAGTTATCTCACTAATGCATGAAAACAAAGTTTGGGTTGCTACCATTTTCCCTTCTGTTTGCACAAAACTTTATTCCTAACAGCTCTCTATGTACTATTATTATAGGTATCTTGTAGAATTTTTGTTTTGTTCTTATAATATTGCTGAAAAGCATACCTATTTAGGCATAATTTCATCACATATTCCTTTCAGAATAAGAAATGCATATCCTGCCTTTGACTTGAAGACAAACACTGGGAGAATCTGGAGTATTGCAACAAGGTTACCAGGCCATATCCTTGGTGAATCAAAGTTCAGAATCAGCGTTTGGACAGATTCCTCACTACATCCTCTGATTCTTACACAAAATGGTAAGTGATTGAGGTGTCCGTATCCTTCCACGATTCAGTTCCATGGTGATGATTACAAAATGCATTTGTTATCTGGAAAGATACTCGGAGGGCAAGGCTTATGTGGGTCTTGAGTGCATACTTGGTCAAATATGTTCTGCATATTTGCTGTAAAATTAAAATCACATTCAATATTAAACTTTGCTAATGTATAGATCTCTATTTCCTTTAGTCAAAATTGGGACCAATTCTGGCAGTCTCAAAATGGGCCAACACTCAGACTCTGATTCAGAAGGAATTTAAGTTTGTACCTAATTTTAAGTGTAGGGGCAATCCCCATATAGTTGTGGAACTTTTCACAGCCTTGACTCTGTTTCTGAATTCAACATTTTATTCATACAAGTTTGGTTATTTGTATTGGAACATCTACATATTTATTAGAAAGCCTGGCAAAGTAGTAGGTTGAATCATCGCTGAGTGAACGATCAACTCCCAGTCAACCCCAAACTTGTGCAGGACTTGCTGCTACAGCGGATCCCTATAGGTTGATGGGGCCTGATGAAATTTGTCCAAGGGTACTTAAAGAGCTGGCTGATGTCATAGCGAGACCTCTCTCAATGATTTTTCAATGTTCTTGGAAATCTGGAGAGGCCCCAGTTGACTGGAAGCTGGCAAATGTTGTCCCAATCTTCAAGAAGGGCAACAAGGATGACCCCAGTACTACAGGCCTGTCAGTCTCACTTTGGTGCCTGGCAAAATTATGGAGAAGATTATTCTGGGAGTTACTGAAAAACACTTGAAAGACAATGCAGTCATTGGTCCCAGCTAGCATGGGTTCATGAGGGGAAAGTCCTGCTTAACAAACTAAATTTCTTTCTATGACAAGGTCACCCACCTAGCTGACCAAGGGAAGACAGTCAATGTGATATTTTGGGTTCTAGTAAAGCTTTCAATACCGTCTCTCACAGTACCCTCCTGGACAAAATGTCCAGCGCACAGCTGGATAAACACACAGCGCAGTGGGTGAGCAATTGGCTGATGAGTCAGGCTCAAAGGGTCATAGTAAATGGGGTTACATCGGGCTGGCAGCCCATCACTAGTGGGGTTCCACAGGGATCCATCTTGGGGCCAGTATTCTTTAATGTCTTCATAAATTACTTGGACACAGGACTTGAAGGAATATTAATTAAGCTTGTTGTCGACACAGAATTGGGAGAGCTGGTGACACTCCTGAGGGCAGAGAGGCCCTGCAGAGAGATCTAGGCAAATTAGAGAGCTGGGCAATCACCCACCATATGAAGTTTAACAACGGCAAGTGCTGGATTTTTCACCTGGGGCACGGCAACCCTGGATGTACATACAAACTGGGGAACAAGAGGCTGGAGAGCAGGTCTGTGGAGAGGGACCTGGGGGTTCTGGTTGTCGTCAAGTTAAACATGAGCCTACAGTGTGCCCTGGCAGCGAATAGGGCCAACCATGTCCTGGGGTGCATTAAGCACTGCATCACCGCCGGTCGAGGGAGGTGATTGTCTCACTCTACTCTGCGCCGGTGCAGCCTCACCTCAAGTACTGTGTGCAGTTTTGGGTGCCACAGTACATTAATGATACAAAGCTACTAAAGAGTGTCCAGACAAGGGCCATGAAGTTGGTGAAGGGTTTAGAGGGTAAGCCATATGAGGAGCAGCTAAAGTCACTTGGTTTGTTCAGCCTGGAGAAAAGGAGACTGAAGGGAGACCTCATTGCTGTCTACAGCTTCCTCACAAGGGGGGGAGGAGGGACAGGTGCCAATCTCTTCTCTCTGGTGACCAATGATAAGACCTGAGGGAATGGCAGGAAGATGTGCCAGGGGAGGTTTAGGTTGGATATTAGGAAAAGGTTCTTCACCCAGAGGGTGGTGGAGCACTGGAACAGGCTGCCCAGGGAGGCATTCACATCACCAAGCCTGATGTTATTCAAGAAGCACTTGGACATCGCCCACAGATACATGGTGTGAATTTTGGGGTTGTCCTGTTCAGGGACCGGAGCTGGACTTGATGATTCTTGTGGGTCCCTTCCAACTCAGGACATTCTTTGATCAGTATTTTGCAGATTTCATGAAATGAAGGGCTGAAGATCTCTGGACTCCTGGACCAGAAAATAGTATTTCTGGCAACTCTGTCAGCTAGGCAAGGGTTCTCTGTAATGCATAAGTCTGAACTTCTGACAAATATTTTGTCATATAGTATTGTTCACCTTAAGAGAGTGTTCGATTTTTGGTCTGCATAACTGTATTTACAAAAATGCTTTAGGAGGCACAGCCAAGACTGAAGGAGATATAAGAAACAGTCCCTATCCTAAACTTGCTTACAGGCTAAGTAAAGAATAAGATACATTCAAATAGGGGAGACAGGGAGGGAGTATACGTTTTTGCCCCATCTAACATAAAAAGCACAAAGAATTGTTTGTTCATGCAAAAACATCTGCAGAGCAAGGAAAGGAAAATGGGTCTGTGGAGTGAAAATGAATGGTACTAGCAAGTTTCAGGTTTTCTTCCAATAAGTGACCTGAAGAAGTGCATGTTACAATTTTAATTCAAGATTATGTACCATTCTCCTTTTTCTTGTGTGCATAAATTTAGCAAATAAGCACTGCATGTTACACGTCAAACCAGCTCTGAGGTGTTGCTTAAAACAGCGAGTTGTCAAAGGGCTAAACTTTTACAACTAGTATGACTGGTAGAAAACATTTAATCAAAATGGTTTTCATAGCAAATGAAAAATGACTTTGCAGAGAAAATTAAAATTTTCAGAAGGAACTTTTGAATCCGTTGACACGTTTGGTTTTCACTGGGGAAAACCATACCAAAACAAAACCTAAGCTATCTATAGTAATAAAATCTGTTTTATTTCAGTTTTCTTTTTGTCACAGCTCCCACCCCTAAAAAAAGGTCTGCTGTCCACTGAAGTGTTTTTCAGTTCTTATATTTCCTGCAAAACCAATTTTGCATTTCTAGGTTTGTTCTATAATAATAACACAGCAACTCTGGACCAGATTTGCCAGTATGAATTGGCTTCTCTGGGTGACTGGGAAATTCAGAACACCATTAAACCCAATGAAACCATTGGTTAGGCTCTTTTTGAATCATTTGTCTGAACCTGGAACAGTGTAAATTAGTCAACACACAAGTCTAGGTTACATGTTTAGTTTTGGGGGATTTGTATTTAACTGTAGGTAGTTTCCATTTTTTATATCAAAAAGTTCACTTAAAACTTGTAGTAAGAAGTCTTAATGGATGCTGATTTTGAAGCAATAAAGAAATGCCATGAATTAAAAACTGAAAGGAGAACCAACTTTGGCTTTTCTCTTACCAATTACAGACAATGAGATTGCATCTGGATTATGGAGGAAGCCTGGACTTTATTTTGCATTGTAAAACCATCTCAGTAGATTATATGAAATCTTTTCATTAGAGAATCAGATATATTTTTCTGCTAAAGATAAGTGTCTCAGACTTGAAGCATCAACGCTGATGGACTATGCCCTGCATGCCTGTAAAGACCAAATTTATCAGGCATGTTTTCAATTTGACTGCCAGATTATGCAGCTATTCTTTTCCATTTTTTGATCACTTTTTCTAAAATGGACAGAGAGGAGGTGTATTGGCAGGGTTGGAAAATGGCTTACAAAACTGAAATAGCACTGGAGGAAAAATCTCAAAATTCTAGAGTATTTCTGAACAGCAGATTGTACAAACTGACATAGAATTTCTTAATTTATATGCATTATATGTAATATTATATATACAATATATTATATAATATATGCTAGTATAATGTCACTATACATAATATTAAATAATACTACTACATTATATATATATGAAATGCATCTGAGCATTAATTTACTTCTTGGTTATGGCTAAACAGGTGTGCACAGCAAAAACAGTAACAAGTAAAGTTGGAGACTTCTTGTGTCATGAGTGGCAACAGAGTCAACTTTTGTATCAGGCAATGGCCACACATGGGAAATGTACCAAAATATTAATCAGGAAAATTATAAAAAAAACCAAAGTTGCCATTTGTCTCTTCCTTTCTGCTTGGGAGAGTTGTTCAGCTCTTAATTCCAGCTAGCTAACAAATTGCTAATTCCCTCCAAATGGACATGGATTCTGTGATTTGTTATAGAGTATCTGAAGCAAAATAAAAAAAATAATCGGGTGTGGCTTGATCTAATTCCTCTTGATGGAGCTAGTCTGCAGCAATAGTTAGGAATTACAAAGAAATTCTTATTTTCTTTCCTCAAGCATCTAGCCTGGAATTCTTTAGCAAGCTACTATTAATTTGTCTTGCTATCTTTATTTACAGCTGGCTGTATTACTCATGACTTAATTGTAGAGATCCTCCATTGCATAAATCGATACCCAGTCCAGGAGGAATGTCTTCTAAGTGTTTGCGGGTCTGATGAATTCTTACAAAAGTAAGTACCTCATTAAGAGACGGTGTTGGGTATGTATTGTGTGATATAAGCTGTGCATTTAATGCACTCTGCTTCCATGCCATGTAAACAGAATCATAGGGAGAGTTAGAGTATTATGTTCCAAACACTTAAGGCATAGTTTCTGAAACTCCTGGAACATGTGGTACTTCTTTTCTACAAACATGGTAGTGTGCTCTAATGGAAGGATTCGAATCCTGGCCCCTTTATATAAGCTTTGTGCAGCCTTGAATAATTTGTCTCACTCCATTGTCCTTCTAGTCTTTCTCTTCCATAATAGAAGAATGCTGTTACTTCCAGTACCTCATAGGATTCTTACAAGCATGAGGGGGTATGCAAATCCCCAAAGGGGGGAATCACCAGAGAGAGGAGAAACCATACTATACAGCTGCAGAGCAGGTGATTTTTCTTCACATCCAGTTGCAACAGTAGTAAAGCAAATGAAGTCAGCACTTTGGTACTGACTGCGAGGTGAAGAAAAACACATTATGCATACAAACAGGTCTTTCTAAATGTATGTAGTCTACAAGTAAGGCAGTAAATGCTCTGATTCACATTCATTCAAGTAAACTCTTGTGGTGGTTGAAAGTATTACTGGACTCAGCTAGTTGTTTCTTGCCCTCTGGCAGCTTAAATTCAGCTATCAGCAAAAGTGAGCAGATTTTGTGTTGAAGCAGCTAAAGTGCAGGCTCTTGTCAGCTGTGCTGTAGGGACAGTGACTTTCAGCAGAAGGGGAGAAGCTTGCAGTTCTCTGGTAACACGTTAAGTTGGCATTGCAGGAGTCATAGCTCATCTGTTAGAGACTTAAAAAGTGCTAGATAAAATAGTATACGTCTATAATTGAAAGGGAAATTTTTAGAAGCAGTCATATTTGCAGTACAGCATAAAGATTACCTGAACTAGCCCAAAGCAAGTCAGCCTGACTAATGAAAGTAATGTAGTTGTGAAAGCAAGTGTCACACTGTGTAAATTAGCTTTGCTCTACAGCCAGCTTAGACACCTCTACTCTTACACAGGTATGCAAGTCAAACGTTCAGACGTTCATGCTGAATTATGCTTTGCAACTGAAGATGGAGGCTTCAACATTTCTGAGCCAACTCTTGTTCATTTCTCCATAAAGCAGGAGGTGGTACAGCAGAGCACTGTGCAAACCATTACAATGCTGGAACCGCTGAGCAGAGAATCAGGTCATACATAGATCTGTTAATTGCATAAGAAGGCCAGGGCTTTTTTTACTTTCTAGTCTCTTCTCATTTCAAACTAATTGCTAAAGAAAATGGAAATAATGAGTCATTGTATTGAGGGTGAGCTCAGTGTGTTTCAGTACTGTGTACAGTATGTTCTAAAGAGTTTTATTTTCACTCTTGGGAAGAACGCATCAATAGTGGACTGTTTAAATTCCTGCCCTTGCAGAATCTCTGCACGTTTCATTAGCAGTGAATCACGGTCAGTAATGTTCTCGGCCTTTTTTCCTTTTCCTCTTCACTGCCATACAGAAAGCACCGAGCTGCGCTTCTGGCCTCAGCAGCTTGTAATTCTATACTATGCCGTACTTTCAGCTCCCTTTCTTCTGCCTTTTCATCAGAGGCCTGTATCTGAAATTTGAAACCCCAGACTGTAATGATCCCTTGGGTAGCTTAACACGGCCTGTGGAGTTGCCTCAGGGTGAAATTTTTCATATGTTTGGGCTATCTTTTAGTGCAAATTGCTTTCCTCACTATGTTGCTAACAGAGTGATTTGATGTACTTGTGCAGAGTTCTTCCCCAGAAGAGTATTTGGAAATCATCCAGGGATGAATTCCAGTAGAAGTTCCCCAAGTTATGAGACAGCAAAGGGAATAAATACTCTGCTGCTCCTGCTTTACTGTAATCCAGAAAAGACTAAAGTGAAGCCAAAATGGTGACAGGATGAATTGTTCTCAGACCAGAGTGGTTTAGTAAAGCAGACAATATTGTGAAGATCTCTAAGAAGCTCTCATTTACTAATATATTGGTCTGTATTAATAAGCACTTCACCCTGCCTCCTTCAGAAGCACCTGAAAGACTTGATGATTTCGGGAATTTGTTTAGCTCTGAATGAGATAGAGAAAAAATATTTGTGTGCTAATGACCATTGCAGGCAGCACCACAAGATTTCATTATCCGTTATTCCTTTCCTAATGAGATATACTTGAGCTCGCATCCTATCTGATTCACAAGTAGAATACCATATTTCTAATATCCAAATTTAAAAAAAATCAGAAGGATGCATATAGGCTACAGGTCAGTTCATAACTAATAGAGCCATCTGTGAAATTCTGATTTGGAATCTTATTTGGTTTCTGGTCTTCAAATTCATTTTGTTTACTGATCAGAAATCCTGGCCTTGCCTCAACCTGCAGGCTTTCTTCCTACGCCTTCTTTTCCCACAAGTTTTTCTTACGGTGCCTGTAGAAGCTATTAGGATTCATTGCCACCTTGCTGCTGCCCCTTCTGTCATTGTAAGGCCTACGTTCGTTAATTCTCTGCTGATTTGCTGCAGTTCCTTTCTGAGATGTTCAGTGTAAGTGCATCTGGAGGCAGAACCCTATCTGAAAGACATACTCCTTGAAAGGAGGAGTAAAACCCTATCTGTGTCATCAATTTTTACCGCTACTCATGGAAGTTTCTCTCATTTTCATATATATCCACAGACCCTCCTTCTCTGGGTTTCTTAGCTGTGGGTGTGATCTCCACTCACACTTCTCCTGTTCATGATAGTCTCTTATTTCTTGGAGGGCCATCTGCTGTTTCTAAAAATTCTTTGCTTTATCATCCCACCATGCAAACCTTCTACATCTACCTTTAAATCTTGCTCTCACAGTTTCCTGTCTTTCCTTAAGCTTAGGATGGGTGCCCCTGAAAATGATTTGGTGATGCCCTTCATGAAAGATGCTATCTAAAAATAAATTAAATTGGGGTTAAGCAGCTTGTCAAAATAACTCCTAGCACTCAATGCCAGTAGCAAGCCAAAAACAACCCTTCTCATGCAACAGCAATGAATCAATCCTCCATTTAGACTTTTGCCTTCAGAGCTATAGGCCACAAGCTCAGAGCATCCTGAAATGCCTAATAAAACAAATCACATGACAGTATATAAGAATACAGGTACTCTTTTTTATTTTTTTTTTCATTTTATTTTATTTTTTAATTGGTCTGTCTGTTAGCAAGGGGTTGCAGTAATGCAGTCCCAGCAAAGGAATGTAGTCGAAAGATATTTATAAGCTTTATTCCTAAATGTGCCTTTTTTTTTTTTTTTAGGCATCAGATTTTTTAAAGAATCTTTTCATATGTAGTTTTAATTCCATCCACACTCTACCATAGTGGAATTTGCAGTTACCTTACTGCTTTGCAGTTTGGCCAACACAGTGAGCAGGGGTATGGAATAGAAAAGTCTAAATGCTTATCATTTATGCTCATATGCTTGCCTGTGACCTTATAGATGACTTTTTTTTTCCTTACTAATTCTATTCTCTGAGAATTGAGATCTAAATAAGAATTGGTTTTTACTCAAAGTGAAGCTTAAGCTATTAATTATACGCCGGGCAGAGTTATACTCATGCAGATTGGGATCATAAGAAGCAAGCACCTTTTGGATTAATGTGTTCTTTGTAAAACATAAACTTCATTTTCTCTTGTCACTGCAGATTAAGTTTCTCATTCAGAGATGCTGCTCAGCTGAGTCTTTTTTTTTTTTTGTAAAAAAAATGTATTGAGCTGCATTAGGATTTGGAGCTTATAGTACATCACAGTACCTTGCTGAGGGCAAGCAAAATCATCTAGTGGTGTGGGATTCTTAAGAGACTGAGGGATTTTTTCCTTTCTCTGCTTCTGATATATTGTGGGACCACAGGCAAGCCAACTTACTTTGACCAGTTCATACCACTTTTAAAGACAAAAACTGCCTTTTGCATTTTGTCTTTTGTCACGGAATTCTCATTAAAGCTGTATTATCCACGAGGTAATTCTAGCAAAAAATAGGGGGAAAACTGTTAATAATGTTGTACCATTTTTATTTGTGTTTCCTTTACACAGTTCAGAGCACTGTAAACCAGATACGAATAATCACGCTGTCTCCAAAGGGGGTTAGAGTAACCTTATCTTAATAGTACAGGTATAGTAGCAGATCTGCATAGTGTGTTACAGCCTGGGGTATGGCTAACAGGTAGTCTGTCAATCAATGGCAAAGCTATGCCTCTGTTTCTTGCAGTTCACTTTTCATCTAGACCAGGTTTCCACGTTATGCTATTGAGGTATTAATCCATTTTGTCTAGTCCCTTGTGTCACAATATATTTCAAAACTTTTCTTTGTATTTGTGCACATAAAATCCACTCATTAAACAAACTGTATGGCCAGCGCTTCTGACTGCAATGTTTCAGGCAGCATTGCTATGTCAGTAAGGTTTGATGATATATGGTATCTGCCTGACACAGCAGAGCTAACACAAACCACTAGCATAAATGTAGTTATACCACAAAATTCAACTTCCATTGGTGTACCTTGTTTCACATGGAAGCATGATGACATGGAATAGTCATACTGGCAAAAGATAGTTTTTATACATCTGTGATACAAATTTGTAACTACAGAGTACAGCTGTATCAGTTTACACTACCAGAAAACTCCTATGTATTGGTATAACTATATCAATTTCGGTCATTGGCTTGGTGAAATGTTGGCATTGCAATGGGAATCTGCAAAAGGAACACTGGAGGAATCAGGGAAAAGTGACTCAGGACTCACAGATGTGTTCCTTTGTAATTTTCTTGATACTATGCCTGTCCTGAGGTTGAAGGTAAGGCAGAATAGAAAGAGCAGGAATAATGGTGGGGTAAAGGTATAAAACAGGTGTGAGGCAGTTATAAAGGATGCAAGGATCATGGGAGAGTTCATCATTAGAGTCAGGAGGCAGACATGATTAGGTGAAATGAGGAGAGGAAGAAGTTTCAAGAAAGCCATGTGTAGGCACAACACAGATATGTGCTGAGGAGGAACAGAAGAGAATCTATGCATTGGTGCAGTCCCAGGAACTGGGGATCTGTCACTTGGACGTTTGCTTGTAAAGGGATTTGAGAAGGGTTGAGGAATAACAGTGGTACACTTTCCATCAGTACAGGTATTTAACTGTGTTGTGTTACGCTTACATCTGTATTTTATGCTCTTAAAATCAAGGAATTTTGCGAATGTATGGAAGCATTATCAGAGGACCTTGCTGTAGGTATTGGTTATGCAAGATGGAAATGGATTTGTCCTCTGTGACCTTTAATGTATTTGTTTAAAAAAAAAAAATCCTATATCTACACTTACAACTTTTGTGACCTCTAATAAAGAGTATATATTTTACTTAGTTATGGTGTGGTGTAGTGTAGGTACAGAACATTTACAAGATATATGAATTCCCTGTAATTGTGCTAAATGGCAATTATGTACAATACATTTTTTTAAGCTTAACCATTCATTTGTGCTGCAGACCTCTGCTGCCATGTGAGATATGAGTCTGTCCCTCTGTCCCCTAAGTCACACTTTCCATGATTTACTCATAGGGCAAGTGTTTTTTGGAACTAAATCCAACTAGTTTTGTTCAGACATTTCATCAAAAGCCATTTTAGGTAGAAAGAAACACAGTTTACATCTGAACTAGGTGTTTTCCGTGGCACTTGACAAACCAGAAAAGAATCATCTTTCCTTCAAGGCCCAGGGGGTCCTGAAACAACTTACCATGCTATAAATCTGTATAAATATGGAATATCCCTTTTGGCACTTGTGTGACTAGAGGCTCAAAAAAAGCAACATGAATCTAATTGAACATGCACTAGGGTTGTAACTGATGACGCATATTAACTTGTTTTGGTGATGAATTAGCCTTTGCAAAAATCAGTGTCATTTTTCCTACCCATTAATCCCAAAGGATTTTATAAAAATATGTTTGCCTTGACTCTGAAACAATTTTTGCATTATTTCACCTGATTAAAACAAAAACTAGAAGGCAAACAATTAAATTATTTTTGTTCCAAGTAATTTTAAAGAAGTGATAAACTGAAGCTAAGTATTATAACTTAGAAGAAGTTGCCAAGAGTGATAAGTGGAATAGAAGCTGCTCTGAAGGGGCAAATAAGAATAAGGACTTCCCCTCTCATGGGGTGCTAGAGCATCCTTGACCAGCAGAGTAGTTTGTAGGAACCACTCCAGCTGAGTGAGTAGAGCTCACTGACCTTAGCTGGCTTATGATTTGAGAAGGAGTAAAATGGACTCACAGCTTCTTTTACCATCTCTGTGTGAGCTGCACAGGGTGGGAACTTTGATTTCTTTGAGAATCAAGGGCCACTTGACTTAATGTATTTGATTTTCAAACTTATAGTTAATATTTGATTTCAAGTTGGATTTCAAACACTGCAAGTCATTCTGCAGCGGTGCATTCATAACCAAGATACTTTGTATAAATTGCACTAATTTGGGAGCATGTGCTGTTTGTTTAGGACATTCTTTCTCTGTTTCATTGTTGTTCTGTTACAGCACTCAAAGATACAACTAAGCAATTATACTGAAATTGTTCCACCAGAAAATACGCCAGAACAAAATGCCATCAGTTTTCACTGAAGTAGGTGCCAAGTACAGTTTTCATATTATTCAGTCTGCTTTGTACTTAGAATGTAGTCCACCGGTGCTTTTAGGAGAAAAAGAGGGGGGCGGGGGGGAAAAAAGAAGGAAGTGGCAAGCAGAGATAACCATTTGGGCTTTTTTCCCCCCCCAAACTGCAGTAATCATACTTTGGGCAGCCATGAAAGTCTTCGCAAGGCAACTACCTGCATTCAGCTTCGACTACACAACGCTAGTAATTTGAAGCAAAGTTTGGCTCGAATGGTATGTTATCTTTTTTTCCTCCTCTTTCTTTCAGCATCCCTGAAGTAATAAAATTCCACCAATCCTTCTAAGCAGTAACCTGCAATAATAATCAGAGAGAGATTATTTGCTTTCCTGAGAATGCTTACGTTGTTGCTGAACTCCAGTTGAAACATCCTGGGGAGTATCTCTACTTTGCTCCTGTACTTGTATCTAGAGAGTTACTGCAGAGAACACACAACTAAAAAAGACCAAAGGTTATCTTTCTAGAAAAAAAAAACAGTTTTGTCAGAATCTAATGCTATTTATTTCAGGTGGTCAGTGAATTTTTATTTTTGATTGGCCTTTCTATGTTTTTAAATATAACTAGGACAAAACCACTCAAAGTGTTATGTCAAATGAATTAGGTCTGGATTCTCATCATCATCACTGAAAAACAGGTAGGTTGATAAAAGCCAGAATCACAGTTGCTGTGTTTGTGCATGTGTGATGCATACTTGTGTGTGTGCATGTGCTTGTTTGTAGACATGCTGAAATGTCTACATGTAGGTGTATGATTGTTTACAAACAGTAAAACATTGTTTTATCATCATCTTAAACCCAGGGAGATTCCTATTCAGAATATTTGAGCATAAGCTACCTTGCAGTATATTACTGAGATGTAATGACACAGACCTGTGCTACTAAATGTGAGATTTATTGCCTGTGGACCACCTTGAATTACTTCCAACCCAAAGTTTGCAGTACAACAGAAGCTTTGTTCTGGGCAGTGTTCACTGGTAGTGTGTTGACTCTGTTCACAGGTAGTACCAATTACCTGCTTTGCATAGGTATTCTGTCAGCCTGAGTCTGTCAATATATGGCTCAGTTGGCAGTTTTTTTAAACACAAAAAGGCAGGGGCTTTCTTTTCATTTCTATTATGTGTCACCATGTGAAACATCAAGTTCAATATGTTACATGGAGCAATAAAAAAGGACTGTAAAGAGGACAAATATATATACACACACATACATATATATACCTATGGGGTTTTTTTAACATTTTAACAAGTTTATAGATAAAAGCAGAATAATTTAGTGCTGATACGTACAATCTTGGCTTAAATTATTAGCATTCATCACTACCAATATTAATCACTTAATTATTTTTTGAAAACCATTGATTCTTCTTGGTATAGCATTGTCCAAAAGAAAATAAATTAGGAAACATGGAAGCTTTCATCACCAGGTCACTTATTCAAAAATTTTTCAGATCAATTAATTTCCAACTGCTTGCTCTCAGTCTAAAGAAAATAAGTGGATATTTGAATATACCTTCAGAAGGGAGTGAGCAAGTGCCCACCTCGTGTCCTTTCTCACCCCATCTCTATATCACAGTAGCAAAAAGAACACGTCCAGTGACCATTGGAATGAGTTTTGTATCTGCAAGTTGTTGAGATTGAGGTAGGAATCACCATGTGATTTCTATCATCTGCATTAAACAGATTATATGGTCATCATAGCCCTTTCTGTTGTTAGATCTGTGACAAGACATCCTGTATTAGGAGGTGGAAAACTTCATTTTTCTCTATAGCACTGCCAAAGAAGGGATTGAGAAAGGTGGAGTGTTGGTGATTAGTTATAATTATGGATGTGTGTAAGTATGTGTAACAGTAGAAAAATTAGTTTTTGGGGTCAGCATCTCTATCTTTTAGATGGAATAATATATTATTGACCCTTCTGCTGGGCAGTTGCAGGTGTCTAACATCTTCTGGCTTGAGAAATCAGTGACATGAATTAGAAGTTTGGTATGAATGCATTTTGCTACTTATATGAATACAGCATGTGGTGAAAGTATTTTTTACATACATATACTGAAAGGGGAGCCTCAGAAAACTTTCTGATAATCTTTTCAAACTTCTAAGCCAATGATTGATTCTTTACAAGTTACTCTGTTTTCAAACAGAAAAAAAAAAATATAGAGCAAATGACCTATTTGCTGTTTATAGATCTGCTATTATTATAGATCTTAAAAATTATCTGGTTTGGAACCTAACTATATCTTCAGGAGTCTCTTCTGAAGCTTTAAAGCTTGTTTGTGTGCAAAGGAAGCAAAACTCTATACCAATGCCATCTGGAGACTGCCTTCATGATTCTTGCTTACCTTACATAACACTGTTGAAATTGGGATGCAGAGTTAAAAATATCTGTCTGTACATGCAAATTACAATTATTTTACTATTATGCTTAATAACCAATATAAATAGATACTTATAAGTAATGTGCAACTATTATTTCTTTTTAAAACAGACAGCTTATGAACTTTGGCTAGTAACTGAACATTCACAGTTCTTTTGTCATTTCAGCTGAAAACGTATTTTTTAAGGTGAATACTTGCTTCCTTTCCTTTTGTGAGAAGCTGGCATTCTGTTAGAAGTATTCAGAAAGAGGAAATTGTCTTGAACTGAGCGGTTACAAGCAAGAAATTTGGCCTGGGGCTTTACATTGAATCACAGGTCTTTCAGCCAGTGTGTGACCTTTAATTTGATTTTGGTTTTTTTGAGACATAAGTTTTATCAGCCTTAACACTCTTGAACAAAATTCTTTTAAGAACCGCATTTTCAACATGCTGGATTCCTGCTAAACTTCAAAATAAAGCTTATACATAGAATGTAAGGTTATCTTTATGATATGGAAACATATTGAATCTCAGTTTTATACCGTCTAGCCAGACAAAGAATTTCTGTTGACAGGAGTGGGAATTCTACACCTGGCAGATTTTTCTCCACACATTGAAATCTTAGGAATGACAATGAAAGTGGAAAAAATCCAGTAGTCCCCTTGTGAAATGGTGGCCCAGTGTACATGGGTTACAATAATACTGAATCGCGACTGCTAGATTATTTTTGACTACACACCTGTCCTAGTCTGTATTTTAACCTAGGTGGTCTTTATGAGGCAACTCTTAAGCACAAACTCCACCAGTTGTAGTGGGTCAGAAATATTAATTAAATTCATAGTGGCTTGGTGGTGTTTAGGAAGAAATGTGCAGTGGAACAGTGTAGAAGCAGAAAACTTTATCCAGATACCATTTCCAGGGAGCGCTCTGCCTATCTGAGAGACCCATTTTTTCAGAGTTGTCCCCACACACTGATTATCTAGGTAAGTCATGAATTTTTGCAGTGGAGAAGCAGCAAAGAAAATTTATGAATTTCTAACAAGAGCCTCACTTGCCTTCCAGAAAGGGATTTTTGGACTAAAGCAGCCAGCAGGTGATATTCCCTGAAAGTTTAAAAGCATTTTTATTTTCACAAATACCAGTGTTAGTGGTGTTAATATTTTACCAGGCATAGTGTGTTGTGTTAACATTCTGAGGATAATCACAGACACTAAAAGTCAGTTGTCCAGCATGGTAAGAAGGTGGGGTTTTTTTCCCATTATTTAAATGTGTGTGACTTTAGAGGGATTCTGTAGTACCTCAAATAGAAGGGAACATTTTCTTGTGTTTAAGTATCTCCAGAAATCGTGCTACTGTGAAATGCTTTATGTTCCATTAATATCCTCAAAGTCTCCTTCAACTCTTCTGCGGTTTGACAGGTCTAAATGAGGTTTAATATACTGCAATGCTCTGTGGAGGCCAGGAGCATCTCTTGACGTGTCATGTTTTGGAAATGGTCACGATTGCCAGGTAGAATAATTACAAACAAACAAAAATAGTCTTTCAGGCATGTAACTAACAAGCTTGGAAGACAAATTAGCAATGTTCAGGCCATTAGAAAACATTTATTGTCTCAAAGAATTTGTGGAACTATAACTAATAACCTACAATAGGCTTTAACCAGGAAGGGTGACATTTTAAGATACCTTCAATGAATTATTGATCACCTCTTTACAGTAACTGACACAGCTCTGAAAGCTTCAGGCCATGAAGTTACTTCAGGTTACTAATAATAGCAAAGAACACGAGCAGCTCCTGAGCTGGCATAAGTCATAGACCCAGAGTTTTCCTCCAGCTCCAGGACATGCTCGTGGCAGAGCACTTGTACTGGAAAGGAGAGGTTCTGCTTGCAGGCAGCAGCACCAGCAAGTCTGTCAGGACCAGATGAAATCTAACAGAGGAGACACAGAGTATGGTGCATTGAAAGCTGCAGTGTTTCGTTTCACTCTGAACGCAGTTCTGTAGGTCAATTTGGTTCTACTGAAACCTGCTCCAGCCACAACTGAATACAAGGATCTGAGGTAGTGTACACTGAGCTCAGTCAATTTTGTTGTTGCTGTTTTCTGAAACTTGCAGCTTTGGTCATAAAATGCATTTGAAAGTCACAGACTTAGAGGCAGTTTATGGAAAATAAATTTCCCTCCCTCAGAATTCATATAAAAAGATGTGAAAATAGTGTGCTTTTTTTAAAAACAAGCAAACAAAGAAACAAACCAAGGCACAAACTTTGAGACTTTTAAGGTTCTTCAGCTATCTCAGACAGTTATGTACATATGCAGCTACTGTTTATTTTTGTGCGTTAATTGGCACCCAGCTGAGGAGAGGATTTGACCTGTGATTTATAGGATCCTTCCAAATTTTGAACTTTGGAATATGTTATTTTATAGACATCTCCACTAAGGTTGTAGTTTAACTAGTGTCACAGAAACATCTTCATATCTTGACAGCCCTTCTATATCGTAATCACCCTGTATTCAGGTGCTAAATAATTCATATATACCCATATATATTTGTCCTAGTCTATTAGATCTCCTTAAGCTTCTGGGTTCCTATCAATCACACATACCTAATTTCTCTGTAAGCTTCAGGGCTGCCTCCTTCAGTCTGTGTCACATTGTTCCCAAGTTCATCCTTCCCTGTCCTCTAGCCCTGTCGTTGTGTAAGATCACGGAGGAAGTTTGTCATTTTTCAGTCCTCTTGTGTAGCTCAAGCCTTGTCCCTGTGATTACTCAGTTCAGATGTGCTCTGCTATTTGTAAGGTCTCCAGAGGCGGCAGTGTGTCAGCTATGCATGCAGTGACATTATAAAGATGCAGGGTGGGGTTTGCAGAACAAGTACGCTACTCATCTCTAGGGTAACGTGACTTGAAAAATAGTAATAAAAAAAGGGGATATGATCTACTGAGAGTCAAGATGGATGCGACTGACTATTGCTATTTCCTTCCTGGAACGGATGCTTCTGACTATGGCAGCACTACAAGATATTCTCAGGGCTTGAGGTGTTGTACCAGTCCTCTAGCATGCATTGAAGCAGCATGATAGCTGTCAGAAGTCAGGTGCTCCAAGCCTTCAAGCATGGTATGGGCAGAAGACATTAATTGTGAGCAAAACCAGCAGTTACTAGGTCAAAGTCATATGTAGCACAATTAGTGCTGCACTCAGGAAGTTGGCATCCATAATCTATTTTTGTATGTCTCGTAGTAATCTTTGTAGAAGCAACTCAGTGGGGTTCAGACATGGATTCTGAAATCAGCTGAGAAAAGACCATCTACTCACAAATGCATCCCCCAACCCCCAAATACTTACCCTGTCTTCTCCTCTACAATAATATTTAATACTTTCATGTCAATAGATTGAGGTAAGGAACACAGGTGTTTGTGTAAGATCAAATTCCCAGACAAGGTGGAGCTTAGTGCATAGCTCTAAGACACATACATTGAAGGCTTAATGAATGAGAATGTTTTTCTTACCTTCACCCCCTTCCATTTCATTCATCTAATTCATCTTTCACTTATTGCCATTATGTGATAAAAGAGATAGTAGCACTCCAGATGGGAATTCTTTACAGAACATCTGTAATGTATCTAGCTCAGCAAGATCCTGCTCCTTAAATGGTGCTAAATCTCTATATAGCGATGTAAAGCAGCATTAGTGTGAATTAATTCATATGCATATTTAAATTGAATCCAACCATAGCAGAGACAGAAGTTGCTCAGAAACATTAGCTTTAGACCACTACTATACTATAATTAACTAGAAAAACCTGCTAGTGTGGTCACCTTATTCTGAACAAACTTTGGTTTCAATTCACAAACATTCAAATTATTAGAAGAAGGCTTTTTTAGCCAACCAAATAAAAGACTGATTTTTTTTCTTTAGAAATTACAAATTTTCTTGCAAATTCTCTTTAAGAGGGGGAAAAAATCATTAACCATATTTTGTCACTGTCAGATTACGCTCTTCTCTTTTTTTTTTTTGAAATTTTGTTTGTTGTCTGAGCGTTGCAACAGTAAAAGATGAACAGAAGATATTTTTTTCTTACTCAGATGTTTTGCTTAAGGTTAAACCATTTTGTCTTCCCTTCACAAAGGACTTGAAAGTTTCATTAGTTTAGTCTAGCCTAAACTGGAGTCACCTCTCAGATTTTTCTGTATCCTTGGCCAGATTTAATTTCTGTCCTCTACTTCACCTTTGAGCAAATCAATGTTTTAGATCAGCACACACATAAATAAATAGGCTGTAGGCTGGTTGCCTAAATTCTGCCCATCCCAGCCATCATTTGCATTTCTAAAGATACTAAGAAAAATAATGTCTGGCAGCTGTCCTAGCCACTATGGAAACAGCTCATCACCACTAGATGCCTATGTGCTGTGCTGCTTTCCTGCTTCTGTTTTCTTATTTAATTATTTTCTCTCCCATCCCCCCACCTGTCCCAGGGTTTTACCTGTTCATAAGTGTCATTTTCTTTGTAATCCTTCACCTGTGAATTTGGGGTCATGCTTGTCACAAACTCCTCGGTAACTGTTCCCTATGAGTTGTAGGGATATGAGCTCAACCATGAGTCAGAAAAAGGGCAGAATTTTCAGGACATGCCTACAAGCTTGGCAGTACATGCCTAGCATGGGCTGAGCTACCTCCATGGGGTGGAAGGAGTTAAAGCATAAAAGGCAACAAATCCATGGGGCTGGAGAAAGGACTATATCTGAATGGGAACAGGTTTGGTCAGCAGAATGTGTCAAATAAGGCAAAATAACAGAATTGTTTAGGCTGGAAGGGACGTCATGGGCTCATTTAGTTCAATCCTTCTGCTCAAGCAGGGTTAGCTGGAGCAGGGTGCCCAGGACCATTCCTGGTTGAGTTTTGAATCCCTCAGCAGATATTCTAACCTATTCCACAACATTTCAGGGCAAACTCTTCCTGTGTTTGACTATTTCTACTTGTATTAAGGTGGAATTTAATGTGTTTTAATTTGTGCCCTTTACTTCTTGTCCTGTCAGTAAGCACTACTGAAAAGGGTCTGACCCCCTTGTCTTCATGATTTCCTATCAGATATTTGTACATATTGGTAAGATTCCCCTGAGCTTTCCCTTCTCCAGACTGAGCAGTCCCAGCTCGGCCAGGCTCGCATCATACAAAAAATGCTTTGGTGCCTTGATCATCTCCCCTTCAGAGGGGTTGCAAAGGGTAGTACAGGTGTTCTCCATTCTGTTCTCTCAAAGAAGGAAGCAGCAAACTGATTTCTGTTTCAGGACTAGTGTACATTGCCATTGCAAAGGGGTGCCTTCTGCTGTCTGTAGCAAGAAAGCAGAGGCAGGGTTTACTGAGGCCTGGCCATAGTCTTAATCTATATGTAGTTAGAAGGAACTACTGTGATGGTCCTGTTTGGCCTCCTATATAGTACAACCCAGTGTAACATGAGAGAGATTCACCAAATAAAATTTCAGACCGAAACTTCCTGAACACTCTGAGAGCTCCTAAAAGAACATGCTGACTGGAAAATACCAAGCAAATATCTCCAACTCACATTCTTCCTATCAGAATGCTATATCTCACTATATGCTTCTCTTCCACAGCATGAGGATGACCTAAGACGGTTCAGTGTGAATCAGCTGTTAGAATACACTTGTGCCTGGAGACTGACTCGGTAAGAACACTGGTATTTAACAGTATTTCTGTTTGTTCATATTTGTAGTGAGCCTCTTGGCCCCAAAGGACAATTCCGAGACCTACTGGGACAGGAATGATATCAAACAGAAAGAAAATTGGTTTAATGTTTTAGACCCTTATTTTCAGACCTTATTGATTGCTTAACAAAAATCAATAATCATTTATCAATCTGTGTAATTTTCTCCCATTCTCTCCCTTTCATGTCATTGAAGATTTCATTACAGCTTCCATGTTTCCCAAAGATTCCCAGGCTTGAAGAATTCATGATTTTTACTTGTGCATTGCTCTTAGATAATTTTTAAGAGTAAATACTGTAAAAATAATAGATTTCCTCTTCATTATGTTTATGTTTTCACAGTTGAGTGATGTTTTGTTTTATTTAATTTTTTTAATGTAGGCTAGCTATGACAACTTTTTAACTTGGCACTCAAAGTGCATCTGACTTTAAAGCCATGGACAAGCACTAAATGAAATAGATTCCTCATTCAGCTTTCATTATGTTCTGTTTCATGCACTTAGATAAAGAAGATGTTAACACTTTTTGCAATGTTTTTCATCAACGTGTACTTTGCCAAGAATGGCAAATGCCACACCTGTCATTTAGCAGATGGAGGAAAACAGAGAGGTAGTGTCTTGTTCAAGGTGAATATCTGGTGCTTACTGACGACCCATCTGGTTTCCTAGGAGCATGGCCCAAATTTCCATTCTGGCTTTTGCTAGAAAGAGATCAAGCTAATCATACAGTCTATATGCACACAACTTATTGACTGTTTTATTTCTTGTGATGTAAAGCTTGTGGCCTTTTTGACTGCAAAGGGTCTTCAGAGGGGATATGTGATAAAAGATGTTGAGCTGCAAATCAACTATGGTCTGCAAAATTTCCTCTGATACTATAGGGCAATGAATAACTGATAGCACATGCAATAAGTACTTTCTTTCTTCAACACAAGTTCAGTAAATATTGAAAAAGTAAAAGCTTGAACTGTGTTTGATCACTATTTCCTTCTTGATGGGTAGGAGAACACATTTCCCAGCAGTGATGACCCAGAAAGATCTGTGGTCAGGTCCTGTGCTCTGAATTGCATTTCTAACTTCTCTGAGAAAAAAAGGGATAATAGCTAAGTGACAAAAGTTTGCTGTCCATAATGTTCACAGGAGCTGCCTGTGATGATTTGCAGAAGGATTTTACAATGCTGAGTTGAGTGTGTGATAAAGTGGCAGATGAAATTTTGAGAAGATAAATGTAGATGGGAGGAAGAGGTCTTAAATTCACATATGAAATCATAGGCTCTGAGGTGACTTTTACCACCAGCAGTGAGTTCTTGGTGTTATAATAAATAATTCTGACTATCAGCTTGGTGCACAGCAGCTGCAAAAAAAAAAAAAAAAGATCAAATGTTGCGAATTATTATGAAAGAAATTAAAAACAAAAAAACCCCAATATTATGCCACAGTATCAGTGTAGGGTGTTTGTTTATCTTGAATACAGCCAGCAGTTCTGCTTCTTCCATTTCAAATATGATGTAATAGACTGGAAAAGGTGACAAGAAGGGCAGCAAGGATGCTCAGAGGAATGAAGTGCCTTTCATATGAGAAAAAAATATGTAACAATATTCTTAATCCTGATGAAGAGATAACAGAAGATGGGTATTTTATAGATCACAAGCCTATGAAATTGAGGATCACAGAGAATGTCTGAAAAAAATGGATCATTTACTGTATTTTCCAATGTAGGATACAGTGGGAAGTGAAAGTCGCAGATTCAAACCTGACAAGAGTAGGTATTTCTTTGTATAAGACCTAATTAAGTAATGTCTGGACACAGCCTCACTTACTCAGGACTGTGTCGAGGTGATTTCTGAATACCTCCAAGGAAAGAGAAACAACAACCTCTCTGGGCAACTTCTGCCAGCGCTCAGTCACCCTCGGTACCTCCTGTGTTTCAGTTTGTGCCCATTGTCTCTTGTCCTGTTACCTGTTACCACTGAGGAAAGCCTGGCTCCATCGTTTTTGCATCCTCCCTTCAGTTGTTTACAAACATCAGCAAGAATCCCCCTGAGCTTTGTCTTCTCTAGGCTAAACAGTCACAGCTCTCAGTCTTTCCCTATAGGAGAGATTCTCCAGTACCCTCATCACCTTAGTGGCCTTTCATTGGACTCTCTCCAGTACATCCATGTCTCTCTTGTACTGAGGAGCCCAGAACTGGGCACAGTACTCCAGGTGTGGCCTCACCAGTAAGAGGGGAAGGATCGCTTCCCTCAACCTGCTGGTAATACTCCTCCTAAAGCAGCCCAGGATACCTTTAGCCTTTTTGCTGCACGGGCACAGTGCTGGTTCATGGTCAGCTTCCTGTCCACGAGGACTGCCAGGTCCTTTTCTGCAAAGCTACTTTCTAGACAGTCATCCTGCAGCAGTACTGGTGCATTGGGGTATTCCTCCCCAGGTGCAGGACTTTGTGCTTCCTTTTGCTGAACTTTATGAGGTTCCTGTCAGTCCATTTCTCCAGCCTGTCAACATGCCTCTGGATGGCAGTATTATCCTTTGGCTGTATCAGCCGCTCTTCCCAGTTCTGTATCATAAGCAAACTTGCTGAGGGTACACTCTGCCCAATCATCCAGATCATTAAGGAAAATGTTAAACAGTACTGGACCCAGGACTGACCTCTGGGGTACACTGTTACTTACTAGCCTCCAGCTAGACTTTGTGCCACTGATCACCATGCTCTGGGCCTGGCCATTCAACTGGTTTTCAGTCCACCTCACTGTCTGCTCATTCAGCCCATAGTTTATTAGTTTCTTTATAAGGTTGTTATGGGTGATAGTGTCAAAAACCTACTATTTCATCATGGAAGGTTATCAGGTTGGTCAAGCACAACTTTCCCTTGGTGAATCCATTCTGACTACTCTCTATCACCTTCTTGTAGTTCATCTGCCTGGAAATGGTTCTCAGGATCAGTTGCTCCATCACCCTCCTAGGGTGATGCTGATCAGCCTGTAGTTCTCTGGGTCCTCCTTCTTACCTTCTTGAAGACTGGAATGACATTTGCTTTCTTCTAATCTTCAGGCATCTCTTCCAACCATCATGTTTGTTCAAAGATTATCAAGAGTGGCCTCACAATGACATCAGCCAGCTCCCTCAGCATTCCTGGGTACTTCCCATCAGGGTCCATGGACTTAGGTGTGTCTAGTTTAAGTATTCTGTAACCTGATCCTCATCCCCTTCCTAGTTCATTCCAGGGACTTCTCCCTAGAGGCCATGTCCATGAGACAGCACCACACTAGACTCCTTGAACATATGCAGTCTTCCAGGGGTGTACCTAAGGCTTGCTCCAGGATGTGCATTACATACCTTCCATGCTACGGTATGGAAATACCACCATGGTGGACTACCTCATGTAATGTTGGACATTTTGAACTGAACTCCTGCTTTTTAATGAATTAAAGTCCCGTGTGTCTTAGTAACACTGCAGAGTCATAGAGGGCCTGGAGTAGGTTCCCACTTGGTGCCATGCTGGGTGCACGGCTGGTTCTATCTAACCATGGCTATTCCAAGTATTGTAAATACAAGTTTCATGCACTTGTAACTTAGGGATCAAAAAATCACTCCATGGAGCAAAGTTCTCTATCACTGTTCACCTACTCTTTTTCCCCATCGGAGGTAACTAGTTTGAGCTGAAAGCACTGGCACAGTTATGAGGAAAAGGCATTTAGAATTGAAGCACCGTCAAAATGATAAGGTGAGCCATACAGTGAAGAAACAGCCCTTATTCTTGTAAGTAGTGCCACCTGAGTGTTTTTTTGTGAGTAGGCCAATCAATAATATATCTATTCATAACAGCTGTTTCTAACATAACATGCAACAAAATCTTTGTGCTTATTCTGCACTAGGATGTATGTTTGCAACATGTTCCCATGCAACGCTACAGGCTTGCAGAGGAGTGGCTGGAGAGCTGCCTGGAGGAAAAGGACCTGGGGGTGTTGGTTGACAGCTGGCTGGCTGAACATGAGCCAGCAGTGTGCTCAGGCAGCCAAGAAGGCCAGTGGCATCCTGGCTTGTATCGGGAATAGTGTGGCCAGGAGGAAAAGGGAGGTGATCGTGCCCCTGTACTCGGCACTGGTGAGGCCGCACCTCGAGTACTGTGTGCAGTTTTGGGCCCCTCACTACAAGAAGGACATTGAGGTGCTGGAGCGTTTCCAGGGAAGGGCAACAAAGTTGGTGAAGGGTCTAGAGAACAAGTCTTATGAGGAGCGGCTGAGGGAGCTGGGGTTGTTTAGTCTGGAGAAGAAGAGGCTTGAGGGGAGACTTTATTGCTCTCCACAACTGCCTGAAAGGAGGTTGTAGTGAGGCGAGGGTCAGTCTCTTCTCCCAAGTAACAAGCAATAGGACGAGAGGAAACGGCCTCAAGCTGCACCAGGGGAAGTTTAGGTTGGATATTAGGAAAAACTTCTTCACCTAAAGGGTTGTGAGGCATTGGAACAGGCTGCCCAGGGAGGTGGTTGAGTCTCCATCCCTGGAAGTATTTAAAAGAAGGGTAGACGTGGTGCTTGAGGATATGGTTTAGTGGTGGACTTGGCAGTGATAGGTTAGCGGTTGGACTCGATGATCTTAAGGGTCTTTTCCAACCTTAACGATTCTATGATTCTATGACTCTATGTTATAATTCATCAATTCTATATCTAGCTAGGGCTGTAATAGAGGTAGAGTAGATGGATGTAGTAGAATGAGCTCAACACAGGCTGTGCAAATCTGTCTGGCGCCTAGGAAGGCCAACAGATTACTTTCCCATATTGCTGTGCCTTCACAGCTGTGAGTATTTAGATCAGCTATATAAAATGATGCTAAGGGTTGTCTGCCTGTACTGTAGTTACATTTCTGATTGTAGCACACAAACATTTATGTTTTAGAGAACATCTTGACTGAGATGCTCAGTCAGCTTAGATCCAGCAGAGGAGCAAAAGAGCTGTTTGAACTGGCTTGAGATGAAGTAAAAAGAATGAACTGGAACCATACCTCTGTAATAATCAGATTTGCTCTCACAGGCAAATGTGAACAAATAAAACTGGCAGCCACTACACTGCTTCATGCACTGATTTTCATAGCTTGAAAACCAAACACAATGTAAATCAAGTGCATCAGAAGAACTGCAGTCTGTTGGCCCATAATCTCTTGAGACCAAGGTGCCAGTAACTCTAACATGATGGCTAGTCTGATCCATGCAGTTAGGCACAGCTTAGTTAGGCAGCATGGTGATAAACAGCATTTTATGAAGGAAACTTAGTATTGCTCCACAGTAGGTGCTGCTGCCAGGAAACTGAAAACTGAATGCTGTAAGTATATGCTATATACTTGTCTTCCTCCCATATAGACCAGCTGGGATCTAAGACTGACTCTCTCAAGTTGTTTGTACTTTTTTCATTTCTTTTCAAAACCGTTGAACCATATTGCCTTGATAAAAGCTCCAAAATTTTCTTCAATGTCAAAAAAACACTAAATGTTCATGGGTTGGTTAGCATTGCAGTATTTATATACAGCTGTAAAAGATGTACAAGTATGAAGTATGTTTGTATGATAACCTATGGGTATTATTAGTTATCTAGCAGCCAAAGATTCAGGATAGCATTAATAGAAGTATTTTGATCTTTGTTGCAAGTTGCTGGATTTGTTTGCTATTAATTATGTAAAATTATGGCTACTTCATACAGAAAATTCTCTAGGGTAGAATAAACTGATGGAAAATATGCTAATTTTTTGAACTAGTATTATAGCTTATGAAATTATTCTGAAACTGGCATTTAGGCCAAACATGCTAATAAACATGCTTACCTGTATGCATCAAGGCAACAGGGCAAGCTGGTATGTCCAGAACTACTTCTGAGCTGGGTAACAATATGAAAAAGATGTTATGCCTGGAGACTTGGTCAAAGCAGAGCAACAACTTGTATTCGCTATGATTTAACAGGATTACAGGAGGAATTGCCAGCCAGCTACTCAACACACAAACTGCCTGGTTTGATAAGGCTAGTGCAGACTGAAATTAAAAAGCTGTAAAGGCAAAACCATCTGTAGGAGGAGGCGAATAGTAGGCATCTATGGGGAAATGCACTCTGGTATTAGAACAGGGAAGGTCACCTAACATTCCTCTATTCTGGATGATGATTTCAGTGCAATGACTCCTTCCTTCTCTTGCCACACAATATAAATAATGAAAGTCTAACCACGTACCACGAAACCTCTACTTTGGGCTGTAGCTGCAACTCTAATCTCTGATTGCTCAGGTAGCCCAACTAAGATGCATGAGGACGCACTCAATTTCTCTGTAAACAGCAGTCCATTTGTTCTGAAATAATCAAAATACTTTTGTGACTTTCAGCTACTGGACTGCAATAGGGGGCAAATTCCTTCTAAGCCTTCTGAAGAGAGAGAACCCTAATACAAAGGGTCAGTGGGAAATAGAAGAGGAAAAAACAAGTCAAGGATAAAGTGATGGAGTAAAACAAATAAGCATCGAAGAAAGAATATCAATTGAAATTTCCACTTTTTCATAAAAGCAAATGCAAACTCTAACTACTTCTGAGGACCAGACCGTCAAGGCTATAATGTGCCCATTTTACCAATCAGTAGTGTCTAGGCAGGGTGTGGAAGTGTGAATTAAGGTTTCTGTACCCTTTCCTGAAGATTTGACTCTCTACAGAGGAGGCTGTCAAAGGAGAAGGAATGTGTATTGATTTGTGTAACAATCTTAGCCATGTTCTCATAGAAACTTTTTTGTTTTGTTCCAGCTGAAAAAATAAATGATGGCTAGAATTTCACTATGCATGAAAAACAGAAAATTACACAAATGCTTCTTAAAAGCAAAACTCTGATCCTGGTTATCTGTTGGGGGTAGCACTTGGATCCTGTGGTTCTGAAATGGTGAGATTTACAGCTGAAGCATCAGGACTGGCGTTTAGTGTAGAGAGGTATATAGTCCTGTTCATAATCCTAATTAATTTAGTGAATCTTTGCTAAGGCACAGCAATCTGCCTGTACACAAACTTTGTGGTAACGTCTGTAGCACGACAAAGGCATGGGACTTACAGAGTGGTGTATGTCTATCTACAGATGTAAACCAAACTCAAAGCTTAGGTAATGCTATGGAAAAGGTAGTTGCTCAAAAAGTCTGAGAAGGTAAACTTGAGAACTGGAAGCAAATAAAGTTTGATGAATTATGTAGCAATGGTGTCCCTTTTTATAATATACAGTTTTATACTTGTGACTTAGTATGGGCTTTTTAACATTGAGCTTTTCCAGAGGTTTTGCCTGATTCTCTGCAGCTTTAGTCTCTGAATTGAGTAAGAAAGAATGCATTCTAGCATGTACTTAAGTCCATCCTTCTTCAAGGTAATATTTAAGCACCTGATTGACCTTAAAGAGTAAAATGGGATTTGGAGTTCAATAGACACTGAAAGAGCAAATCACTTACTGGAGTTCTTTCACTTGGGAAATAGGTATCCTCCAGGTATAAGTAGAGTTTTACATCTATGCTTTGTGGCAAATGACTACCAAAAATCCATGGAGATTCAGGCTCAACTACATAGTGTCTACATAAGCACTTGTCCTTATTTTATACCAACATAAAATTACCATCATTTAAACTATTCCCAATTTATAGAATGTAAAAAAAAGCACAAACTTGTTCTCTTCATCCAGTTGTTATTAACTTGATGTTGTTTTCTTTTTTCCAATTTCCAGACAAAACCTTTCTTCAGTTATTATGAAATATAGAGGTCAAGTGGAATATCTATTGCAAAATGAGGTATTTGTTCTCAGTTTGTAATACCAGAAAAGCAATAACTTCTACATGAAAGGTATCTAATTATTAATCTGTCTCAAATGCAATTAAGGAAGACTTTTAATTAAGGCTGTTTAACCTGACTTTGAATGGATATAAATTCTCTTAATAAAACTTGGCTTGAGATCAGGAAGAAAGTTCTATAAATTTAAAATATCGAAGATGAATGTTTCTGAGTGTCAAGGAGCCTGTAAATAAAAACAGAATCATTTGGGTTGGCAGTATAATATTTGGCATTAGTAGAGGTATAATACACTATACATATCTGCAAAATTTGTCCCTGATTTTACAAACCCACAAGCCAAATGTTCGCACATTTAGCATATATATTCAAGCATGCAATAGTTTGCAGGATTAGGTTTAGGCAGCAGAATTCATAAGAGCTTTATTTTAAAGTATTGTAGGCTGCCAAGTGAATGTTACATGCCTGAAGGAAAAACCTCTTAGGAAATCTTCTCTGCTAAATAATGTCTAAAGGACAAATGCATAGTTGAGTGACAGCTTGCAAGAAACAAAACAGCTATTTGATCTGAGTTTCAGGTAGTCATGCTAACTGACTTTCTAGGGTTTGGAACTGGAAAGAAAATAAAGGACATTAGTAAAATCAAAGAATATTGTTGTAGCATGGAGATATTCCAGTGCACCCCTTCCAGAGTTACAACTCATCATGCTGAAGTATAGATTTCTTTGAAATATATATTAAAACATAAAATTCTTATTTTGTTTTAGAAATCTGTCACCTGTATTCAAGTCCCGATTTTAATCTTTCTGGATATTTTTGATCTATAAGTATTTCTATTTTGGATAGTCAGAAAATATACACGTACAAGTGTGTATACATATACACATATATATAAATGCACATATACATACAGACAAGTACACGAATGCATAGATATATATCAATTAATATGTAAATAAATATATGTGGATAAAAATAATCTACATTTTTCTGTAAATCTTTGACACTTTTCTTTTGCAAAATGGATACCATTTTAAAAGCTGTTGAACTGTGCCTAGCTACAAAATAAAGCTCTGGTTTTGATACTGTGTAGGTATTCACCAAACTTTCCTTTGTAAGCAATTTCTCAAAGGGGACAGTTTAGTGTATAAATTGTGATGCAGTCATAACCATTTGGAAAATTGAGGTCTCCAAACTCAAATGTGCATATATATTTCTTCAATGAAGTAGACCCCTCAGTGTAGTTACTCACATTCACTTGAAATTTTAGGTCCTAAAGTAAGAAGATTCTAAATTCAAAGAAAACTATAATGTCAGCATTAATGAGGCATTATAATCCACCCTCTGGAACTGATGCTGTGTAGATATTTCTCAGACCTATAATAAAGCACTCTTAAATTTGTTTTTGCTAAAGATTTTTACCTTAATTAAACAATTACTTGAGATTATTAAATTTTTATAAGGGAAGACAGGACATTTTTCAAATATTCATGCTATGCAACAAATATGTATGTGTTACCCTAGAGCTAAATTTCTCCGTAGTTTAGTTTTTTTAACAAGGTCTGTTCTACACAGGGACTCTCAATATAGTTCATATTATTCGCTTAAAAGTGCAGGATTGCAAATTAATGACATAGGTCGGATCACCATGCAGATGTTTTCATTCAGAGGCATCAGAGTGTATGGAGCTTTTTCAAACCTATAATAATTAAAACTAGTGTTACTGTTTGGCCTTAGCAAGTGGCTTGAAAAAATATGGAGCTGTAATGTAGTAAGTTATACTCATAAATATATAGTAAAGAAAGCAGAAAATGAGAACCCTTTATTTGTTCTTTGATTCCTTGTTTATTTTCTCTAACATCTTATTAGATTCCTTTAAGAAGGCTTTATAACTGCCTCCTATCCCAAGGTTACATGGCAAAAATTACATTGATTTTCAAAGCCAGTACTCACATCACTGGGAGGATTGTTACGCTTCCTCTGATTCATCACAATCCACCCTCAGCACACTCCAAACTTTAAGCCACTGGGAGCTACTCCCATGTACTAAATTAAGTACACACAGACCTGCTTAAGTTCTGTACTCAGCTGGAACATCCTTAAGCATTCCGTTCTAATCAGACAGATCTTGAGGTTCTCAGTTAAATAAAATCAATAATTTTTTTGCACATTTATCTACCTACTTCCAAATTTGCTTGTTCAAGGATATCTGTTGAAAAGCCTTGGAGATACCAATACTTCTGACTTATGTGACAAGCCCACTACCATTATTAGTAGTAATGATCAATACATGGAAAATTCATTTTGTGATGGATAATGCCTATATAAAATGAAAAAAAAAATGTTTAGGATATTTGGCACAAGGTGAGAGTGGATTGGTGCTGTTGGGGATGAAATGCAGAGTGTTCCCAGAGAGTGTGTGCAGTCAGACAGCGAGCCATTTTGATTGCTCTGGTAACCTTTTGACATGCCTTTAATTTTTAAATCTATTCAGAACGTACTAGTAACGTAAAAAGAAAACTTTTTAAATTTGTATTACAGAGTGTAAAAGTTCTAGAATTAAGTAAAATATTTTTATCATATAAATTTAAACACCAAAATATCCTTCAAAGGTTCTGGTATTTAAATATGTAGAGGGGGAAAAACATATACAAGATGTTAACTATAATTCTTTTGGACTTTCAGAAAATGTAAAACTTCTGTAAGAAAGGAATCTGTCTTCCCTCCTTTGGGACAAAAATCAATGTCCTATGTCTACATATGGAAAAAGAAAACTCCTTACATGTTAATATTAAAAAAGAGAAATAGTGTGAAAGAAGAAGTTATCATTCATATTATACAGCATTACACAAGCTTTTTACACACTTACTCTCCTTGATCTGCAGTATGTTCCTCAGAAGTAGCTACCATATTAAAAAAATCTATGTTATAGTAGCTTCTAGAAAATATTAAATACTTTGTTGATTTATCTCTAAACAGAATACTATATTTTACAGAAACTGATACATTCCTCAAGACACCGAACTGTCTTTGTGGAAGAGCATACATATGAATGTACAAAAAATATAAACTGTTGAGTTGTTTTTTTCTGTCCAGCAGTACAGCTGTTCCTCTACTCAAGAATTATACTGGTGTATATCTATGGCTCGTACTGCTCAGAAATTGCCCTGCATGAACGTGCCTTTACAGACATAATCCATATCCACTTGTGATGAAGAAAAATGCTAAAATAAAATGTATTTAAATTAAACACTAAATTAGATTTATATTTAATTTTTAATTATAGACTACACATAGTCATTAAAAATTATGTGTGTGTATATATATGTACACATTTCTTCAACAACTTCACAGTAAATCAGGATGTATAATGCTTTGGTTTTGTCAGTGTTATACATGGTAATAAAGTCATGCCATTTTTACAGGTCTCTACTTCTGATGGCAATGTATGTGTGCATAGAGGGTAAATCCTGCAAGAGTTCAATGTAAAAATCTAAGTGGTTGGAAAGAAATACAAAATAAAGGAAACGCATTCCTCGTAAACTGACAGAAGGGTGAATCGACTTCAGACCAAAGGAAGGTCTAAAGATTTCAAGAGATCTCAGTCAGCCATAGCCTTTTCCTTTCCAGAACCTCTAGTATGAAAAGGTGTTGCTGTCTTTAATTACTAAAAAACCCCAACAACTTGTATTTAAAAGACTTCTGACCACCAAATATTTGAGGATCTTTTATGTAATTCATTCCTGCTTTAGTTCTGCTCAAGGCAGGTAATATGGAGTTAGTAAGGTCAATATATTTTTATATTTATTTGTATTAATGACAGGTGGTAACCTTCTCAGTACAGTCTGGATATAGACCTTAAGCCTGAAAACAGAAACTTCATCTTGGTACAATTTTGCTTTTTCAGGCATGACATGGATGAGTCAGAGAATTGGTTTTATCAGTACATAGACATGCTGTAGCACACTAAAAGGAACGTTTATCAGTACGGAGACAGGAGAATATTTATAGGGGAGCTTCAACTTGTTCAGAGAATATATTTTAAGGTTTAATGAAGTGATATAACTATGCAAGAAACCCATTAATTTTTATTTATTTATTTATTTTCCTGAACATAGTGTACATTATGTTTGAAGATTGCATTTTCCTTCCTTTGGCATCCAGATTTTTTTTTCTTGAATTCCCCGAAGTATTTCTAAGATTATTCATCTAGACATTTTTTATATGGTGATATTTAAAAGATCTAAATTTATTATCAATAAGATTTAATAGTTTGAACTATATATATATTTTGCAGAAAAGCGGGTTGCAGAAGTACTCAGTCCACAGGTGTCAGCTTTTGCAGCCTCCCACACAGTCACTATTTTTAGGAGGAACATGGTTGTCTGCCAGCTTTCACAGAGATGGGTAGGAGACAATAATGGGGCTAAATTCACAGTATCATAAAAACCTCAGAAATTTTGTGAATCATTTGTGTTCTGGTTCCCTCAGAAGTTTCTTTATGGTGCTTCTGCTCTCATGAAGTTCAGACAGACCAAGGTTTTGCCTTAAAATCAGTCTTAGATACCAAATCTTAGATGCCAATCAGAGTTTTCAACAAAGCACATTTTGTGGAAGGTAATTGGACTTCAACAAAAATTATGCTATTCTTAGGAAACTATTGGTCACTAGTGATTTCAGCATAGCCAGACTGATGCACGGTGTGTTTGAATTCTGCATGATCAGATATGATTTTCTACATAGTCACTGGCATGAAGTTTATGGTAAGGTGTTTCTGATAAATGGTATGTGTCTACTGTTTGCCTTTATTTTTTTCTTTCTTTGCTATTAACAGCATAAAGTTGATAATGTTATTGAAGCAGCCAAAGCAATCTGCAGTGTCCTCTGTTTTGTGGAAACCAGAGACATTACTGATGCAGTCAAGAAACTCCGTGCAGTGCCATTGGCGAAGGCACAGGTAAAAGATGCAAGTTGATGTTCTATTTTTTTCTTTAAAACTGGAGCTTTCATGGGTATCACTAATTTTCTGATTGATCAAGGCCATTCTACTGTTTTACTTTATCTTGGTTACTGTCTTATCTTACTCTTATTTTCCCGCTGACAAGCATTAGGTAGAGGCACTATAAAAAAAGAAAAGATTGTTGACAGTGTGTGACAGAGAAGCAACAGCGGACTTGTCCTGTGTTTAACTGTAACTGATATGCTCCTCTGATGGTGTTTTCTTATTCTCACCAAACGTACAAATCTCTGTTTTGCCACATCACCTGTTTACCAACTCATGAGATTTTAAAGTATTTGATTTTCATATATTTAGCATAGATTGTTAAGAATAAAAAAAAAAATCCGTTTATAATGTCACTTAAATGATGAGTTTTTCAGAGAGAAATGTGTCTGCTATTTATGTAGAGAAGGACCAGCATCATATAGTCCTGTTTTTAGCTGGAATACGGACTCTTAAAACACTGAACTGGGTTTTCCAGGGGTTACTGTATAATTGTGAACTGGGACTTTGGAGGGCAGTGTCTGTTCTCAGTTTTGTCATCAGCCGCTTTGGTATGACCTTGGACAAGTCACTATGACCTGAGTTACAGAATTTCTGAGCTCCCACTGTCTTTTGAAGTCAGCATCCTGGAAATACAGGTGCTCAGCAAATTTGAAAATCAAGCCATTAAACACTTGGATTTAGTCTGGTGTAACCTTAAGACATGCTAATTCTTTCCCACCCTATTGAAATTCCCTCTTCACACTTTGTAAAAAAGTTTAATAAGTTATTAAGGATTTTTTTGTTTGTTTCCTTGTATGGTCTTGGTTTTGTTCTTTCTCACAGCAAATATTGTTTAGAAAAACATGCCAAATTGGGTCAGATGTATGCATTCTCAGACCATTACCTGCTTACAAAACTTTATTCTTTTTGTTTGTTTGTTTTGTTTTGTTTAGTTTGTTTTGGGGTTTGGGTTATTGTTGTTTTTAGCCCATGGCTTGGGATATGTGTAAGAACACCTAGGACAGGAAAGTAAACAATAGGATAACTGGTGTTAACTGAGTTACCTAGTGAGTATTAATTAGAAACCTGTCTAGCTACATAAACGGAATTTATTTAATTATGCTTGGTACACAGTTAGAGGTCCCAAACATAAGACTGGGGAAAGCTAGCATAATTCTTTTTCTGACATTTCTTGTGTCATAGGAGTGATATATAGCAAATTAATTATATATGGTCATCCATATACACTTACTCTTGACAGGTTCAAACCCTCAAATATTTACCATCTTACAGGAAAGGTGAAAAGACTCACCAAAGAGCAGAAAGTATGTTAATTGAAGAGGCCCCAGTGATGGTCAGAAAACCTCTTTTCTTAAATCTCTGCGTTCTTAGTCTGTTTATTCCTTTTGGGTGTGTGTGGGCGGAGTGAACAGCTTCCAACTTAGGTAAAGTACAGGACCCAAGCAAATAAACTCTAGAACATCAGTGTAGCTTTCTGCAGGTCTGGGTTGTAAGTAAATCCCTGCACCATGTTTCTGGGACAGAGGACACTAGAGATCACAGAGCAGACATTGCTGCATGGCCCTGGGCAGAACCAGCTGTGGCCTTTTGGAATTAGTTATATAAGTGCTGTCTCTCTGAAGGTTGGCAAGTATTGTTAGGGACCAAGATGCAAGAAACAACATAGCTGTAGGGTTTTTTGCTGTTTCTCAGAGCTGACCAGCTGATTCACATAAGCGTGTTCTCTTGCTTCCCTTCTAGTTCATGACTCATTGTAAACCTTATTTCTATAGCATCCTAAATCTTTTCATGTCCACTTCAATGTCAATTATTAGAAGTCTATTCTGGGTAAATTCCAGCATAAATGGGTCTGTGACAGCACATACATTGTCTGGGATGTTGTTGATTTAAAAGGAAATAAGAATATCTCAATTTAAGAAAAGTTCTTCCTGTATATTGGAGGGAAAATATGGTAGAGAAAGAGGCAAAAGAAGTAACAAGGGATCCGTGTGATCTGCTTTTCAGTTAAAACCCAGCCTATCCTGAGAGGCATCAGGCAGATCAGCATCTTCCCCCTGAGAAACCAATTTTGTCAACCCAGAATTTTCTTAAGAGATAGATAAAGAGCTTGGTCCAGTAAAAAGATAGAGGACAATAAAAGAACATGTTCTCCTTTACAAAGAATTAGAGCAGAAGAAATTTATTGGGACTAATTTGTTAAAAGATTTCTTTTGCGGTTAAAAGAAATTGAGTGTGTTTTCTCTTCGAGTGTTCAGGTCAGCTTTGTGAACCCAATGTGTAAACTGCCTCCTATGACTCTCTCATATTTACTGAGTATCCCTGAGTCCATTTCCAGTCCCATCCTCTCTGAATTCCAGCAGAGAGATAGATCTAGTGGTCAAAGAGCCAAATCTGTTCCCACTAGTGTGGCCTGTCCTGAGCAATCAGAAAACCCCACACATCATGCATGAAGAATAAGATAATGGGATAAAACCCAGAGAGTGTAGGTCATCTTTTGAATTATGAGTGGATCTATCCTGTCATAAAAACAAACAAACAAACAAAACCCCCAAAACAAGCAAACAAAAAAACTCTGCTCCAAGTGTTCCCATCTTGCTATCACACATTCTCCAGCATGTGACCAATTTCCAGCTCCATTGTATGGACAGTCTCCAATATATACAGTTTCTGCTGAACCAGCTTCCACGTACTTCCTTGCACAGAGGGAGTAAACCACTTTCCTTTTTCTGTTTTACCTATTTAAATTATAAGCTCTTCAGAGCAAAGAACGCCTCTCCTTTTCTGTATGTACAGTCTCCAGCACAGCAGAGTGTTGGTCCTGGCTGTAATCTCCAGAGGCTAAAAATGATAAGTGGTGGTAGTGGTGATGATAATGAAGGTGTTTGCTCATCTGTAATGAGTGAAATGGTACTGTTCCTGAATACCCTCTTCTGAATGTTAAAATGATTCTGTCCTGATTGAACATTTTATCACTTGTCTTAAAATATTTTTCTGTCCTAATACCCACATAAGGAGCTGCTTGTCTCCACATTTCTCTTGGAGAACACTGACTAGATTGTTGCTCATTTTTTAAAGTCTTTTAGTTACTGAGGTTTCGTTTCCTTAACGTTCCCTTTTAGGCTTGGTTAAGCTGAACTAGTTGTCTGTCCCTTGAAGCCTTCCTGTAAAGGCTGTCTTTGACCTTGACTGACACCTCTCTCCCCCTTACTCCCTCCTTGGTGAAGCAGACCTCACTAACAACTGACTTCAAACAAATGGAGAAAGCAAAAAAAAAACCACAAATGTAAAAAAAAAAAACCAACCACAAAAAACCCCTGTAAAAATAAAAAAGTCAAACTGTTGCTGCTTCTTGCTTTTTACTCCTTTGAGAAATAAGTGCTGTGGTAGTCGATTAGACCTCAGCAATCTAGAAAAAGTTCAGTTTTGATTTAATGAAGAGCTTCATCTTTCTGAGCAGTCACTGAACTATAAATGACATAAAAGCAGTAAAATATATTTCTGCATGTCCTGTATCTCGAATGACATTCCATTTTATGAAAATAGAGATTTCATATTATATGCAACTACCTCATGTATAGAATAGTATACAAATATAACAAGAATTTATTTATATTATCAATATTTATACAAAGAAAATGGACCATCTCTCCTGTCCGTATCAACATATGTAGCCAAAATCAGTACTCAACAATTGGATGTTTGATGGGGTACCAACTCCTCCAAACCTTTTTTGAGTTAAACTCATGCTGAAATGTAGGGGCATTTCATGTGAATTCTGGGTTCTGAAAAAATTATTAAATACTGCAATATTAGCATATCTTGTCAGTCTGCTTGAATTGTTTCTATTCTGTTCATCAGCATAGTACCCCAAAGACTTTTTGTTAGGTAGGAGAGAGGCTTTTTTCAGACAAGCAGGTAACTTGCACCGCAAGTGAAATTTTTGAGGCTACCTGTTACATCTCAAGTGCTGCAGGTTTCCACATCAGGTAAGGGAGAAATGCCAGAAAAAAAGTTCTAATTGCTTTTTCACCATGGTTTCCTAATGCTTTAGTGTAATGTACGGAGTGGTTTTGTGTGGAATACTTTTTAACACGTCCATTTGGCAAGCTTCATATGCACATAATGCCTCAGGGAAACTACTGCTTACTCCTTCCAGCGTACATTACATGGGGTACCAGTATATGTTAATACATATCTATACAAGTGTGCTTGCATACTTAAAAAAAAAAGCAAAAAAAACCCACAAAAAAACCCCACCAAACCCAAAAAACTCAATGTGCTTCTATTTAATTCTGGTTTTATGAAAAAAAGAAAAACAAAGAAACTTACTTCCAATCCTCTGTGTTTAATTAAGCTGTACTTATTACCTCCTTACTGCCTCCTCACTGCCAGTACTGTGCTTTCCTGTACTGTGGTTAAGAACTTATGAAAGCAACTGGCACCAGTGGCAGTTTCTTCTTAACTTATTGCATCCTGTTGTAAATGGGATTCATTCAGTCTCTAACCAACCTAACCCTGGGATTTTAAAATCCATTTGGGGAAACTCTGGGCCTGCTGCACAATTAATGGTTTTCATCTCTCTTTTTTTTTTTTTTTTCCCTTCCTTTCTAACAGCAGCTCACAAAAAGTCCTAGAAGATCAAATCCTGCCAGAACAGGCACTAATCCACTATATATTAAATGGGCTACACTATGTTGAAATTATAAGCGCTGTTCCAAAAGGTTATTTACTTTCTAAAATTTGAGAGAATTGAACAAAGGCCTCTGTTCCCATTTGTCTCACTGCATTATAAAGATTGTGAAAACATAATTCTCAGCCTAGAGGTTGCTTTTCTCCCCTCAAGTAAGCATTTGACTTCTCTTCATATTTACCAGACAAATGCTGGCAGCTCCAAGCTGGGTACCGGCGGGAGAATGTACATCCAACATTGTACTTCTTATGTCACTTCTGCATGCATTGTAATTTTTAAGAATCATTTTGCTGAATGCGTATGTACTAACACAAAGCATTCTCAGCCCTCTGGGAAGGGATTGATGACTGTAAAGGATAGTAAACCTTTCATGGACACAGGTTCAAACAGCGCAAGCCACTGGCAATACTGAAACACAGAATTAACTCACTAGCCTCTCTGGTCAAGATTTGTTCCTCAGCAACTATGTCACTCAGGTAACTATGTCACCTTGGTACATGCAAGTCTGATGTCAGAGCCAGGCGAAGACAGGGCAGCCGGAGCAGCCGGCAGGGGAAGCCAGTCACCCATGTTTGCCTTTGAGCTGAGGCCGGGTCCCACCTGCAGCCCTGGGGCTGTGGGTGCCGCCTCTCCTGCCGGGAGATGCACTGAGCCATCTGCCATGACGGTGTTTTTTCCTGTGCAGCTGGGGAGGCATAGGCAGTGTAGCAACATTAAATTTTGCCCAGTGTCTGAGAAGGCTGGAGCAAGGTCTGACTGATGGCAGTTATTGTACTTGGGGATTTAATAGAGCAGCTTTAAAATAAAGAAAAAAAAAAATAAAACAAGTTTAATTAAGCTGGTCTGTTCAGTCTAAATAACTGGCCTGACCTCTCAGTGGTCATAAGCATCCAGCAGTTCCTGCTGCCAGCAGTGGGATATGAGAGGTGGGGATCCAGATACTGAATTAATGTTAGGTATGAAGATCGGTGTTTAGGCACCAAGGGCATACACACTCCCTAAATCCCTACACCTAATACTTCCTGTTGGCTGTCTCTGGTTAGCTGCCTGCTCAAAGGTGTTTGAAGAGCATAGCTATTTCTGCTGATTTGGCACAGGAATGTAAGTGAAATGTAGGCCACTTGAGTGGAGACTTTGTGCTCCTCAGCTTTGAAAGGATGCAGCAGCTCTGCCTGCTCAGCACGGTTGTGGGATTCATGCATGAATATATAAGGCATGCGAAGGGATGGAAAGGGTATTTTTATCTCAGTTATACTGATGCAGAGGCTGAAAATGTGAATGTACCTCAAATGTTGATAAGTGCTTCTTTGTCTCTTAACATGACTAAATACTGTCAGAAATCAGGTCCTGGGTGACTTGTCTGAGATGGTTGAGGAAGCAGGTGGAGAAGCTGGAAAGCAGGTCCTGGTACTCTGAATCCCAGTCATGTCTTCTATCATCATAACATTAGGATACATCCTTCCCCTTTCTCACCTTATTTTCCATGAGTGCTGCTCCTAAAACCATTATAACTGCTAGCTGCTCTTTTCTGAACTGATTACTTTTTCCCTTGGGTTTTGTCTTTTCAGAATTCACTTCAAAGTGTGAAAACACCAGATAAAGGTAAAGTGTTATTTTTAAAATATGTTAATTCAAGATATACCATAAGAAAATACACATTTTGTTATTTGTTTGTATTAGTGAACTGTTATAGTTGGCACACTGCAGTTGTTTACATATTTGGTCGTATCATAAGGTAATTGTGACAAATTAACATTTAAGTGATCTAAAAATGTAAATAAAACATAGCATTCCCCAAAACTGATCTGGAGATTCAGATACAGAGAATGAATAGTAGAGTGAAAAAAAATCATTACAGTTAGTCGTGGATATAGCAGTTGTCTGTAATCCCAGCTTTTTCTGTGGAGAAAAGGGAAAATAAGGAACTTCGTGAAGCCCTAAAAAATTTTTTGTGTGTATGGCTTTTCTACTCTGCACCAATAACTTTCATCACTCCCTCCTTAAGCTTTAGTTCTTTATTGTCTTTTGTTCTGTAAATAGTGTGTTGTCTTAAATAATATACTGTCATAAGGCTAAGCTAATTAACAGGAATGGACAAAATCATAGACCCTGCCTTATTTAATTCCTCAGTTAAAATTAGCTTAGGCTCATTGGCTAAAGCCCAGTACTGTGAGCATTACTGCTGAGCACCTCATGGACCAAGAGAAGTGCAGGAGTCTGTCCTGCCATGGGTGCCTGTGTCGGGTTCCCGGAGGGGACAGCCACATCGGGGCATGGGTCCTGCTCTACCCTTCTGTGGCTGGCCTGCAACATGCAGGGGGGGCTGTTACACATATGCTTTCAACGGGCCCTCCATCTGGACATTGGGGTGGGCTGGGGTGTGCTGTGGAACCGTGGTCTCTTTCCATTTTTTTTGGAGGAAGTAAGTGGCCTCTGAGATGCTTTTTTCCCCCCCTCTTTCTTTTTTCCTGTGTCTACTTTTCTTGATTGCAGTGTGCTCAGAGATGCAGAAAGGTGAACCAACCACAAAGATTGCAGCAGCCTTTCAAACACAGAGGTGGTTCAAATGCAGGATTACAAATGCCAGGCTTGTTGTTTCACCATTATTCAACTTCATGAACAGCAAACAAAGAAACAGCAATTATATTTGTAAGCTGCCAGGAAAAGCTAAGCAGCTGGAGGGCCAGGGGAGAGCACGCAGGTGCAGAAGGGGTGGGAAGGTAAATACAGTTTGTAGGGTTCTTCTCCCTTGGATATGATCATTTATCCCATGATTTTTAAAAAAACTCTTAACGGCAACTAATTGTTGATGATGAAAAGAATGGTTATTAATCTACCTTAGAAATACCTTCCTCTGCACAGTGTTCATAAAACCTATCTGGAAAGGATCTAAAATGTTCCTCTACTTAAAGATATTTCCAAATTTGGACTTCACTGAATCAGCAGCTTCCTCAAGGAAAATCTGATTTATTGAATAACAGTAAAGGAATAAAATTTTTTTACTCTCTACTTCTCTGTACCTATTTATTTATGCCAGGAAAGCTTCAACTGTGAAGAGTGATGTTTGTTCTCAGCACACCCTAATTTCATAACAATAGCAGAATCCTTTAGTAGTGTAGTATTAGAAACTGCAGTTTACCAATTGCAAGTCAGAACTTGCCAGGCCATTAGTCACTCTGTGGAGAAGCCTACATTCAAAGTTGTCCAAGGTAACCAAAATTTAAATTGACCTCTTGCATGCAGTGATACGCATTTCATGTACATTTTAACATATTACATGCCTTAAACCTGCACCTATTAAATAAACTTCTAAACTTCTAAATGCTGGCAAAATATTTAAAGTTAAGATAATGAGTGTTAACAGAAAAGTCTAGCTATGATATCAAAGCTGGTGTTAAGGGCATGTCTGATAAAAACAAAATGTGAGAGCAATAAACAATACTGATCTGCTGGAAACTAGGCCTGATCCCTAAGAAGTGGACTAAGATATTCTACACATCTTTTAGGAACGACAAGCTTTTGTTAGTCCCTGTCTTCTGAGTGCTCACCTTCATGATAATGCCATGGGGCCTCCCACCCATTGGCCTAGAAACACCGAACCTAAGAGGAATCTAGATGATATTTTCACCTGCTGAAGCTAGAAGTAAAAACCAATTAGGTGATGAGATGTGCATTCCTGCTGAAATCACCTTTGTGTTTCCTTTTCCACCTCATTTGCTTACCGCCCTCTTTTTCCTTCATTATACTTAGGTGGCTAGAATTGCAGGCATACAAAAATTTACAAGCCTGTGACCCAAAAGTAAAGTAAAATCGCCACCTTAGCTCAGTGCTGGTAATTTTTTCCAGATCTATGGGAAGCTAGAAACCACATGCTTTGCTTTCTCTAGCACCACAATTGCCAATGAAGTCAGCATTGACAGCTGAGCGAGAAACAGCTTACATTTCCCATTTGTATTGTTCTCTTACATGTATTCATGTTTATCTTGAAGAAAACAGGCTCAAATTTGAACGGCAAGAGCAGCAATCAGTTACTCCAATTAATAAATTCCTTTTCCTCTCCTCTTCTTCCCCCAAATGTTAGTTATTACCCTAAGTATCATAAAAGAGTTTTGTTTTTCTTCCTTATAGCTTCTCTCTACTACAAAAGAGAAAAAGATAAAAGATACTATTAAAATTAAAGCCTTACTTAATAATTAGTTTAGGAACTGCTTTAATCTTTGTCTTTAAGAAAAGATTATCAGAGGTTTAATATTAGTCATTACCATACACTAAGCAAGTCAAAGACCATATTCAAAATATCTAGCCTTGATTTAGTGTTGCAATAACTGGCTCTCTTAACAGTGTTATCTCTGTAGACCAAATTATTCCATTGCTGTGAACAGAGGAGTACTTATCCATGTTATGCCTAAGTCTGGATCATGTTCTTTTGTAGGAAGTCCTTAGAAGATTATATTAATGTTTTAGTACTCAAAGTATTTTTTAGTTCTTAAATGTGAAGAACGATACGCAATTCTAGACATTAGCACTTTTCTGCAGTAACAGGTCTTCCCAGAAAATTAAGAATAAGATTATTCAAGGTAGAGATTTAGCACTGGAGTTTGCTGCAATCCAGAGTATGAAAAGACAGGCTGCAAGCTGGTACAAAACTGAGTTTGCGTGTTTCTCAAAAGCTGATGAATGAATGTTCGTACAATGTCTACAGCCTTTCTACTTCAGGCAGGGATTTCACAGGATCAGACATAATAAGCAGCTTTTGGAATTTGATCAGTAGTTCTCTGGGACCCATCCCAGAAAGTCTAGTATGAGCCATGAACTGATGATATTGACTCAGCAGTCTTTTCCAACTTAGCTGATGGAGTTGCTATCTTTTCAAGTAGTGCGGAAATCAGATACCTTGATGACAATACATTTAATGAAGTCTTTACATTTAAGGGTGTAAAGGTTCATTAATTGTGCTTGGGATTTGATAGTTGCTTCTTTGCTTCTAGACCTCATCATAAAAATATTCACCACAGAATGTTTAAAATAATAAAAAATAATAAAACAAAATAAAAAGAGGAAGAGAAAAAGGGAAGTTTTTTTGAAGGTTTCCTATATAAAATTGAAATCTCCGCTTCCTTTTTTTTCTAGCACAAAGCCATTATGTTTGCTTTGGAAAAATCACATTTGTTTGGGAATGTGGAAAAACGTCAAGAGCTTTTTATTGATTGTATTTCATCTCCATAAGTGTCTCCTGTGTTGTTTTCAAATCTGAACATGGCTTTTCACCTCTAAGTTGTTGCTGTGTTACATCCTGATATGTTGTTCTGAAAGCCAGGGGGTTTTTAACCAAGATTAATCTTTAAATAACTACAACTCCCCAGTTCTCAAAAAAAATTAGGAGCTACCAAGGTCTTGCTATTATATAAGGCATATAGTAGCAGAGACATTTTTGATACCAGGACAGCAGGAGATTTTTAAGTTTCTTTCAAGGGATAATTCATAGGATTCTTCAACTAGTAGGAGGAAACAATAAGGTAAATATTGGTGCTTGGAAACTGCATCTGATCGGTGTTTACATTACAGCTTTTTCATATTTAGCCTTTTTCTTATTATAGTAATGATCTAATTAATGCTGCTTAGCACCTTACCTAAATCTTAAGGGTTTTTTTTCTGGGTGTGGGGGATGTGTGTTCATGACCTAAACTGTATTTAGGATCTGGCTTTTTTTCTGCTCTCTGAAAATAAGTGGGAAAGAACAATATCAAACTCCTGTTCTCCAAAACACCTTTAAGGTGTCAAAAGGGACTTAAGTCTTCCTTTCAAATTCTGTTCAGCTGGATATTTGTCACGTTTTACCCAGAGAAAATGTGCATACAGATTCAGAGAGGGCACGTTTAATATGTGTTAAACTGACATCAGCTGCTAGTGTAATAACAGCAAAGTACCTACTCTGTTGGAAGGTCTGGCACTAAAATAATATGTGCATTGTAATACTGGGCTGAGAAGAAGAAAGTAAGTGGTTTTCTATAAGGAATATGTGAGTATGTTCCTTACTAAATCTTGAAGGTACTTGCAGGTATATTCATTAACACTTTTAGGAATGGTGTGGATCATTCTGTTTCTCACCAAGGGAGAAATTTATTCCTCCAGATTTCGTGTACAAGGAACCTGTGGCAGCTGTGGTTAAAGTTCACTTCCCTTGGTCTTATCTCATTTCTGCAAGTCTCTTTTCTTCTCACCTTCAGTGAGAAGGTGATGCCAAATAATTTCACACCAGAAATCAATTATGAGGTTTGAGTTGTGAGATTATTAATCTCAGTCACAATTCACTTTGCAATGTGATGTATTCATCATCTCCTACATACTGGTTGTGCCTGGTTCACCTTTCTAGAAAATAAACTCTGGCACAGCTGAACCTGTGAATCCGCTGTAGGAAGTCCATAGCCTGTCCTATGTAAATCAGTGAAACACTGTAGTTTTTATTAATATCTTTACGAAGATTTATTAATCATAAAAGTAATAAAAAGCAGTATAGTTCTCTGGCTTCATGAATGGGTGATATAATTTCAGTGTACCAAATCCTATTCAGCAGCTCATAAAAATATAGTGAAAAGATGCTGACCAACTCTTTTGAGTAATGGGACACTTACAGACTAGCCAAGATGTTTGTCTCTAATTTAGTTAATTGCTACCTGGCTTAATGAGTGAAGATTGGGGGAAAAAAAAGGCTAACTCTGGCACAGAAACCAGTCATTTTAAACTAAGACCTGACAAGAGTAAGAAAATGAATGTAGAAAAAAATGCTACAGCTGCAGACCAGGTCATACTTGGACATTTGCTTACACCTGAGGAACTCTATTCCTGAGAAGATCTTCATTCTGGATCTCGTAATAATTAGATAAATAATGCTGTACTTTCATTCGTTTCCCTTTGCTGGCAGCTGAACTGATTGCCCTGTTCAACTGATTAACCCCCTCCGCCCCATCTTAGAAAAAGAGACAGCCTGTATTCCCCCTGCCTCGGCCCTGCCTCCAGACTGGCTCTCTTTCATTGCATTCAGACACAGACTGCAGGCCCACAGGTAAAAAGTGGAAATTCAAGAGAGGGGAAAAAGAAAAACATTTCCTAGCTCCTTTCAGCAGGGAGTCTCATGGACATCGTCTGCGACTAAGTAAAGACTGTTAACTTTGCCCCATCTAGCCACATAAGAAATTTTTTTCACCTGACCACTGACAGATTGAGGCATGTTATAAATAATTGAGGCAAAAGTTGTGCTTTTCCTTGTTTTCCTTCACTTTTTTTTGTTTGTTTTGATTTTTTGTGGGTTTTTAAATTTTTTTTTTTTCGTTTTACTCTTTTCTACATATCTGGCATTCAGTTTTGTCTCTCAGGTAAATCATGAGTCATTCTTCTGCAAATATGGCCAGTGGACAGGATAGCTTGGATATAGCAATAGGTTTCTTGCATCTTATTCACTTCCTTGCCACGCATATGTAAATTTTTCACTATGGAAAATATTTACCCTATTGTGTATGTTTCTCCTGACTTCTTTTTTGTCCAAGGAGTACTCCCTTCTTTCTGTGACTTAGCTGAAATATAATATACTTCCTCTTGTTCTGGAGACAAAATCTGAAACATTGCCTTACAGCCTAGAATATGGCTTATGTGAAAGCTGCTGGTAGCCAAAGGGTACGTTTCAATACAGAGCAGATAGCTTATACGTATTCTGAGCTACATTTTACCCTGTTTTGAAGAAAATGCTGAGAAGATTCCACTCAGCAATGACTGACTTCAGCAAGCCAATTTACATAAACAAAGGTCTTTGCTACTACACTACGTCTACCTGCCTGCCACTTTGACCAGATTGGAGCCAGGGAGTCTCCTAAGTAGCAGGTTTTCCTTAATGTAGATAGTGTGGTACTTTTCAGATAAAGTGGAAAATACTGGTTCAAATAATAGTCCATTGATTTCTTCTTCTGGACCTCTTAAGAAGGCTTTATGTATATGACTACAGGTAATTTCTTGGAATGTAAAATAATTTAGTGGAAGGTACTGTTATTACACAACCAAGAGAACTCGGTATGAGAATAAGATGGTATTCTAGGGACAAAAAATAATCATTAGAGGAAAAGATTTATTCAGAACAATTATGGTGAAGGATGATAAATGGAGAATATTGTAAAGAGAATAAAGATAATTAAAAAGGAATGCTAGACCAAGAAGTGTACACAGAGAATAAAAGGACCAAATTTTCTTAACCTGTTAGTCCCTAAAATGTTTCAGTTTTCATATGTGGAAAATGATTAAAACATGACAAAGTGTAGTACTCTAGCCAGTCCTTCATGAGTGCAATAACTTGCTGTCAGTATTTCCAGTAGCAAACCCCACTGTATGTCAAGCTATTTCAATTTTACGTATATCTCTATTGTTACATAGTTAAAATTTGTCTATTATAAAATGAAGACTGAAATAATTCTTTTGCACTGTTTGCAATGCATTTTGTGACTCAATAGTTCTGAGTATTTTTCTAGTTTAAAAGCAAAAGGTATCAAAGAAGGGGAATAAAATTCCAGACTGAGGATATGTTTTTTGGAGACATTCTGTCAGGAAACTGAGATAGCTAAGTCCAGTGAATTGTGGTGTCTGTATCTGATGTTGAACAAGATTTCTGCACCTATCCCAAGTATAAAACACTAATATAAGCAAGTCTCAGGCTTCCTATTCCTGGGAAATATTTTTTTTTTCAATAGACACTATTAGAGAGCTAATAGATGGCTGCTGAATACAGGGCCAGACAAGTTTAGGGAGTATGTCAGGACTGTAATGGGTGGTGAGAGTATGTTCTTGATCACTTAGGAACCCATGAGTTAGAGGGGGAAAAAAGGGTTTGGGGTACTCCTCTTGGAAGATAAATCATCGTGATCTTGGAATGATACGATGTAGTCTGACACTTTCTCTCTCAGACTGTCCTTGCCTGAGAAATGAGTGCTTGTACCAGCTCTCTTCACTCAGTGGAGGCTGCCAGGACTGGGGATTTTAATTTACACTGGCAATCAGGCAATCCCTAGCTGCTCCAAAAACACAGAGAGAAAGGGAAGATGGATAAAAGCCAGTAACTGCAGAAAGAACACTGCAGAGCTGAAGCCAGAGGAAATAACGTAAATAAAAGTGTGATATAAATGAGGGTACAGCCTACATTTCATGTATATCTGTACAGACATGTATTTCAATCTCCATCAATGTGTAATGTTATGACCCCCATCCATGACCATCTGAATGCTGACTATGTCTGATTGTGGCTGCCAGTGTATTTATTTTATGAATTGTTTACCTACAGTTGCAAAAGCTCTCTAGTCCTAAAATTTAACCAGTGCCTGATCTCCATTCTACTGCTGCATTGCCAGTTCCCTTGAACTAAGTAGCTTCTTAACTGATGAAATTACAAAACACCTACGTAATAAAAATCCTTCCAGCACAAAACCTAACAGACTAAAATGGCATATCTGAGGCACAAACTAACTTGCGATAGTTAGAAATGCTTACTTTGAAAATGCCTTAATTTGAAATGACTGTAATGAAAGACTGTTAATGATACACCAGAAATGAGCTAAGGCTGGTTTCAGAAGCACAGATGGCTAATTGGCTTCAGTTGGTAGGTTATGTCATTTTAATTAAATTTTATTAGGAAGCATTTCAAAGCCATAACTGATGGTTTAAGATAAATATAGTTCTTCATAAATGACCTATTGCTAACCTTTATTTATTTCTCTCTCTCTCTCTCTCCTCTCAGCTTTAATAGAGGCTGCTGTGACTGAGCTATCCATGGCCATCTCTTCTCTCATCCATGTTTACAGCAGCAGCTTTGATGCAAACTTCCAGCTTGCCAGCATACCTAAAAGCTCTTCATGTGCAGACATCAGCCTAGATTCCCAGCTCAGCTTCACTGTTTATGCTGCCCATAACATCCCAGAAGCCTGGGTGAACAGGTAGGAAGAGATCCAGCAGGTGTTCACAAGAAGAGGTGTTGTCACGTAGATCACATATTTTTCACAGATACTAGCTTACCTCCGTTCCTTTGGTGATACTCCCACGTTATTGTTAGAGACTGAGTAAGTGGGTGTATTTCAACTGTTTCTCCAGTATAAAGTGCATTTACTTAAGCTTGACTGACTAGAAGACTTACAGGCTCTGTAGATAGATGCAGAATCAAGGAGGTGACCTAGATAGTTGTCCTTGACCAGTGTGGAAGGATGGTAATAGAAACAATGTCAGAGCACTGGCTTTGATGGGTATGTGTATGAATGCTTCTGTGACCAACTTGCTCAGCAGGAGGGAGGAGAGCCTGTGTGCTGCATGCCAAGAGAGTTCGGACTATGTGTGGCCTCTGCAGTACAAGTAACTGGAAGGGTTGAAGGCCAGCTTACCAAGTTAAACAGATGGGTGCTTTTGCTTAAACCCAATCTGAATGAGGCTTTATCAGCAACTTTTGCTCTTGATGTATTCATACCACATTACTTGGCTCAGCACGTGCATTGATTATCCTCTTAATAGATGGTAATTAAAATAAGCATAGTTTATAGGTCCAAATATACCTAGTGTATCAACATAGCACAGGAAATAAGAGAGGGAGACAAAGTTAATAAAAAGCTGATTGAAGTATTCTCTTCTGCATTGTTTATTTGGTCAAATTACTTGTCTCTTCAAACAGCTGCTTCTCTGACTCTGAGCAAAACTGGTGCTCTCCTTTTACCACTCCAGTGTGATCAAAGGAGGATGGGTGACTACAGTCTAGTAGCATTATTTTTATGAGTAAAAATGCTGTTCTCCAAGTTTTTATTGATACTTTCCCCTTGCTCCCACTTTACCTTGAATTCCAAATGACTGATTAAAAAACAGTGGGATCATTTGCATTAGGCTATGAGCAAGAGTGTACTATACAGCATTAGCTGTAATTAGCAGTTTAATAAAAATCTGAGAGAATTTGCATTAGATAAGGTAATAAATGCAGAACTATAATTGCTATCCTGATTTTCAGATGGTTATACTGTTCCCACTGCATTTTATGTTTTACCAGAAAAATGTGAAATTGAATATGACCTAAAGGCCACTGATGAGTTGAATGCTATGTTCAAGCATGTGAAAATGAAAATCTCTCTTCCTCCTTAATTTACTTTTCCAGTCTTTCCAATTCATAGCTAGATTGGACTTCTTAACATGGACTGCCACTTTGACACCTACTTTCCTCAAATACTTCATTCACATGCATACTCCCCATTCTTACTTCTGCACTGCATGAATTCATGCTGGCTATGTCATGGATCTCATTTTCCCTTTCCAGAGGTCACATTTTATGGTCTTGCTGTTTGTAACATGTATTATAATATATATTCCTGCATATATATGCATTATGTATGTTAGAATTTTGGCATCCCTCACTGTCTCACATTTGGTTTTTTCTATACCTCTCAGGATGTCATAAATGGCTTTTCTTTTAATCAGTCAGGTTAAGGGAGGGTGAGTTGTCTTATGTTTTACAGAATCATGTGAGTGTCCTGTCAAATCCATCTTTACTTCATATTTGTGGATCTCTTTTTTTGTCAGTTTTTATATTTATGCTCTCAATTTCTTATTCCTGTCTTAATTTCCTTGTCAGAAAGGTAGGTACAGGCATTGCAAGTTGCAGAATAATGTTGCAAAACTGATTACCTTTCTTTCTTTATTGTCTTTTAATTCCTTGTTTCTTTAATCAGTATGTTGTTTTATCTCATGTAAATCCCAAGCAGATGTGCCTTATTTGCTGTCAGTGACATGATGTTGCTAGCTTCATATTTGGCTGCATGTGTTTCTACAGCCCCCAAAAACCAGATCCGTATCTACATCTGGATGATATTAAGTGATCTTTCGGAGAAGATTATAGAGTCATGCTTTTGAACTCACAGGGAGGCTACTTAGGCAAAATGCTCCACAAAGACTTAAAATGGGTTGAAGTGCATGCGCTCTGAACAGTCTTTCTGACTTCAGTCAGACTGAAGCATTGTGTAAGCATTAAACTTTCCAGGAATTTGGTCACTGTGATGTATAAATCAGGAATATTTCTGTATATTGTGTATCAATACTTCTGTTTAAATACCAATGCTTAATCATTTGATTGTATTAAAACCTACTATGTACTGCACTATCCTCTAACTGTTTTTAATGTTTAGACTTTAGAGGAAAGATGCCATAAGAGCAGAAGCATTTCCTAGTCTTATAAAATATTTTTTTTCTTCCTCTGCATTCATACCTCATAGGTACTACAGATTCCAGATACTTTTCTTTGAAAAGAGAGAGAGAGAGTATTTGCTACAATAATTACTACAATTATTATATTTATTATCATGCTCTGGAAGAGATCAGCCATCATTCTTGCAAATAAGGCAAGGCCAGGCACCTTCAATCTGCAAATGCTTCGAATTTGCTGTTCAGATTTGACTCTGATTGCCAAGTTCATCATTCTCATACAGAATGTGGTCTAAAGCTAAGAGTGGCAGGAAGATCTGCAAGTTACAAGACTAATTAAGAACATTAGTTAATTTTATGCTATTCCTCTATTTTGACTAAAATTTTATAAGATTTCAGTGAGAAGAATAGGAAACCAATAGATAGCCTCAGACCTGAATTACACTATGAACCTACTCAGTTAAGTATCTGAAGAATACCAACACAGACAGCTTTAATGCTTCTGCTGCAATGACTGTATAGATTCCCTTAAGTACTAACCTGTTTTTTATAGATTGGGAAAAGTAAGTATAAATAGATTTACTGTTGACTGAAGTTGTATAATGAGCAAGTTGTAACACTTCAAAAGTTATGTGCAAACTTCTCTTGTCTGCAATAATGAAAAATAAAAATCAGTCTTAATGACAAAAATGTGAAACAGAATGTGTCTTAAGCACTTTTCTTGAACTCTGAACATTAAGAAACCAAACAACCCAAAATAAACAACTCTCCCACATTAATATGTGATTCGTTATTTCAATTCTTTTTGCATGTAAGGATGGATATTCACAAATTTCTAAATGATTAGCCCCCTATCTACTGTGCTGGACCTGGTACATTACAATTAAATTTTTTTTTCTTTTTTTTTTTCCCCTTGTAGCTACAAAGTTTTCTCTTTTTCCTGTTCACTAACTTATGCTGGGAAGACAATATGTCAAGTGAAAATTTGCAAAAATATACCAGTTAAAAGATCCTTCTTTTTCCTGGCTGACTGGAACGAGAAGTAAGTTTTGGGCTGTGTTTGATATATATTTGTCTGACAGATTTCACATGTTGAATATTCATTTCCCTCCCCCCCCCCAAAAAAAAGAAAAAAGACCCACATCTTTATTATTGATCTTCTGAGCAAATTAAACTCCACAGAATTCAAAGAACCTTAAGGAGATGGGAGTGAGAAAGGAGTGGGATAGACAGAGGAAGAGGAGTAGGACTAAACTAAGTCTGGTCTGAGAGTATCTTTCATTTCACTGGAGGCATCTTGAATGAATACTGGAACCAAAATGAGATGCAATGAAAGGCTGTATTTCTGTTCTCTTTTGAGGACTTCTGCCCTTTAGGTCCACCTCTAGTAGGTATGCAATACAGCTTGAGAACCTATTGTAACATTTCTTAAGGGTTCTTATTTTAGAAGGAATAAGGCTGTTGTGGGGTTTCTTTTATAAGAAGGACCTGCAGTTTTAGAGTGAGGACCTTAGTTTGAGACTGGAATTTAAAAGTAAATATCACCAACTGCCTGTTACCTGCCTATCTGCTTTGAGGAGAATAACTCCATTGAAAAGCAAAGCGCAAACTCAAACAGTATTCAGCTAAGGCAATGGGATGACAAAAAGTATATTTGTAATAGATGAGAGAGAAGTAGGCAATTTTTTATGATTTGGCAGTAGTATTGTATTCTTCCAGCTTCCTAAGCATGACATGTTTATATTTACAATCTTTGAAATTTTTAGTATTTTACATCACTGAAAACTGTATTCTAAATCTGAAAGCAGCTTCATTACATTATAATTGAACAAAGGCTACAAGTCATCTGAAAGGGGTTTTTTAAAATTATAATTAAATACAGAGTGTAATTCATAACTTGTTTGCATTTATCTAAGACATTCAACAGTTTGAAGCTGGTCAAATGGAAGAAGACCTTTTTAGGTCAAACCTGTTATACATCTATCTTAACAGAGATCCTGCGTAGTCCTTCTGCACAACACTCCTGAACAGATACAGGAAGCTTAGTATGTCTGCCCTATGGTTCAGAAAGAAAAAGTACATTTATCTTGAACACCTAAATGAGTTCTTTTAGGGCCTAACATCTGATTTGGTGCCTCAGTTGAGTCCACACAGTTTGAGGGTTGAACCCTCAATCTTTTCTATGATTGGAAAATAACTGTTATCCTTGTGTTTAGAAAAATTGGATCATTCCCCCTGGTCTGTAGAAAAACTTGCTTGTCCAAGTTTTGCTCAAGTACCATCTTATGGTACATATGAGCAGATATAATTGAAGCATAGAGCAAGGATTATATTGCTTATGAGCAGTTTTGGCTTCTAAAAGTGGCTGATGCCTTTCTGGAATGCATCTTACACAAAGTTTTTCTAAAACAAAATATAAGAAGATAGATTAGAAATAAACAGAAACTTTGATCTTCTTCCATTTCCATGAAAATGTAAAGAAATAAGACTAAATCTTCAGGGTGTCTTTTTAAACCTCTCCCTCTGAAAATTCGATGATAAATGTCTGCAATTCCAACAAAAAGCTTCCTGGAAAAAGAAACAGTTGAACATGCAGGCCAAATTCTTTCATAGGTCATAGACTGTAAGAGGCTCTTCAGAAAAAAAGATCTAGAGTTGTGTGAGACTTAGTAGTATTAGTTTGTAAAAGCACCTTTTTAGTTTTTATTGGTGCTTGAGTATCAAAAACAATTTTCAAAACCTAATTAAAATAAATTCCAAAGTACAAACCCCAAAATGTATATCTGTTTGGCAGACTTTTCAATATTTCCCTCAACGATCAAAGGTATTCACATATTTTCCACCTCAAAGCGATTTGCCTGTATTTGTTTAGGTCTCAAAACACGAGGGGAAGTTTCTTGGACCTAATGACCTGAGGTCCAGAAGCACAGGCTAAGAATCTGCGTAACCAGATATGCCATTACTTGTGTATGTTTTAGCTTGTATCCAGAACAGGATTTTGTGAACAGATGCTATTTTTGAGTTAAACTGCAAATGTCAGATGAGTATTTTAAATCAGCTAACAGTCTTACAGCTAGAGCTTTCCCTCCCTTTCTTTGAGTCACTAAAATGTTCCTGGGTTGGCAGAGCGGATTCTACTCAGAAAATAGGTGCTTATAAAGCAGATGTTTACTGCAGGACCTGAACATGTTGAGATCATGACAATAGATTCTGTTTTTATTCCAAATCTAACACAGCACTTAACAACAAAATCAAATGTTTTCATATAAAGAATGAACTGACTGCTTTGCTGTGTTTTGCTTACCACAGTACAATTTTGGAATAGTATCAGAATATGAGGTAGGATGTTAATGCCACATCTTTCCTCTATGAAAATATGCATAGGGAAAAGGTTTATGTTGTTTTTAATTTATTTTAAATATTAAATACTTGTCACAGTTCTGTAATGAGAAAATGTGGGTTTTGCTATTTGTGCTTCTAACCCTCTAAGAAAGAATAAACAAACAACACCAGACTTGATAGAATAACTAGTACATTCAGAATACTTTGAAATACAGAGAGAAGGAACAGTAGAGGTGGTGCCATATTATCACTGAAGGTGCTATGTGCCTAACTGGCATAATTTAAAACCGGCCAGGAAAAGGCTGGTTTGGCTTTTCTACAATAAATGCATGTATATGAAAACTAATTAATGCTTTTTGAAAGAATTCAAGCTGGAATTGCTGAAAAAATAAACTATTTTAACAAAGTATTACTGCAGTTGTTTTTCCATGTCATCAAGTGGCACCATTTCCTATTGTAGGAAGTTTGGGTCACTCAAAACTGTAACCAAGCTATGTTCACTCTTAATTATCTTTTGGCTATAACATCACCTTTCTGAAACAGAAGGGAATATGTTTGCATAAAAAGTTTGCAGTGGAGGCAACTTCTTTTTTGTAAAGTTTCTTGCCTTGAGTTAAAGTGCTATTTTCAGCTGATCACAGCCATTAAAAAAGCATGTGGTAAAAGGTTACCAGGAAGAGCTTCTACTACATTAAGAAGTCAAATATTTTCTGTACATTTTGGGATCGATCAGGCTGAAAAATAAACCTGGCTAATTCAAAATGAGTCCTGGTCTTAGATTAGGATTGCCTTGAATAAGACAAAAAATGGAGAGTAGTATAAATAATAAAGTGTAACTCTTCATTGAACCTTTTTATGTAACATGGGCAGAGTTGTTAGCCTGCAAGTGAAAAAGACAGAACAAGCTATCTATAGCATGTAAAACAGTTCAGTTTCCCAATAATTGTTTCTAGCTAATTACAAGTGAGGATGAGGGCATGAAACAGGGAAAGCAGAGTTGAAAGCTATAAATGGGGACACGTGGGAAGACAGTTGAGAATTGCTTCTCAATTCTATTCATGTTAATTAGAAAGAGTGGGAAATTGCTGTCTTGCTTTGTTATTCAAAGAGAGAGGTATGCAAATTTGAATGATTTCCAAATGTTTAGGACTGATAATCAAAAATTTTGACACTAATGCTAATTTAGGGTACTTCAGAATTTCAGCTTTCTTTCAATGGCTCCTAAGTGCATTCAAGGAAACTTTCCCATAGCCAGTAGAATTTTGACAGATTTGGAACTAGAACCAAAATCTTATGCTAATTTTACCTTATAGTATTACCTTGTCTTATTTCTGTTACCCATAGTCCTTATGTTTTTCAGGCTATTATACTTTTAAAATATCTATTTCTACATTTGCTTACTGCTTAAGTATGAATACACCTTTTTAAAAATGCTGAGAGTTACATTGTTCTGCCAGTCTAGGTTGAATATCTGAAAATTAAATGGAATCTTTAGTATTTAAATTTAGCTTCTAGCTTGCTTTCTTAATCTTAAGCTTATGCAGATCTTTTGCTTTCTTAATACTAATTTTGTCAATGTGGAATAATTCTTTTAGCCTTTACCTCCTTATATTGATTTTGTTTATACAGAGAAACATAATTAATTTCACTTTCCACTTGAGAAATTTAAGTTGCCACTGAATATACATGGAAAAAGCTAGGAATGCACCATCTACCATAAACCTTCTCGTCAGGAAAAAGAAAGCATAGACTTGCACATATCTGGGTAGTTACATGCATAATTCTTCCATACAGCGTGAAAGTATCTTATTTATTATTATTGTTCTAAGTTACAATGTTAAATTAATTCATATAATCTATATAAACAAACTGAATGACCAACCAAGTTTGTTAGTGGTCAATACAAAGTTGAGATGAATATGGATGTATCTGAATTTTCTCACTAAAAAATGTGAATTGCTCATTCTTGTTGAGACAAAGCCTGCCTTTAAATTGTGGTTGGGAATTACCACACCACCAAAGCACATCTGAACAAGAGAATGATTATCACACTCTACTCAGTTTCTTAACTAGTGTTTTCCTCTGAAGACACAAGACAGCAATAACTAATTATTGGTTTATAATTCATCCTTAGGGGATGTTTATTCTGAAATAGCCCTTCACTGATAATGTAATTCTAAAGCAAAAGTTTAACTAAGCTTTTCCTGCCTTTGTCAGCTCTAGTGGTTGCCACTGAAATGAATGAGTTTTTATATGCCTCTTCTCAAGCACTATGGCCCAAGTCAATGCTTGGCAATACTCATCAATGTCTTGAAGGGATATGTCAATTGTATTTTCCTTCAGAGTGCAACTCTTGTAATTTATAGCTTGATATATGTGTTAAAGAGTCTGGAAAATGTAGAAAGAATTCACTTCTGGTAACAATGCTCTTTTTTTTTTTTTTAACTTTTATTTTTCTCTTTTCTGATTTTTCTTTTAGAATCAACTTTCCTCTACGAATAAAGGCTCTTCCGAGGGAAACTATGCTGACAATAAAACTACTTGGAGTAAACATTACCTCTAAAAATACAGAAGTGCTTGCTTGGACATGCACCCCATTGTATCCAAAAGAGTAAGTTCAGTTTTGTATGACAGCTTAAGAAAAGTCCATTCTTGAATAGTGTTGCACTCAACTTGGGAGAAATATAAAAAGACAGAACTATTCATTTCAGGACCTTGCTGTCCTAAGGCTGAAACAGTCACACTAAACTGCTCTCGATGTGCCAGTAAGAGCCCCATCCATAAGCTTTTCTTTCTTATACCTTTTCGAATACCTTGTTTTTGAACTTGGCTTATGTAACTCTTTAACACTCAAAATTTCCTAGATCTATTGAAAACCCCTTTCCTTGTACTTTGCAAAATCCTTCTCAGTGTAGCCTCTCTTTCACAATGGTTGGGGTTTTTTCAGTCTGCATTCTGTTCTCACACCCATTCATTCTGCTGATGATGTGATTCTGCTTAGTGGTGACCCCAATGAGCACCTCTCCCTCTACACACCACTTTAGAAGCTTTCTCCTCTTTTTTAACCCCTACTTCCTACACAGCACACAGTGAAGCACTGGTTTAAAGATGTTTGTAGCCTGGAATGTCTCTGCAGTGATACATAAACAGACATGTATGGTACAGTTTCTGCAGTGCTTTAAATATATTTTAGTAGCACTGAGACATCTGAATTTAGATCGAGCCTTTACAATGATACTTAATTTTCATTTAGAAGCCATAGCCCTGCATGCCTTCTGGACTATAGATGGATACATTCAAGCCCCACAAATTTCTGCATTAGCATCCATCTTTAAGCTATAGCTTTCCTTGAGACATCTTCATCTACTTCTCCATATGGTGGCAATCACCAAACAAAACAAAAACCAAAACCAAACATCAACAAAACAAAATCAAAAAATCTGCATAAGTTTACTATGTTTGAAAGACCTTAGGTTCCATTGAACTTTTAAGCTGAGAGACTTAAAACACTAGAAAATGGTTGGACTGGGCTAGAGGCCTTTTTCATCTTTCAGAAGAAAATTCAAGATTACTCTGTTCAGAAAAAAAAAGCATTCTTCTGTGACTTAGTGATTAGAGTACTTAGCTTGAAGCAAGGAAAGAAACACAAATCAAATATCTGCTCCAAGGATTGCTTGGGCATTTTATTTGATGATTTTTCTTTCATAGTTAGGCTGAAGAAGAGCACATCACTCACTCTTCCATTGTGTGTGTCTTTTTAAAGCTTAGGGTGAAATAGATAGAGGGAATATCTTGGCTGAGAATCTAACTTGAGATGAAGTGTTAAGATGTCTTCATCCCCAGCAAGCTGATATGTGCTGAGTACATTCAGAAGCAGAGCATTAAGCATAACCTAATTGGGGAACACCTAGGCACCTTTGGAGGTAAATGGGATATGTGAGAATCCTATTCTTGAGGACCTGTGTTGTAGTAGAATTTCTCTTATTTTTCAGTGTTCAAGTCCCAAAGGAATGAATTTTGAAAGATCTGAAAGCCCTCAGCTCCCTGTGATGTATATTTTTTAATGTATGCCATCAGAGCGAACATGTTGATTTTCATCAGGTAGATCTCCAAGCCAGCCAGCCAGTTTCAAAAATTTTACTGAAAAATGGTTCCATTCTTTCATGGTACACACAATCAGCACAATGAAGGGGAAAGAGGGCTACTTCACTTTCATCTGCTGTATGACTGTAGAGATCATTGCTGAAATGACCCTTCAAAGCAGAAATTAAAGTTGAGTTGTTGGGGAGGAATGATTTAGGAATGGCATGTTCAACACCCCTTAATCTGATAGCTATGTCATTTACGATAATAGTAATTACTAACACAGAGAAACCTAAATGCTTTTCCTCTTTTAGCCAACGACAACTCCACAGAATTATTCACTCACCATGATTTCAGTTGATAGACTGGTTTCAAAATAAGGATAGCCCTGAAATTCCTTCTGAAATGTGAAACTTGAAAATATCTGAACATTCACCCAGCCCGCTTTTCCTTTTCTTTGGAAGATCGTGGATATTTTTTGGTAGAGTAAACTAGCTCTCAGGGTTACCTACTTAGAAAGTAGCAGGATTAAAACTGTGAGGTGATTCTTAATAGATAATGCTATCAGTTAGTTGAAGTAATTTAGAAGCAACAGTAGGACTTTGAGAGGCCGTTTCCTGCTCCAGGAAAAAGCTAATAATTGCTTTTATTTGACTCAGCAGTTTTGTGGAAAGCATTAATAAACTGAGCAATGAACTTCACTCCCCTCACTGCTGGAATGCAACTAAACTTCAAGACTTATTTCAATAGAAAACTTCTGAACTTGAAAGTATGTACCAAGAAAAGATTCATACCTGTAGTGTCATGCTAATGTGTCAAAAGTACCTTGCATTATTGCAAAGATTGTTGTATTAGGGTCTCTAAATGAACAAACTGTAGATGTGTATAAAGAGATTAAAGAAATCTGACTAGAAGATCTTTGACAAAACATTTCTAACTTGGAAAATACCATTTTCTCAAAAGAAAACTTTTATCAGAGGCAAATTTGAGTTCTAAGAAAGTCTTAACATTCTCACATCTAGGATTTAATTTCTAGGGGAAAGGACAGAAATAAGCTCCTTGAAGAAGCCAGTAGCCCTGAGGTATTTCCCTGGTTCATCAAACATCCTCATTCAAATCCTTGTCCCAGCTGGTCACTGGGCTATTCTTCTCAGGGTCAGCAAAGATAAGAACTGAGTGTGGCCTCTTTTTCTCTACTTGGATGCTTGTTAAAAATATATATTTTGTTAAACATTGGGAAAGAAAATCATGTCAAACACCTTAAAAATACAGTTCCTTATTTCTGACCCATTATATCTTACTCTGATTAAAACCACAGGAATTCTATTCAAGCTGGTTTTGGCTTTTTAAAAAGAGAGAAAAAAAATTCAGTTTTGGGTTATTCCCAGAAAGTACCTAGGAACCTTGATCTTTGAGTGACCTAGGGCAAAAGAATATTTTCAAAGACTCTACAGAGAGGAGTAAATTCAAAGTTGGTATATGTTTTCTCTTCCAGAATAGTTATTGTCATTGTATGGTCACCTCTCTTCCTAGTAGTTTAATTCTTTATATTTAGTTTGAACTGAAGATTAAGAAAAAATGAACTTATTTTAATGTATAAAGTATACAAATGCCTTTCATCTGTTTCAAGAAGTGTGAGGAGTTTCTCATGCTTTTGTGCAAGACCATGTCAAAGTCCCTTGCCCGATCAAAGGTCTGGATGTATTTTCTGAGATTTTAACACTCTAGTTCTTCTCTAAAAGAATACTGACTAAGCAAAGTGTATAAGAAATATATTAAAAAGTAGAAGCAAACCCCAACTGTTTAAATAAAGCATATTACTTATTATTTAACATTTCTTCTTGCAACCTCTTTGCCTTACCTTGCCAACGTTGAAACCACACAATATCTAAAAATGTTCTCAAGAATTTGTCCTGTTTAATTTTGGATTTTTTTTTTGTTGTTAAAGACTTGTCAGTGAATAGATGTTTAGTAAATTTCAGATTTGCTTAATTTACATAATTTCCTGAATTCTAGTAATATATCTCACTAATCTAACACTTGTCTTGCAGTCTGCTGATTTACAACATGACTAGCTGCAGTGAAGCAAATTAACTCTATCCCAGCTAAAACCATGACATGGATACACAGGGCAGCCACTATATTCTTTATCAAATGTGTGTTGGGATTACTTTTATCAATTTTGCATGTTTCTGTACAAATAATTTCACTCTTTAAAAACTGACTTCCTGCAAATATTCTTAAATCTTTGCCTAAATGGGGTAGTTTACCTTAAAGTTACTGCTTGTAACTTATTTTTTTACTTCATGTTTTGGGGCAAAATTTAGGAAAGAATCATGAACGTAACTGCAAATTTGTTTTAAAAGTTTGGAATTATCTCTTAATTCTGTATTTGCTCTATTTAGCATTTCAAATTTATGGAAGTTATTTAAACTAGAAACTGTGGGGATGGAAGATGTGGTCTTTATAAATGTCTGTAGGACATTTAGCTTTAGTTTGCTGTTAAAAATGATATATCTAATTTAAATTTTAAAGAATTCTGTGGTATTTGTAATTATAATAAAGTAGTTATTTCACAGTATCATTCCAAAGCAGAATTAAGGCTTCTTTGGCCATAAGATACAGGGTTTTTATACCTTAACAGTTTTGGATTTCCTTTAAATTTAACCTCAACTCTGAATTTCTGAGGCTTATAATGTCAGGTTTGGGGATAATTACATTATTTTTACACTATATTTTGTCCTCATTTTCCTGGGGTATCCAGTCTAAACAGTAACTCTACTCTAATGTTATATACATTTGGGAATGAACACGGTAATAATGATTGTAGCTGCCAACTTGTCCAGAAGGTGAGCCTCCACATCCACTTTTCTCATCTTATCAGGTAGTTGACTTTAGATAGAGGCCCTAAATCAACGCCCCTAAAGCCCTTCATGGTGCATCTGTATCAAGAAGTCTTATTAGGCACAAGAGGTAATTCAAAAAGTGTTTGCAAGCCTGTGTGCCAACTTTCCATTCCTTCACATCAGAAAAATGTGTTTGTCTCTTGGGCTGAATAGTTTAGTGATCCAGAGCTAATTAAAACTAGGAAATCCATCATTCGGGGCAATCTGGGAGTTGCAATGTGCCCCAGAGTGCGCGTTGCTCTGACTTCACTAATTCTAACAACACAATTTATTTTGAATTGGTATTTCCAAATCAGACAGAGCAAGCAATAAAAATTTCCTCTTGCTGGGTGTGGTGAGGGAAGCCTCCCATGCAACTCCAGAACACAAGGTTGATTTTGTTAATTTAAGGTAACTTGAGCTGTCCATAAACAGCAGTGTCCTGCTGTAGTAAGATGGGAAGATTATTTTAGCTCTGGTAATAAACAAGAGCTGGGGATTTGTGTAATTCCAGGGGTTTCCATCTGCCCTGGTTTTACGTGAGCATATAAATAAATAAATGACAATAGGCAGAGAGCAGCATTTGTTTATTCACCTTCTGATGTGCTCGCTGCTGAAGTTGCTACATGCAAGTCATTGTCTAAAGCTGTGATCATTATACAGTCTTTACAAAGGTCAGTATCACGACCCTCACCTCACAGAGGGGAAAACTGGCAGAACAGGGAGTGACATGCCTGAGCATATCAGCAGAACCAGCTAGCAGGGAGAGGAATCTATCTGTTCAGTAAAAGTTATGGTTATGATGCTCATGATGCTAGCTCCTTCCTTCCCTGAATGGATCCTGCACACTCTCCTGCTTCTTTTCCTTTCTCTAAAAATAATGGTGCATCTTTTTACTGTTTCATTCACCTGCATGGCCCCTGTTATTGTGCCATTTGTGTGTCCAAAAGCAGACTCAGACCTGGTTTATGTTAGCTGTGCAGTGCACACAGTGCCCCAAAGATTGCTAGGGAAAGCTGTGCCTCAGAAACGTACACAATATTTTGCAGTTGTACATGCCTCTTCACTTCTTTTTAAAAATGCCTCCTGTGTTTACAGACTAGCCTTAGTCCAAAGAGTAACTTACTGATGGAAGATACATAAGTTGCTTACTTATTTGTAAATGTATAAATTAGGCTACTCTATATACAATGCATAAATATGTGTCTTGTTTTTAAAACAAATTCATTTTTTCTTGGGAGATAACATCTCCATGCTATCAAAGGGGTTTAATGTCTTTGGTTTTCCTCACAGTCCTGTAATCTGCTTTAACATGTGAAGTCATCTCAGTCCAGCAAACATACATTGATTTACTTGCTGTTTCTGCAGCTGGGGACTCAGAAACCCACCTGCCAATTCTTCCTTATCTTCTTGGTCAGTCTTTAGCCACATCTGTACTGGGTGCAAATAAATTGAAATAACGAGCTCAGAAAATGTCTAAATTAAACACATGTGCAGTGCCTCTGAGGTCTGTGCTACTTCTTCTATTTGTCTATGCAGGTCTCCCAGGAAAAAAATCCACACTATGGAATTTTTTTCCAAGCCCCCTATAGTTTTAGAGCACAATATATAAGTGATTAGCAGTAATGAGAGCTTAAAAGGATAATTTAGTCTTTGTGTTCATTTAGTTCTCGGCTACTCTTCTCCCTTCTAACAAAAGTGCCAATTAGTTCAAATTATGATGTAAACCCTTGTCAACGAAAGAGTGGTTGAAGAGTTGCAACTCGTTTATTAAAGGTCGTCAGAGTACACATCACAGAAAAGCAACTTCAAACCACCATTGGTCACTTACACATTCACATCAGTGTTCTAAATGTGAAAGACTTCATATCACACAACTGCTTTCCCCTGAGTCTTATCTTGTTCGCATCACAGCTTCTTTTTCTGCTTCCATTCCACACTGCAAATGCACCTACAGCTACAAAAGAAACTTCAGAAAATGGTTTTGTCTTTAATCCTCCTGAGCTGTGTTCTAACAATGAAATAAAATGTTTGTACTAACAACATTAATAGCTTGAGAAGTGGAAAAAGGAAAATTAGCCGTGAATTAGGTTTACGCTGAGTGTTGACTATAAAAAATGACTTTGCAGGAGTTTCTTACTTCTTCTGCAGATGACTTAGTAACAATTTATTTCAGTTTGCAATTCAAAAGGTACGTTCTTACAGCAATGTTGCAAACCAATGCTGGGATCAAAAAGTCCATCTGAGTTCTCTTGTACCTCTAACATCCTTATCTCAAGTAAAAGCTGTGTACTCAAAACTCATCTGCCTGGCTGGCTGTTTCTGTCACAATGGGCGGAAGAGAACCTAGCTCATTCTCTGAGTTGTTTTGACTGAGCAGTTCTTGGAACTATTGTAATGAAGATTATTTGTCACTAAAAGAAGAGATGTTGAACGTAATCAAATTTCTGACCTCACTAACCATTAAGATGTGGACAATTTAAAGGGCAAGTCCAGTGTTCTATAACTTCCTTTTTTCAGGTACTGGATTCTTAATTCGAGTGGATTGGTTATGATTAGAATTTACACCTGAACTTTCTGATCGTATTCAAGTTCTCTAGACTGAATTGTGTTAACCTGCCAAATCATGCTGATTTTCTTATCTGTAGACCACATGCATGCCTGTTTCTAAGACTTTCTTGTACATGTAGTGCTCAATCTGGTACTTCAGACCATAATTTTTCATGTACTCAAAAACCATGTGCAGCAGATGTGGTACAAACTATCCCACTCAGCTCCTTTCAGCTCTTTGGAAACTCTGATACACTTTCTCCTCCCTGCCATCTACACATAAAATCAGCAAGGGTCCTTAGTGGTTGCAGTAGGTTGCCCTGCATTTTTTTCTTCTTGTGGAATAAATGTATACTGCCCTCCACCTTATTTAATGTGTTGACACATCACAGTCTCTAACATATTTGTCCTCAAAATTAAATCTTGAGATAAGAAGTATAGTATTATCCTTATTTTACACCTAGCTTAAACGGCAACCTCTGTCACACAAGAAGTCACTGATAAAGTGCAGAGCTGACCTAGAATGTCTTGGCAGTGTGATTTGTGTTGTGATCCCTGCAACTGCACAGATACCAGTATAGCAGTGAGGCCATCAGTATGCTGCCTCTGCTGATCTAGGCCAGATTTGTACTAGCCACAGATGAAAGGTTTGTTCTCCTTTTGTTTGTCTTTTAAGCTATTCAGTTCTGTGTTCTTTCATGTAATTTCAGTAAACCCGGTTCACCTTTTCTCCGGTACTGATGCAGTATTTCTGTCTATGTGTATTGCAGGCGGCTCATTCACGGAACTGTGCTGCTTAGCATGACATTGTACAGCACACTTACAACAACAATGATTACCCCAGGCATCTGCAGTACTGATACACCAACCTCAGTAACATTGCAGGTAAGAAGGCGAGAAAGCAAAGGAAAGGGTTGTTTTTTAAAAAAGTGTAAGGAAAGGGATTATTTCCACAGCTCATCAAGACCACACAAATTAAAAATGCTATTTGCATTACAGGTGCTCAAAGAGAGCATGGTAATCTTAATGGATAGAAGCACATAATTCTGCACAGTGGCAACTATGTATGATACTTTCATATCAAATACCACCCCTGAGTGCTAGAGAAGGTTTTTATAGGGTAATTTTTTGTTGTTGTAATTTTGGTTCCAAAAATACTTTTGACACAAATTGATGGCTTGGTACCTGACTTACAGCTGCCTTTTCAAATCTGAACTTTTGTTCTGGGTACTATTGAATTGCGTGACCTTGTAAACATAACATACAGCTTGCAATTAGACTGAGTAACATAAAGGATTTGCAAAGGAAGTGGATACAGGAAAACTGCCAGTAGGCATCAGCATAGCTCTCCCTCAATGACTACATGCTGAGCACCCACTCATTGTGGGCAGAATGGGGCTCCCAGTGTAGAAAATGCATTAGGCTTGCATGGTAGTTTTGTCACCTTTCCAGGTTAAATTAGCAACCGGATACTTTAAGTGCAAAGCCAACTATTTTCTGTATTACAAAGCTGAATGACTATTAGCAAATGATGTGTAAAAGCAGATAATACAGATAAATGAGGCTCGCCTAAAAATGCCTTATTTTTAATAGACAAGCAAATAGGGATTTTCTAGTCTGAGGAGTTCAGTCAAAGATGATGCCTTAAAATAGCTCCCTCTATTAATAATAAAGTGAAGATGAGACAGTAAATGGCTATTAATTTATAACTTATTTCTGCTGAAAGAAACGGAATAGCAGGATCTCTCATTCCCCCTACCTCATTTTCATTTATTCCTGTGCATGTGACAGTATCACGATTTGTGAACACACTGGAAATGTCATAAAGATAGCTTCTCTGATGCGACCGACAAGACACTTATATTTTGTAGGGAATAACTTTGTTAACCTTTAGAAGAGTGATGTATATCAAATGCGAATATTGAAAAAAGATACAGATGATTGTGGTGTGCATTAATAAGCCAAAATGGGATGTGCAAGTTGAGCTGAATTTTGAAGAACAAGCTGAATTTTCAGCTAAGTCTGTACTCAGATTATCAAGCACCTCAAGCTTCGTAATTTTGATTGAAAGTTTTCTTTCTCTGTACCTTAAAAACATATAATATGTAAGTAATATATTACATGCAGTGAACATCTTCAAAGAATTATCCCTTCTTCTTTCTCTCATATTTTGTATACTTTTTGTACAAATCCAAGACAACGGTTATTGGCAGTTGTATCTGAGAACATGTTACTAAAAGGAGTTCTCCATTTTCTTTTTTTTTTTTTTAATAAAGATTGACTTTCCAGAAACTAATTTGGAGTTCATTAAACCTGAACCTGAAGAAAGAAAAGATGATCTTGAAGAGCCAACCAAAGACTGCCTGAAGCATATTACAAGACTTTCGCAGACGCATTCTCTCTTGCTGTAAGTTGTGCTCAGCTAACCCTGCTGATTCTTGGCTGGCTGTACTTATCCTATCAATCACAATTAAATGTATCCTATTCTTTAAAAACAAAATTTTCCTTTGAAGGAGCCTAGCTTGATTGATTTGAGAAATAACACCTCTAAGTGAGAGAATAGATCACAACAAAGCCTAAATAAACCCCTGGAGGTGGCAGTGTATTTTACCAGTTCAGAAAAGGATCATTTTTCCCTTTCTATAACTGTATCTTTTTGTGTCTTTGAAGTGAGAAACTAATTTTTGATTCAAAACGTTTTGATTCAAAACGTAAGATTTTCAGGTGATGGAGCAAGTCTACATCAGTATTAGCAAGAAGATCTTTGGGTTCTATGAAAATCAGCCTCCTTCAGTAATAATACACTCAGACTTCAGCTATGGTAGTTAAATGGCATGTAATCTTTAAAACAATCTGTGTCAAGTTACAAGCAAGGAAAGAAGTATGGAAAGTTTAGCTTTCACAGAAGGTGGATAAAGCCAAAGTGAAAGAAAACACTGTATATACTGGGGCAGATTAGTATGCTCAGCTGTACGTACGTTGCACTATCAATTAGTATTATGTACTCTATAAAATAATTCTCAGTATAATCAGAGTGCAATTTGGAATACAGGTGCTTACAGAGCACAAATCACAGTTAATTGTCTGAATTAATCCTCCATCAAAGGCCAAAAAGTGCATTAGGTGCCATTTCAGCTCTCTCAGTGTGATACGACATATCTGTTAAGACTTTCCTGTGCTGATTTCTATGTTGGTTGTTCGGGATTTTTTAAAATCAATTTCTTTAAAAAAGACAAGAGGAAAACTTGCTGCTCTTTTTGTTGTTTACTTCAACTTTTAAAAACACAGGATGAAATGTAAAATTATTTTTGTTAACAATGGGACCTGTGATTTAGATCTTTTTTATTTTATTTTTAAGTATGAATAGGATGTCAGTATTTTATTGTGAATAGCCACTCTGCCAGGGCACTAGCAAGTTGCCAGCAAAATTTCTACCTGCAAAAGGATTTCCAGAGGTGATCTGGGGAGCTTCAAGTCAATGCACCTGACCTCTATTCATGGTAAAATGCTGCATTCTGTAAGAAGGAATAAGATCATTAAGCATTTAGCTAAGAGTAATTTGTCAGGAAAGAGCCAGTGTGGCCTCTGTGAATAGAAACCCTGCCTCACCTACCTGTTGCTGTCCTAGAAGGTTGTCAGTGGGTACATGGGTATTGGGGATTTGGTGGATGTTCAGAAAACTCTGCTGAGGTTCCACATGAGATTGTTAAAGAGATGAAGTTGCCACTGGTTTAGAGGAAAACTAGTGAAAGGCAAAGATTGGATGTTTAATGGTGGCTTTTCAGAATGGAAGAATCAGCAGTAAGGGTCTTTCAGTGCTAAAGGTTGGGACCAATTTTTTTCAGTATCTTCATTGATGACATGGAGAAGGAAGTGGGTGGGGAAATCTCCAGGTTTGCAGGTAGTACTGAGCTCTGCCTGATTGTCAAACATGGGGCTGTGGAGGGGAGATCCAGAAGGACCTTACAAAACTGGGAATAAACATGGCAGATGGGCTTCAATGTGGATAAATTTCAGGGGATATATTTAAGGAAAATTTTTCTAAGAATCTGTACATGACACTGAACTCAGAACTAGAAGTTACAATGTAGGAAATACATCTTGACATTACTGCTGATATTTCCCTGAAGTCATGAGTACAACGTGCGGCAGCAGCCAAAAGTGCCAAGAAAATATTGAGCGTTGTCAGGAAGGGTGTAGAGAAGAAGCGAGTTTGCGCCATTTCACTGCTGTATAAAACTTTGACATGCTGCATTTTGAGTATGCTGTATAGTCCTTGTCTCCACAACTTGGGAAGGACACAGTAGACCTGGAAAATGTACAGAGAAGGGCAACTAAAATGACTAAAGTGATTAAGCAGCTGCTTGAGCAAGAGAATCTAAAAAGGCTGGGACTCCTTAGTTTGGAGAGGAGAACACTAGAGGATGCATGTGTATGTATGATTAATTTCTATAAAATCATGATCATGGTAGACAAGGTAAATGCATTACCAATTCCCATAATATTCAAACTAGTAATATTCAGTGAAACAGTAGGATATCACCTGTCAACGATTGGAAGAAAGTACTTCCTAAGACAGTTAGTGGTAAACTTGTAAAATCTGCTGTAACAGAGCTGTGGATGTACACAACATCATCAGATTCAAGAAGGCTATACACAAATTCATGGATAACAGGTTCATAAATAGGTATTACAAAGACCAGGCAATGGTAGACCCTATAACATCCCTAACACAACAATTTTGGGTTCTGTGGAAATATGAAGAGAAGAGACCACTGAAAGTCACCAGGCTGGAGTTAAGGATTATTTGATAAGTTCAGTAACAGGGTCTTGGAGGAAACAGAATGGTACTCCTGGATTTTTCCACAGTTTGGTGTTTTCCATTATCCTCTCTTATGGGCAAAGATGGTCTACCAAATGAATCATCAAGGTGAAGAGTAGCACATTTGGAGTTTCAGTGAAGGAATTCCTTTTTTAAGTACTTTCTGACTGGGAGGAATCTGTCAGCCTCTAATTTTTGTTGTATCTGTACCACAGGAATTCTTTTTACCTTCCTCAGTCATGATAGAGTTTTGTTAAAAAAAAATTCATAAAAATATATTGGTATCCAAACACATTATTACCATGATATCTGAAGATCTCTTCCTTCCTTGTTTGGGTTGATTTTGTTGGTTGTTTTTTGTTTGTTTGTTTGTTTTTTATATGTCAAGAAAAAGAGAGGAATCTAGGTAGCTTTTTAGTGGCAGTATATCTGTATGATGGTGCTTCAGGCTTACAAGCCTCAAATATGATTTGGAAATAAATGGGTGTCTGTGGTTAGAAGACACAAGAAACCTTTCTCAGGCTGTCGGGATTCTTCTGTTCATTCTACTGAAAGCAGAGGGAATATGTGAATGGACAGAAAATATTCTTAACCTTATGGCAGAAAAAGAAGGCACAATGGTTAAAAACAGACAACTGCATGCTTGTCCTTGTTATAGGCTGTTGACTCCAGTAGTGTTATGAATACAAGGCTTCTGTGGCTCCATGTCCCCAGGTTCAGCCATTAGAGACATGGACCGCATATTCCTGATAGGAATATCAACAAATCAACACAGGCAGAAAGCAGTACCATACCAGCACACACAAACACGTAGCATTGCCACAAAATGGACAGTACAGCCAGCCTGATTCTTTTCCTCCTCTCTGCCTGATCAGGGTCAACGTCCACTGGGTACTGGGGGAATACATATACATACATGCATAAATACATTTATATATAGTATCAAACTATTAATTGCTCCAGTTGGGCTCAGACAGTCAGTCCTGTAGCTGCCTCAGACCTGCCTACTCCCTCCAGCTGCTGACACCCAGACATGTGAGCCCCCAAGGTTCACAACCACACTCTGGTTGCTGGTGTTTGGACTTCTTCCTGTTACACGGGTGGGGGTTTCCCCGGTAGCTGGTCTAAGACATACGGTCTTCCCAGTAGCTGACTCTTGGACCCATATCTCTCTGGTAGCTGGCTCAGATCACTGGTCTCTGCGGCCAGCATCTCTTGGATGTTGATTAGTGAGGGGATCAATGGGACTGAAGGAAATGAACTTCACCATATGGCTCCTGTGGTCCTCACAGCCCTTCACTGTGCGCTGCTGTCTGACCTTTGGTGTCGTCGCCAAACCAGGCAAGAGAGGGAAGACCAAGAAAATTCATTAACTACTGCTAGCCACTTTGGCTGATGTCTGAAAACAGTTCAGATGTGAGCTTTTGATTTCTTTTAGGACTACTGTGTTTGAAATACAAACCCAAGAAAACTAGCCATCTGAGATAATAGCTGCGCTTCAAACGTGATACAGCCTGCTGTGCGCAGTGGTTCCCAGTGTAAGGATTAGAGACTGGTTTGAAGCCAGGAAGATGGCAGTCTTGTTTCTGCTATCTTTCTTTCCTTCATTCATTGTTTTCCTTCTACCTTACCTTTTCCTCTCTTTCAACTTCCTGTTTTCTTTTCCTTTTTCTTTTTGCCTCTTACCTGGCAAGACTCAGTTTGCCTACCAGTGGTCACAAGAGTGCCGTTGCTGTGAACTGTGATTAGAAAGACTACTTCCAGTTGGGTGAATAGTGGAACAGGTTTAAAAAAGTGTGGTGATGCTGCACACTTTGCTAGTCTCTTCACAGGAGACAAACTTGCAAGTGAGAATTGGTGCTGGGGGACAGAAATTTGCATTTGCTAGCTTTGCTGTTCTTTCCTCTGTTTGCCTTTTCTCTTTTTACACTTTAGTACTGAACATGAACAAGAAAAACAGCTCAGAAGCATTTAAACTCATTTTTTGCCATTTTCACCACAAAAAAAAAAGTAATAATTAAGACCAGCTAACAAAGCTTTCACAGAAGCTGTTTGCTTCATTTAGCTAAAGGGATTAATGAAAACTTTCAAACTGAAAACTACTGAATTATTTAGGTTTTAAGATATTTTATTTTTATTAGTGTTGAGTACAAGGCTATGTATTGTAATATAGCTGTTAAATAAAGGGAAATTTAGATACAGCTCTACCTAAAAAATCATAAACTGCATTTTTATCAATAAAGAGTTTATTAGCATCTTATTGCTGTTAAGCCAAGGAAATGTCCTTATTAGCATAACAATCTTCAGATGCTGTATATATGCAAAATACTTTTACCGTCCATCCTAAATGTCCTATTACATGTGTATGTAAACTTTTATTAAAACTAAGAAACTTAAAATGAAAACAAAAAAAAAAAACCACCCCACTCAACATTTAATTTCATCTCTGATCTTTAAAACATGGAAAGATAAAATGGTATTGCCTCTGGAGTGAAGTCAGAGGGAGAAATCTGTTACTTAGACAACCTGATACGAGGATTGATTTCTTATCTCCCTTTGTAAGCTCAGTTGAGGTTTTAGCTGCTTTAATCTGAACAACAGATTGACTAGTTTGGAGGATGCTGTCTGAAAGCTTAAATCCCTGTTTAAAGTCAACATATAAAAGGCGTACTTTAGCTGAACTGTCCTGCGGAATGCTATCCAAATGCATAAGAAAAAATAAGAAAATAAGATAGGCAATAAAGTCTTAGGTCTACTTCTATCTCTTTTTCTGTGTGTGTCTTCTTCACACAAATATTGTCACAATAGTCATGCTGTGAATTCTGAAGCCATTTCTTTAAATGTTTACCAAAATGGTACTTTTAATGAAATGATAAATAAAAGTCATGACAGAATTTGTATCATAGTTAGGTTCATCTTCTGCAAACATTTATGTGCTTATTCTCCTAAGGAAAAGAAATAAACATTCATTCTTGTGACAGTAAAAAACATGCCCATCTTTGTACTGCCACACTCTGTTCTTAAGTGCTTGGCAACATAAAATTGCAGAGAAAAGTTCTCCAGTGCACACAGAGCCAAAGGAACTCATTGCTATGAGCTGTGAAAGCCACAGTCTTGACAGTTAGAGTGGGGCTAAGATAGTTTTTTGGCTAAGAATGCCCCAAAACATTGCAAATGGAAGACCTTGGAAGGAATGTAAACACTTGGATTTTGAGCCCAGCTTACATCTGGATAATGAAAGGCTTGACTGGAAATGAGATATTTACTTACAGCCTTCTACAAAGTTTTTCACACCTTGTTCTGAAATATCTAGGTCCATTTAAAGTCACAGTTACGTTACATTATTAAGTAGAAGGATCACCAATCTGGTCAATAAAAACAATGTTCCTCTTGGTTGCGGTAATTTTTTATGTGATCTGGAGACCAGTTTGCACTCTCAAGTTTGTTTTTGAAGGCTGTAATATGAAATTAAGGAGATAGTCTGAGCTTGTCTTATGGGGAATTTCTTCTGTTTTCTGATGGTATCAAAACCTAGGACTTAATATGCATGAGGCAAAGACGACTGAATTGTTGACAAATCAGAGGTTGTATAGCAAAAATTATTCTGAGGCATTTCTTACTGTGGTGAAATATGGTGTGATGTCTGACCATTTTATCAATATCTCATTTAGATCATAGAATCATAGAATTGTTAAGGTTGGAAAAGACCCTTAAGATCATCGAGTCCAACCGCTAACCTATCACTGCCAAGTCCACCACTAAACCATATCCTCAAGCACCACGTCTACCCTTCTTTTAAATACTTCCAGGGATGGAGACTCAACCACCTCCCTGGGCAGCCTGTTCCAATGCCTCACAACCCTTTAGGTGAAGAAGTTTTTCCTAATATCCAACCTAAACTTCCCCTGGTGCAGCTTGAGGCCGTTTCCTCTCGTCCTATTGCATGTTACTTGGGAGAAGAGACTGACCCTCGCCTCACTACAACCTCCTTTCAGGTAGTTGTAGACAGCAATAAAGTCTCCCCTCAAGCCTCTTCTTCTCCAGACTAAACAACCCCAGCTCCTTCAGCCGCTCCTCATAAGACTTGTTCTCTAGACCCTTCACCAACTTTGTTGCCCTTCCCTGGAAACGCTCCAGCACCTCGATGTCCTTCTTGTAGTGAGGGGCCCAAAACTGCACACAGTACTCGAGGTGCAGCCTCACCAGTGCCGAGTACAGGGGCACGATCACCTCCCTTTTCCTCCTGGCCACACTATTCCCAATACAAGCCAGGATGCCACTGGCCTTCTTGGCTGCCTGAGCACACTGCTGGCTCATGTTCAGCCAGCCAGCTGTCAACCAACACCCCCAGGTCCTTTTCCTCCAGGCAGCTCTCCAGCCACCCCTCCCCAAGCCTGTAGCGTTGCATGGGGTTGTTGTGACCCAAGTGCAGGACCCGGCACTTAGCCTTGTTCAGTCTCATACCGTTGGCTCCGGCCCAACAATCCAGCCTGTCCAGGTCCTTCTGTAGGGCCTTCCTGCCCTCCAGCAGATCAACACTTCCACCCAGCTTGGTGTTATCTGCAAACTTACTGAGCGTGAACTGAATCCCCTCATCCAGATCATCAATGAAGATATTGAACAGGACCGGCCCCAACACTGAGCCCTGGGGAACACCACTCGTGACTGGCCTCCAACTGGATTTGACTCCATTCACTACTAATCTCTGGGCTCAGCCGTCCAGCCAGTTTTTAACCCAGTGCAGAGTGCACTTGTCCAAGCCGTGAGCAGCCAGCTTCTCCAGGAGAATGCTGTGGGAGACAGTGTCAAACGCCTTACTAACATCCAAGTAGACAATGTCCACAGCCTTCCCTTCATCCACTAAGCGGATCACCTTATCATAGACGGAGACCACGTTAGTGAGGCAGGACCTCCCTTTCATAAGCCCATGCTGGCTGAGACCGATCCCCTGGGTGTCCCGCATGTGCTTTGTAATGGTATTCTAGATGATCTTCTCCATCACCTTTCCAGGCACCGAGGTCAGGCTGACAGGCCTGTAGTTCCCTGGATCCTCCTTCCAACCCTTCTTGTAGAGGGGCGTCACATTTGCTATTTTCCAGTCATCTGGGACCTCCCCGATTGACCAGGACTACTGATAAATGATGGAGAGTGGCTTGGCAAGGTCCTCTGCCAGCTCCCTCAGTATCCTCGGGTGGATCCCATCCGGCCTCATGGACTTGTGAATATAGATATCTAATATCTATGAGGCATTTGGTACTGCATCCTTTTTTGTGAATACAGTGAAGCACAGCATGCTAGGCATTGCAAACATAGAAGTTGCTGGGAGCTTTCCTTCCCTTTTCCAAACTCACACCAGTGCTAGGGATAATCGCACTCTGTGAGTGTGTGTGTGCGTGCACACATGCTTGTGTTCTTGTGTGTGTGCATGGATGTGCCTAAACTCTATTTTAAATGCAAATACACTAAAAATAGACACACTTGCATTAAACAGCCAAAGCAGGGGCAGGAATGAAAGCTATGGCTAGTAGTGTTGTGTGTCTAGTTCTTACAGTACTTAGTTAGAGAAGATGTGTAGCAGATGGTTGTAACAGTAATTTATCCTGTGATAGCTGTATCTTCTTTGTCTCTGTCAGAAAACCCCAGAAAAACAAACAAACAAACAGTACCAACAACAGAGACAATGGAGAAGAAAAATGAGAGTGCTTGGGAAGTGAAATAACCATATATGTGTGCTTTTGACACTTCATTTTTATATGACCCAAGGCTGACAGATCCAGAGTATAAGTATCACTTTTCTTATAAAAGCAGGTCTGCAGAAAATGATATCCTACCCCAAGGAAAAGACGTACTTAGCCGAAAAGTGGTGTACTGCATGACTTGGCCCCCTTATACAATAAAGTTTGTTGCTATACAAAGCTCCAGGTGGTTTTAATTTCAAACTGAATTTCTAATCTTCTTTTCCAGACTCTCAGAGCAACAGAGAAGAATCTTATGGTTTTATCGTTACTACTGCAATAATCAAAATTGCTCCCTTCCTCTGGTACTGGGCAGTGCACCCAGCTGGGATCAAATGACTATATCAGAAATGTATGCCGTGTTGAGGAGATGGAGATTTTCTAACCCTGTGGAGGCACTTGGGCTTCTGACTTTCAGGTAAGGAAAATTAGCCAAGTAGGAAAATAATAATAAACAAAATGATCACGTGCTGATTAATTCACCACTTCAATCAGCTCATCACAGCATCATGCTTTGGTTCACTGACTGTGCTTTCAGTTCTGTCCCTGTGTCAAAGTGAAGATATTGTCGCTACTCTTGTGATGACCTTGAGTTGAATGTGCCAGCCCTACCTTCAGGGCTGGGCTATTCTATTTCTCAGGATAATGAAAAGACTAGTTCATTCTCTATAGCAAATTCAGTCAGTTTCTGGTAAGAAGTGATCAGTCAAATACTTAACACTAACATAGCATTCCGTAACTTCAAACTACTGTACAGACATGAGGTGACTAATGGGAGATAAGGAGGACTGAAATATGCTTCCAGATTATGATGCAATGCAAATACATAGAGTCCTACCTGTAGCCCATCTTCTGAAGTAGATAGGATGAAACTTTGAAGTCAGTTCCCCATACTTTGAATAAATTCTGTTGTGATGCTTTACGTTCCACCCCTGCTTCTTACACTGGGAGCTGGTTATTTGTTGGAAGGGTTTCTTGATGTTGGATCTAGTCTTATCTATGATGTAACAGCAGATGTCAGTGGACAGAATCTGTGTCAGCAGTTACATTTCCTCCAAGAGCTTGGGAGGTATTTTGCGTTAAGTGATCTACCTGTGAAAACATTAAACATGCGGATGAAATGGTTGAGCAAATTTGGTTTATCAAGTCCTTGCTTGTCTGGGTAAGCACAAGCTGCACCAACTTTGCAATCTCGTTTCCATGTTGTACCTTTAGAAAAAAATACCTCAGCTAAAGCGCTGCCTGAGAAAAGACTGTACTCACTTACCTCCGCATTATTAAAAAATAGTTATTTAATAATGTAAATCTGACTGTCAATTGTTATTTCCCTCTGGATGTGATTTCCTAAGAATACCTGTGTCTCAGGTTTATGTATGAACTATTAGCAGTTTCACATATTTGCATACATGTCTTTTTTATGTTTAGTGGGAGTTATGGAAGCAAATATCCTGAAAGGTCAGGTTCTGGAGCATATTATCGTTATCTTATTTGCCATTATTAAATTAATAAAATCTATTTCTAATTTATAAAAGAACCATGTAGAAAGGAGTATATGGGCAGTGTGCTGTCTGTCTTCCACACCGCGGAGTAGCAAGAGATTTTGAGATGGTTTGTCAGAGCATGCCAGGCTTTCAGATCAGGCCTTTTGTCAAATTTTGTTTCTGTGTATGGGTGGCATTTCTGCAAATGCAGAGCTTGATTGTTCTTGGAAGATGCAGCTCTGCATCAGGGTGTGGTGCAGAATATCAGTCCTGTCAGGTGCTTCACAGGGTATTTAATATGAGTCAGCCTGCCACAGTGCTTCTCAATGTGTAGTGCAGGCACTGTGCACACTGTTCATTCTGGCTACCACAAAGATTGCTTGCACGAAAAGATGGGAAGACGTCATCACTTTGCCTCTCCTGGTGCCACCGTTGGGAGTGGCTGGCACCTGCAGTGGTGCCAAAGAACAAGTACTTCTGATGAGAATCTTAGACGGTTTGTTCCTTGAGTTTCTTTCTCACAACAGATAATATCAATCTGGGGCTTTTTTGCTTCATGTTAATACTACAGAAAAAGTTCTGGATCACAGAACAAAACCTCTTTAAAAAAAAATTCTGTCCTTCACATATATCCACAATATTTTGTAGGTGTGTGAACAACTGGGAAGCAAACCTTCAGAAACAGAGGGATTACATTTCCTTAAGGATGTCTAGTTTCAGAGATGATTTAACTGCTGAGAGACATGTATATGCAAATTGAGAAAGTGGGTTGAGGAGAGGAGTACTTTCCATATAAGTGGATTTCTGAGTTTTTTTCTCTTGGTTCTCTTTTTCTCAGATTTCAATCATTTTGAAAAGTAAAGTAGCACTGGATAGGGTCCAACTTTCCTTCACCATTACCCTCACTAACTTTGGATTGTAGGCTCCATAACTGAGCTGTTTTTGAAGGTTCATTCAACTCTATCCTGTATTATGTTTGGCGCTGACAATTCATCAACTCGGTTCCTCGCTTCTATCATCCACAAAACAGCTCTCTGATATCTCGTGATTACTGAGACACAGCTGAAAGATCCATGTTCATATAAACATGAGCAGAATACAAAAGAAATGCTCTTTATATATTCATGTTTATTTTAAGGACTTGTGTTACCATCACTATTAAATCATAGGTAAGTAATATAAATTAGGACTGATCTTTGTCTACATGTATGGTTAACTTAATGCAGGAATGCAGGAGCAGCTGCACTAAATCAGACCAAAAATCAGTCTAGTGCATCCTGTCTCCAATGGTGACCAACAACAGATACCTAGGGAAGACAATAAGAATGGGCCAAATATGACACTGTGCTACTCTCCCAACTTCCAGCAATCTTCCTGAGACAGAATTTTTTCATTTGAGTCCTCTTGCATTTTTCTTCTATGATTTTTTTTTCCAAATTCAAATTGATTCCACATAAACATTCAGCTTTCAGAACATCCTGTAGCAAGGACATCCACACTTCAGCTCTAAGTTGCATCATTTCTATGTAGCACAACTTACCACATTGTTAGCAATACTCTTTTAGAGTATTTGGTCTCTTTTAGACCAAAAATTTCCAATCACTCTGAATTTTGGATGCTTTCTTTGCTGGAACTTTTGTTTGCAGTGTCTTAAATAGAACCTGAATTCCTCCTGCAGGCATGTGCTTACTCTTTATACAGTTTAGAGAAGGAACTCAAAATCACTAGTCACTTTTGCAAGCCTTGGGCTGGGTCCCTAAATTATCCTTCTCAGAGCGGAAAAATCAGTATCTGTCCTCATGATTAAACTCAAGCTCACATTTGCAAGTACAAAGAAATTAAAATCACTGGTGGTGCTACCTCATTGCCTGGGTTAGAAGATAGCATCAAGCCCCATTATCACATATCTGAGTTAGAATGCTCTTTGCAACTTTCTGAAACTTCTAAATTGTTTTGCTCACTACACAGTTAAACGTACAATTTAATAGATATTCCTTGTTCTTTGAGCATGTCTCTCCAGCTTATGCTCTCCCACTTTGCAGGCACATCTCAAGGCAGCCAAATGATAACATACTCCTTTAGTCAGTGGAAAGGAAGAACTTTCATAAATCGGAAACACAACCATGCTACATTTCACAGATAAATTCAGTAGCAATGTTGCATCCAGTCCTTGCAGCAAGTGCATTGATTCTTAAAGTCCCAGAAGCCAACACTTAAAAAACCAATTTAAAAAACAATGAATGTTTCTTTAATCAATAAAGGCGGGAAGGAGAGGGTGGCAGGGGGAAGAGCAGAATAAGATTTTTCACTCTTGGTTTTACCTCTAATTTCAGGGACGGGTGATTATAAGCCATTGCTAATTTTCCCTAAGGCAGAAGGTATAGAGCAGGTCCCTCCTACTCAGCACTACTTATTAGTGCCCTGTGCATTTTACCATTGACTTCATTTATTGAGTTTGGTAAAAAGCCAAGCTTTAGTGGAGTTAGAGCTTTCTGTAACTGTATCTACATTGTATGGCACACTAGCCAGGGAAATGACACCCGTACACTTGTTTGCTCAGAGAATTTTCTTGATGACAGGAGGAAACCAATGGCAGTGTTAGAAATGCCATAATTTAAGATGTGTTGCTAACATACCAGTGTTTTCATATATGTATAGAACAAATTTTTACAAATTTTTGTCAGGATATTTTGGCATTCAAATTTTTGAAAATGAAAATCAAAATATATTAATTAACCTAAATAGCAGAATGTTTGCTCCAAGCTTGTTTTTCTGGCACATCTAGAGTACCCTTGCAGACCTGTGAGCTATCATGGCTAGGAATCAGGAAATTGAGCTAGAATCAGGAAACAACCACCAAAGAAGGTGTATCATTTTCCAGTATTGTGCATGGCTGCAACCATTCTTAAAAGAGAGCTTTTCATCAGTAGACTGTGGAGGTGAAGATGTAACCTAACTGGTAGGTTTAACAATTTTTCCTAGAAACCTTCTGCTAAATTCTAGCTCCATCAGGGCAAGTGCACAGAAAAGGACACTCCTTTAAAACCATATGCCGATTCAGAGGATTTTGAGATCAGACGTTAAGGTGTCAGAGGAGTTTTATGCTACATTATGTAGTTCCCTGTATGGGGCAGGCAGAGTAGGGGAAGATATGACTCCTCCTACCTCTCCTCGCCCAAAGATGCCCTTTTGGTTATAGCATCCCTCAGCCTTTGACACTCACAGTATTATTGTTGATTTTCACATTATGTAACAGAGTAGTTACTGAGTTTCAGACATTAGGATATATACCAATATCTGCAAAATTCAGTTTCTAGCCAATAATTATAATAAAATATGGTAGCTTGAAGCCAGAGGTTGTTCGTACACCTCTGAAAGCCAAATTGATTTAGAAGTGTTGAATCAGATTGTCATTGTTTTAATAAAAGCAGAATGTGAACTGTTCTTTGAGAGTCCACAGCAGAATTCCCAACAGAGTATTTATCAAACAGACACAGCTAGAGCATATCTTGCCTGTTTGCATCTTACTTGGTTTAAAAGGCTGTAGTTGTATATCAGTGTGGAGAGAAAACATGGGCTTATGTAAAGAAATAAGATAAGAACAAAGCAAGAGTCTACAATTAATTTGATTCTTTGCTGTACAGAACGCACTACTGATAAAGCTTTAAATCTGCTTTGTAGTAATGTACATGAAATTTAGTGATAACATATGTGGGGATGTATGCATTGTTAGGAAAAGACAACTCTTCATTTTAAGCATCATAATGTGATTAATTCCTTTTTTTTTTTCCACTTCCTTTAACAATTTTTAGCTTTCTTGGCAATAAATATGAAGGTTCTACAACAGACAGCTATAGTAAGACAACTAACAATGGACAACTATGTAGGGTATGGCATGCTTTCTGTGCATAAGTGTGCAACCTAATAAGGAGGCTAAACCTATAAATAATCAAGATTTCCATGTTTTGTTCTTTTGTTTTAATGTAACAGAGAACAAAGTTTTTCTCTGAGGTGGGAAGAACCTTCTAGATCATATAAGTTTCAAACAGAAAAACTGCTTTTTGTAATTTCTTCCTACCTTGTTCTCTCCTAGGATGTGGTTCACCACATGATCTCCCTGACATCTTAAACTTAGTACTAGTTGTTTTAGTCAGGATTTCTTGTAGAAAATCTATGTAAGCGTTACTTAAAGTATATTTTCTGTAAGTAAATTCTAAGGATCCATCTGCCAATCAGTCAGCCAAAGCAAGAGCTAGTGTATCTGACCATGAGCTTTGCAGTGTTGGGGGAGGGGGGAAATGGGGAGGATTTGCATGTCTTACTGCAATGAGGAGTGACTATATTACTCTTTTTCAAATGAAAATTTTGAAAATCCAGTGTCCTTTTTACTGTTGGTGTTTGTTATCTTTCTGTACTTTATTTTAGTCATTGCCATTTTCTAATCTTCATACACTCACTCAGTGTTTTCTTTAGAAGCCCTCAGAGGAATGAAAAAATAACCAATAGAAAGTAAATAGCCCTGCTAATTTTATCCATGTGGTAAAACTAAAGCAATTCCTTAATTATTCTTCTTTAAGTTTCTTCTCTCTTCCTGCCTAATTACTTTTTAAAATACTTAAACTAACACCCGAAACTTATCTGTCTATTCTTTTAAATAGTGCTTCCATACCTTCTCTCCTTGCCCAGTTGCACCTGTCACTGGCATGATATCCTTTACCACTTGGAGAGGGTTTTTTTTGTTTTGAATTGGTATCTTCACTCCAATAGGTTTGCTATATCAGCCTTCCTTGTTTCTACCAGACTTAATACCATGTATTTCATGGGACCAGAGTCTTTCTTTTTTGAAAATGCAACAGAACTTAAAATGTGAAGGGAATTACAGAAATATGTGGCATGTTATAAGCCTCTAACTTAAAAGATGCCTCATGAAAGGCCGTTCTTTTCTCTACAGAAATCTTCACATGCTAGAAAATGTAGTGAACTGTACAGTTACATTTACCTGACAAGTATCTTCCAGCATAGGTTTATTTGAGACAGTGCAATAAAATTAGGATAATGAAACTGCTAAAAATGAAATGTACATCTATTTCTCATTTACAATCAAGTCACTACTGGCAAATGCTAAAATCTTAAGAGAATTTCACAAATCCACAGGATGCCTCAGCAGCACTTCGTCTTCTGTTTGAATCTGGTTTAGCTGAAAGGTACAACTAGACAAATAGCTCCCTACTGGCTATCTATATGGAAAGAATCAAAGACTGTAAGTTGTTCTTATTTCTAAAGCAAATTGTAATCTATGCTTATGCAGCTCAAAATTCAACTATTACAAAAGCTGTCTTAAGGTCTCAAGGGAGACCTAACAATCTACAGCTACATAGACAGAAGTTGTAAAATGGGTGGCTGCCAATCACTGGCATCATGCAGGGAGGGAAGAACAAAATAACAAAGGGGTTGTTGAGGTTAAATATCAAAGGAAATCGGTTTCATAACTTAAAGAGAATCCAGGTTCTGAAATGAGCTGTGAAGGGGAAATTTGAAGTACTGCATAGCGTGACCTATTGCTAAGGACTAGACTCAACAACTATAGTTTACATATTGTTAATTTTTTCATAGTGTCTCTGAGTATGTAGACCTGGAACAAACTTATAAGAAGTCACAGTCTCTTTTCTGGAGTACTTATTACCTGAAGAGAGGACAAAACAAATCAGCCAAAAGAAGAAAGCTACAATATGTTACAGTGCAGGCAGGCAAATGAGTGAGGAACACCATAGTTCTGTTCTCTTAATTATTTATTGACCAATAGGTTGTTTGTTAAGGAAAAATAATACAACTAGAAGTAATTGGAAGCCTGGATGAAAATTACCATTTTGAAATTATGCAAATAAAGAGTCATGCAAGCATTTTTAGAGGTTTTTGTTTTAAGTTCTGTATTTTCTAGCTAATTCTTAGGGATTTTGGTGACAACCATAGAACAGCTAGCAAAGAGGAGTGCTGGAATCTCCTGCCTCTCTGAAGCTATTATCAGAGGCCACGTATCAGGAACCTGATAATCTATGGTTCAAAGCCTTTGCAAAATTGGACTGATATAGATGAAATGTGGTACAGATGAGCTCCTCTTTCTTAGGAGACTGCCCTTAAAGACTGGAATATTGAATTCATTGTGATACAGTCAAGTCACTTCTCTGCTTCCAGAGTTTTCAGTATGTGTAAATAAATACATATTCATTGTAGCAAGCCCTGAAAATCAGCTGTCCCCTAATACCCAAACTATGAACCTGTTTTTCTGAGGCCTGAAGTGATTTCTCTTGCACTGAGTCACAGAGCAAAAAAATCAATTGAGTCCTCTAATAAAAGCTAATTTATGGATTACTGAACTCAGGTTTGATGCAACACTCAAAAGCTTGCAAGATTATTCACTTGAAAAACCCCTCAAGCCTTACTTAATTGCAGACTACAAGATGGCATAGTTTCCAGGCATGTGAGGGGTAAGATTTTTCACTTAGATCTGCTTCTAGACCTTACCCTGTTATTGGTTTTTAGCAAATAAACTGATGAATGTAAGCATGAATAGCATAAGCACCATGTAATACTAGTTAAGTTCATAAGTATTTGCTGTAGTTCTAGCGTTTCTGAGGATGTTAAATGTTTGCTCAAATACAAATGTAAGGGGTAAAACAAATACAATGAAATATTTTTGTATTGTACCTGTGGCCCTGAACAACATTGACATTCAAGAGAGCAATAGATATTACACCTGGGGTTTAACAAATTGTCAGGTAGTTAAGAGGACATGTTAACTGCCCATTCTTTCAAGAAAGTTCAACTCAGCCTCAGGCTGACCTCGAGATTTACAAGCTGAAGGAAACAGTTTAGTAACCAGGACCAAGAAATTACCAAGACCTCATTCAAGAAGAGTGATAAGAGCCATGTTTCCTGAAACAAATGGCTGTAGATTTTCCACCACAGTACCTATGCACTTGAGATACTTTTGCTAACTAAGATATAGCCCCAATTTTTACTTAGAGTAAATTAATTCCAAACAAATTAAATGTTAGCTGTTGAATTTTCTGGAAAGGTTGGGACTAAAATAATTTTATCATTCTTTGTTTAGCTGGAAAAATATGAGTTTCTCTCATCATAACATTGCATATATTCAAATGCTGGCTGCTAGTAAGGACAAGCAGTAACATAAGTAATAACGTTTTTCTGCTTGACTTTGTGCCTATATAGAGAATATTTTACAGTTCAGTAACCTGTTGAACTAGGTGAGAAGGGGAAGGGAAAGGCTAATTTCTGTATTATCTTCACATGGTTGGCACACAGGCCTTTGGAGCAATTGCATAATTAGAAGATAGGATGATATGAAAGGGATTAATTTTTTTAATATGCAGTCCTCCTTCAAATATGTTTTGTTCTAAATAGCCATGTGAATATTAAAGGAACAACTTAATATTCCTAATAGGTTGCCTAGAATAAACAAATTTAGAAAATAATCCTCGCAAAATCAGCTAATTTGGGCCTATCATGATAATTTATTTATAATGTATTCCCTCTCTCCTCATCAAGGCCCTCTCAGTATTATACAAACAATTTAAAACTGTATTAAAGCATTATCAAATATGTACCATAACAAACAAACAAAATAATAAAATCAGACCTGAGCTGCATTGTTAAAAGAGGGTTTGAAAGTGCTACAGGTGGCAGCTGATTGCAGCACAGAAGCCAGGGCTTTCAGCTAGGTCCAACCGTTAGACTTTTTTTTTCTTTTTCCAAAATATCCACATTTTTATTTGATGGCCTGTAGTTAATTCAATGATCACAGTTGATTCAATAATCAATTGTTTTGCTTCAGCTTGTTTTACTGAACTTAAAAGTTCAAGTTTGGAGCCAAAGGTGCCATTATACTTCTGAGCGCTTATCTTTACAATTTCTTGATAGCAATGAGCAGTCGTTGCTGCAAATGTGGTACCGTCTCCCACGTTTCACTTCTGATTTATTTTTCTAGTGGGTACATTGCCGGCAAAAGGTACTGGATGGGAAACTGGGAGAACAGCAGTTTGTTTTTGTAGTGAGATCATAAAGCTGTAATACTAGAGGCTCCGTGACACCTTCTGCCATATATGATGGTTCTGATTTCAAAGGACTTTCTCCAGGGCAAATAGACAGGATAGTCGTTGTCCTTTACTCATCAATTTTAGGTATGACTAGACTACTAAATTAGAGATTATCAAAAAAGCCTAATAACTGTATCAGTTCAGAGTGGAGGGATTCACTCCGTTTTGTGGGGCAGACACTTGATCTCAGAGAAATGGGTCAAAGTCCGGCAGAATTTTTGAACAATATCTGATTGACTGTAGTGCAGTTTGAAGACATTTTTGCCCCTTTGGCAGAGATGACCACTCTTGTGGCTCTGGCGACTAAAAGGTCTGTATGAACGTTTCCAGTTTGCTTCAGGAGAAAACAGAAGAGTCTTGGGATGGCAAGGGACAAGCTTCAAGTGCTGACAGATAGTTAAGGGTGACACCATGTAGCAGATATACACAGAAGAGCACATCTGTTCCTTTCCTTGTGAAAGCAGGACAGCAGCAGAACAGCTAACTGTGAACCAATAGAGGCAACTTCTGTGTACACAAAATACTCTGTGTATCATGATTAATATCCAAACGCAACACATGAGAAGGTGGAAATTACTTTTGTATTTTAATTTTTTCAAAAAATGTCCCTAATAGATTATTTTTCAGCTTTCAAATATTAAAAGAAGCACCATATACTTTTTGTCTTTTTCTCTGAAAAGAGAGAAAATGTTCTGTTAAGAGTCACTTTTGATCGGTCAGGTTACACCAAAATTTCATTCTTATTCTTTTTTAAAGAAAAACATTTTGACCAGCTATATTTTCCAGCCTTCTTTCCCTGTTTTATCATTGATGCTACACCATGTTTTCCTCTTTTATCATTTTTGTAGTTAGAACTCCATCAGAAAATCTGTATTAGGCTACAGCCTCTCTGGTTTCAACCAGAATTTGTTGATAACGCAGCTTATGCTGAATACACAAACATTTTCCTATCAGAAATGGCTGTTTAACTGACTTGGAGCCTTTGTGGAAGGTGTTGATTTTTTTACTAAGTTTTCCTTTAGAAAAATTAAAAAGGAAACATGTTTTCCATTTCAAAATTACTTCAGTTTAAAAAATATTTTTATTGTGTTATTATACAAACCAGAAGAGCTGACATTGGAATAAATTATCTGAAACAAATCCTTTCTGTGTGGGAAAATCAAGCTTTTGTATTGTTGCTCAGAAGAAAAGAAGTCTTCAAGTGACTTTTAAAAGTTCCCATGACATGGAAATTTCCTATTTCAAGTAAGTAGGATCAGCAAGAGAAGATCTATAATTTGTTTCGTATTTCAGTACATATAAAGAAAATGTGACATATGATAGCTTAAAATAAAAAAGGTATTTGAAAATCAGGGTTGTTTTTTTTTTTTTTCCTGTATGACACTGTAACAGTCAACCCAATTATCTACTGTGTTTCTTGACTCTTGTTACAGCAGAGCAAATTAATGTTTTTTTTTCCTATTCCATTTTAAGAGAAAACATGTTTTTCTAACATTTTATATCAGCGAGAGCTCAGGAGAGTTGCAGCGGTTCAGTAGCTCTTAATGATATCTATTTCTTTTGCTCTAGTTTTCCAGATCAAGATATTCGCAGAACAGCAGTCCAACAAATAGAAAATCTGTCAAATGATGAATTGTTAGAATACCTCCCACAGCTGGTTCAGGTAAGGAAGAAATTGAAAGCCAAGGAAGCCTTCTGTCCAGATCAATAACTTCATTAAATACTTTAGATTCTTTCAGTTTGATTGATACATTGTAAGAGGAATAAATAAGAAAGGCTGGTCAGCTGATGCAATGATTGAATTAACAACAGGGCTGAGCTATAGACTGTTTTCCACTGAAGAGAATGTAGTTGTTTGGCATGCTGATTGAATTTTTCTGTATACTACAAGAAGGCATTTTCAAGCAAAAAAGAAAAATAAAAAGTGCACCTGAACAAGAGAAATTCTGCTATGACCACCAAACCAGGGGCTGGCGGTGGCAGGGCTTCTTTGCAGACTAGGTAGCAAATGGTGTTGCAACAAATCACAGTTTTCTTAAAACAACATATATGGGAAAAATCATTGTCAGCACAGAGTAACCAGGGCAATATTGGTGTAGAATTGTCCCTTTATAGATGTACATTGCATTTCACTGGAAATTAATGTTTTACAAGTTATGGGCCCACTGCTTCCAAAGCAATTAGTTTGTGTTTGAGTAGGTCCTGTGTTGCAGTTAAGGGGGAAACAGCCATTTTGAAAGCCTTTTTCCCTTACATTGTGACACTGTGCACATGGATTGCTTACAGTTCCACATTTCAGAGCTCTTCAGGGGGGTTTTGTGTTTTTAAACATATATTTATATAAATGCATGCACATATCTAGATAGATATATATGTATACACATATGAATATATTTATGTAATCCACTACTGTGAAGCAGTGGAACCTGCACAGCTTTACAGCATTCACACAGTAGGACACTTATGTGACATTTCACCTTCCACAGCTTCTGTTTCACAAATAAGTTTATTTTCCAAAACAGGTAATAGGAAAAAAAATTAAATACAGTATTGATAGTTTTAAGCAGGGAAGAAAAGCTGTGTATTTACATGTATGTTAGCACAGCCAGAATCTGGATATCTGTCGTTTAGATGGTGGCAGACACTTGTGCCCTGAAGTTTCTTTGCTCATTGCATTGCTAGGGCATTCTCCATGTGTTGGATTGCTTCGATCAAACTAAGCACTGGGTCCTTTCTGATTAATTGTCTTATAAAAACGGACAACCAAGCCAGCATACAAGTGATTCTTATTATTCATTTATTCGTTAAGGTGCTCAAGTTTGAGTGGAATCTTGAAAGTCCTCTAGTGAAACTCCTGTTGAATCGTTCTCTTCAGAGCATCCAAGTAGCCCATCAACTTTACTGGTAAGATTATTTGCCGATACTACCATAGTAGTTTTCTGTTACGGTGAACTTTATCCATGTTTCTATTGGTGACAAACTCTCTCTCTTTTTAAAAATCTACAGAAAACCTAGTCTTTTGCTCCTTCTTTATTTTCCTTTCAATACTGGGTATGGGTAAATTTTGTAAAAGACCTACTTATCTCTGCCTTCATCCTGCCCCTGGTGGGACAAAGGGGGGAAGTTCTGTTCACTTAAGTAAGGTACCATCTGTATGTTTTTGAATTTTCTGATTTGAGCCAAAAATAGTCTTCCTCAGAATTTGCAAGCTCCAAGCAGCATTGCCTTACTTATAAAGGATTCTGCTTTTGTGATTTCTCTGACCTCTCCTGAAGTTGTCAGACTTCTCATGTGTGTCAAACTGTATCTCTTAGTCCTTTGCATTTCAGTCTGACTTGTGATGGTAGAGTTTCCAATAGTTCCTTTTCGTGATTATGGAGATGTACCAGTCCTGACAGTAACTGCCATTCACAGTATAAGGACCTCTCTAATTGTATTATTGCTTGAGGTGGCTATTCTGTTTGTTGTGCTCTTACTTCAAGGCTCTCTGAATAGGAATGTGGCTTTCTGCTGTCTGAACAACTGCCTGTGATCTGAAAATCAAGCTGCTGTGGGGTTTGTTTTTTTTCTTTTTCATGTTTCGTAATGATGGATGAACTGAGCTTTCATTTACAGTTCAACTGGTTCAGACCCCTTAAAACAAAAGCTTTCCTCCCTGCAAAGGAAAGACAACAACTTGAAATGTAATCATTTGGTTGATGAAGTGTGAGGTCGGAAAGAGCATAGATCATGCTTTCATACCTGCATGATCGCTGGAAGTGTTAGTCGGGATAAAACAGAAATATGAATGTGTTTGCTTCACTGAAATGAGTAGGATAACAATAACATGCCTAATGAATGTGTCTGTCAAATAAAGAAGAACCACATTTAGCAAGCCATTTTCCTGACAGTGCCTGAAATACGTTTGAGACAATTTCTACTATCTTCTATTATGCTAAGTCATAGTGGATATAAAATGTCCCATCTAGAGTTCTTAAACGTACCCAAAGAGTTGGTAATTTTCCTGTGGAATTAGAAATTATTTCTAGAGTTCAATGGACTGTGGGAACATCATTGGTTTGCCTATGTTTTCTTTAACATCTCTCTTCTCAGAAGAAAAATCACTGAGTATTTGTGGGTTTCTTCCTATTGACTTTGCAGTGTAGAACCCCACTTTTTTCCCAAATTTAGCTTAAGCTGTCTAATATTATAATCTTGGGTAATATATAGCAGATATTCCATCCTGAATAATAGATATCCTTATCTGGCACCATACAATTTAATGTGGCAAAATAAATTTATTTTATATATATATCTTGATATTGATTATTGTCTTCTGCTTTGGTTGCACATGGAACTGTTTACTAGTTTACTAGTTTACTAAATTTGTTTCCAATAAAACATAACCTAGAGTCACACATGACTGTGGACACTTCCCATAAATACTTTTTCTAATTGTAGAAATAGTGTTTTGCTATTTATCCTTAAATAAAAAGTATCTTCTACCTGAAATGTGAACTTTTGTTTCCTAGGGGGACAGCTTTTGGTTAAATCTTAAAATTAACATGTGCTTGTATGTATGTATGTGTGAATATGTATATATATAAAAAACATATAGATATATACACATATATTTCTAGAAATATTCAGATATTTACCTTTGTTTTTTTCTTCTTTGTAATACAAAAATTTATTTTCTCTAATCAGTAGTCTTTATTATTGTCTTTCAGTACTGTCTTACTGGGTCACAAGACAGACATGGATGTAATTTTGTCAGTATTAGGATCTTGGTAACATAACTGAACAATATGTTGTCAGCTAACACTTACCATCCACTAACTTCCTTGTGACCCTGGTAATCTTAAGAGTTTGCTGCCAGGGCCATCTTAGCCAAAAAAAGCAGATAATATGAGGAGATAAACACTGTGACAGTGGATCAGGTGTGTGTATTTGAGCTTTTTTTCAAGGAACAACCTGTCAATAAATTGCAGTAGGTGACTTGTTTCTGAGAACAAATTCACATAATGGCAATGTCTTACAAGATGGCAAAACCTGGGAGACTGGGGGAACACGAGCAAATACAGCAGACAGAAATATGAGTAGCCACCTCTGTGGTAGTCATCCTTGGAAGTATAGCAGTAGAACAATGTACACCTAATATAAACTGAGTGCTCGTTAGTGTTAGATGGCAAAGTTGTTTCTCATGATATACCTGCTGGCTGGATGCTCTCAGTTTCAAAAATTGGTACATTTTAAACAGGCTGACTAAACTTGTGTGTATGATATATGTGTTTAGCTGCACAAAGTAATTGTGCAAGCATCTAGTAGTCCCATTCAATTTAGTGGAAGGAGCTGGGGTACCTCTTTTATTTAGGCTTTTTGTTCAAATATTTCAGTCAAAACTGAGAACTTAAATATGGCACGCATCTCTTAAAATTTTGCTTCTTGTATTCATCACAATACACACTTTTTTCATTGGTTACGCTGCTCTACCATATTTTTCAGTAGAAAAATGTTTTCTACCTAACATTTCAATTTATGTAATTATTCATATTCCTGTTCAGTATTTTAAAAGTCAGTTTCCCAAGCCATAAATTCTATTTACAAAATTTAACAGCAATTTCATAGTCTTTATTAATAAAGCGTTAATTAATTAATAATGGCTTTCCTTTACTTCACAAATGGAATTTCAGTCCTTATAAAGTAATGGCAAACAGTATTCCACTTATGTCTAAAGAGATTTTAAAAAGAAGCTCAATGATTTAGTAATGTGGGGAACACATGTATGTGTGTACATTCATGTAACTTCTTTTAAGAAATGTGATTTGGTAACATCTTATTCACAAGTGTTGCATTCTGTTTCATTTTAACAATCAAGAACCAAGGACTGGTAGAAACAAACTTGAGTAACAAGATTATTTTTATTTTTAAATATATTATTTTATTATATTTATTTTTATTGTAATGAATGAACTTACCATTCCACTATTAAAAAATGCAACATTGTGCACAGTGTATTTGCCCAAAATAAAAGTTGGAAAAGAAGAGTCTAATGTAACTCAGAAAACTAGTGATGTGATTTCAGAAACATAAGGGAAAAGCCAGCTGGTTTTAACGTCCATGTTTTACAACACTATTGTAAATCTACAAACTAGTTACCAGAACTGGTGGTGACTGTCAACATTAGCTTATTTTAATGGCAAATATAATTTATAATAATATCTCAGTTATTTAAAATTGATTCAATTTCCCTGCCCACCAGAGATAAGCAGTTACCCAACAATTTTGTACCAGCTCATCACCTTTAAAATATTAATGTTGGGTAGAAAATTGTTAACCCCTTTCCATCAAGCAGTGGTAAGTTTGCCTGAAGATATTATTTAGAAATTATGGGACAGTAGTTGGCAAAGGTGGACAGAACGGATAGAATATTCATTTTTGGGATGCATCCTTAGCTATTGTAGAGCAGGGTAGCTTTAGTCTGTTCTTTGCTTGTATCTGCTGCAGATTTGTCCCACTAATTCTGCTATGTAGATTCAAAAGGTAATTGATCTTATGCCCTGTGTTTGTTTGGCTTTTTTCTTATCATGTGTGACTTTTCCCCCCTCTAAATTCTTGAGGACCTTGGGCTATTTGAATCCATCAGTGTTTCAGATCCTTATTGGTACTTTTGAATGCACTCCGTTTCTAAAGGCAACTAAAATTTGCCCATGCGTACAGTGCCAGCACAGGACCCGTGTATGTCTTAACTCCCATTTAAACTAATTTCAAGAGTTCCTAATGTCAATGAGGCATGGAAAACATTTACTCTGCCCTGCTATCTTCTAGAAATTTACTTTGATTCTAGTCTTTTCCCATCACAGTTCCTGGGAGAGGAGAAGGCTGGAGCAAGTTTTCCCATTCCCTGGACCTATGGTGAGAATTTATTAAACTGGCTTTAGCAAAGCAGAAAAGTTGCTTGAGGGGAAAGAAACCTGCTGAGCCCCTTTGGGCCCTTCTTCTTGCTGAAAGTCTCTGTTTATCTCCTTGCTGTCATGTTTCACACACAGGGATTTTTTGTCAGCTTTCGTGCTGGAGTTTTAATCCACTCCTCCGTCTCTGGCAACCTGCCCATCGTTTTCCCACTTGCTTGAGCGTTTTTGGCTTTTAGCTACTTCCATAGGTGGCAGCTGCAGCATGCAATCAAAACAGCTGGCTGGGGCAGCAGGTGGCCAAGAGTAAGTCTCACAGATGGTTGCCTTCCACAGGAGGATTGAATAATGGCAAGAAGCGTAGTGTCCTCTAAGAGCTGTTGCAGCTGCTTGAAGGTGGTGCTAAAAAACAAGTTTAATTGTTGTGGAAGAGTACGAGTGTTTGTAAATTTTGGCAGAGCATGAGAATGAATCTGGTATGCTTAGCTCAAGAAAAGAAGTTAGGTGAAATCCTTGCTGAAGGCAAAATGTCCATTTGTAGCTTGTCTTCTAAGTTCTTGTAGAGTTTTACATCACTAAAACTTTACAGAACCTTTCTAGTTTATAAAATTTCTCTGCATTTGGACTGACAACCAAGAGAAAAGGGAGTACTCTTCTATCTTTTCCAGTCCACATCTTGTAGATAAGTATGAATGTAAGATTAAGAAGGAAATCCTAGTGAAATCCAGCACACTGAAAACAATGTGAATTATACTATTGATTTCAAGACTAGAACATAGTATTTTATTTTTATTTCTTTTTCTATATAAAAAACTGTAAGATGCAAAAAGAACGTAAGCAATGTATAAAAGTTTAAAAACGCCCCAGTGAAATTCTATACTGTTGAGACGCTTGTCCCTTAATATAGTTTTCCAAAATTGTTACCACTTAGTTTCATTCAGCACTCCAGCATTGGAACGATAGATTATTGCTTCATATTTTCTGAAAGGAAATACATTTTTCGCTGTCAAAACTGGTCTACATTAACCATAATTTACTTGAAGACTTCAAAAGAAGAAATAAATCAAGCAGATACCTATCTGTCCAACACTCTTAATTATCTGAACATTAAACAGGCAGTCATCCTCCAGGTCTTCCTCTTCCCATTTTATGGTGTCTTTCTCACACAGTCAGAAGTTATCAAGTCTGCTGATTATTAATGAACTTCCTAAATAGCTGTGTAGAGCAGGCTGAAAAGCCCAACCCATTAAAATGACATTAATGTAAATACAAAATATGTCTATTTTGTTTTGTGTTAATTTGGTCCTTCTTACTGTGTATAGCCAGTCCCAGTATATGTTTGATCAGTTGTTTTGCCACTCTATATTAGGATTTGAGTTCAAGATATCAGCGAGTGTTACTGTCATGAAAAAATACACCATTACGAATGTGTAAAAAATGAACCTACTTAAAGTTGAAAAGATAAACTGAAAAAGGTGAAAGATTTCAGAAAACAAACAAACAAAACAAGAGCAATTGGCCTTAATCCTTTTAGCTGCTTCATGATTTATAAGGTAGCACTAAGGAAAATGGTTTTCTGTACATTGTTTTTCCAAACACTGCCTGTCTGATTTATTTTTGTTTTGGCTCCTTTTACATTTAAAAATGTTGAAGCTGACAAATCTTATTTTTCAGTTATGCTGGAAATCTCCCTACTAGCTTCAAGTTATATCTATCATAACCCCTCCAATAATGTAACTGAATATGAACGATGGGTGTTGTGTTTTCAGTATGCTCTGTGGAAAGGATTGAACACACTATTTTGGTGGTCTGTTACTGTGTGTGTGATGCCGGGCTGTGATGGACTATAACGACCCACTTGTGGAGTTGAACAGGACTGAGGAAGCAGAGCAGGTGTTGCTGAGGAAGGGATTCAGAGCAGGGCTCTGTGCTGATGTCACAGTAGGCTTTCATCTGTGCCTTTCATCTTTTTTCCATTAAAAATGTTTTATTGTTGCTTCCTTCAAAAACAAAACAGAGAGCTAAAATCTTTCCTGATGGATACCTCACATAATCTTTACTTGTCCCAGAGGAACATTTGGGGATGTAAACCAGAGTAGTAATAAATCAGGAAAGCTTTTGACAAAACATTCATCTAGTTCTGTCACTTCAAATGGATAATTTTCAGGCATGAATTTGATGGATGTGGAGGAGTTGTTTTGGTTTTTATACTGTGAAAGAATGCTGGAAAAAGATGACTGAAAGAAATCCATGAAGCTATGTCTTTACACTGAAATTTCCTTTAAGTACTCATTGAGCTAGGCCAATATAGGAAAAGTGACCAGCCTTAATAATTTGAAATGTCCAAATCATTAAAAATGACAATAGCTGCAATTTAAAGATTATGCAAATTTCACAGATCAGGCTGTAATGACTTTGGAGAGTGGAATTCTCAGTCAGAAAGTGAAAAGTATGGAGAATCTCCTGTGATTCTCAGCTGAGCAGCTGATGGTGTTGTTTCACAGGTGAAATGCTGCAATCCTGCAGCTGAGGGGGGGTCCTCCAGCAGGCCACTTCTCTGCTACAGAGTTGTGGTGCTACTTGATCCTGATTTTTGAGGTGAAATGTTAGGAGAGGACACCTCACTTTAAATTTGTCAGGTATAATATCTAAAAAGTTTATTTGCTTTTCATTTCATGCTTGCACTTTCACTTTTTACCTTTTGTGAATGTGTGGAAACTTTCATTATGATACTTTGCATAAAGCTTTTTTTCTATAAATGGCACTTATTTTATGCATAATGAATCTGTAGATGTTTCAATATTGCATCAGATTATGTAAAACATTTTATATGTCTTGCTCTGTTATAGGTCTTTTGCTCTTTCAAGGTTAGCAAACTTTTATGTTTTAACTACAGCTGTTTGGACAAGTTTTTGGCAAAGTTTGTCTTGAGCTACCCTAGAGAGTTGTTTTCAACCCATTTTTCTTTGAATGTGTGTTGCAAAGTTCTTACCACATGACTTGAATAAATGCAGTGCAGGCTTTGACTTTCTTGGATTGATATGATGGGAGTCCTCATTTATAGTCATCCTGCAGTTGACCACAGCCTTGTCTGACAGGTTTGAGTTTAGTAAATCATTCTTATTTCTGAACACTTTCAGTGGCATCTTTAGGGAAAAGTATGAATAAACAGATAGGGGCTTCAAGTGGATACAGAGCATTCAGGGAATGAATCATTGGTCATCTTAACATTGCTGTTACTTGTATATTTCTGTGGTTAATATTTCCAGATTTAATTGTCATTCTCCACCAGAATGAAATCTAGGCCTTGGACCTTTGCCTAAATGGCTGAAACATTAGAAAAAGGAGACTCATGAATTAGTCTTTGTTGAATATATTCAACTAATGCATGATTTAACAGAAAATTAGTTTGTGACTAATGGGAATTGTTCTAAGAAAAGAAGTCCCTGATGTAAAACCAAATAAAATTATAAACAGGTTTTGAAATAAAATAAAAATATAAAAAACTATACTAGATGGCAATATTTCTAGGGAGGAGAGGCAGAAGGATTGATAAAAGGTCCTCCCAGGTCAACAGTAAAGAATTATTATAATTCAGTATTTTTAGGTATTTGCAGATGATGAGTATTTCAGGATTAAATTCATAAAAACCTTGCTGTTTGAAAATATTTCCTTAAGCTTTTATTGCTTTCTGAATGCTCACCTGTACTAAATGGTATATTACTCTGTAATCATAATGTTGTCATGTGAATGGGGACCATATTAAAAATAAGCTGAGAGAGGACAGAAAAAACTGTTAGATGAGTTGCCTTTGCGTGGCTGTTTTCTTGAACAACACTGTTAACATGTTGTAATAATCTCCTTTTAAGCAAGAGACTCAACGGACCATGTCTCACATCATTTCATTCAGTGTTTTCTTAGCCAAGAGCCCACTTGGTTAAAACTGATGTATGTTGGACCTTTGAATTAAATAACAGAAAGTGACCAGTGAATCTAACGGCATTAAGATTCCTTCCAAATCTAAAGCCTGTCAAACTCTACCCAATAGTTTGTACAACCAGTAGATATCTCAGTCAAAAGGCAGCTGGACAGTTCTTTGGCTTCCACTGTGGTGTTCATCAAATCCACAGAGCATGGTTTGGTAAAGTTCATTATATTATTTCTTTGTTTCAGAAAGAAAATCAGGCTACAAAAAGTGAGTTTTGTCTCTGATAGGCCATTATTCCTGTATAAAGACATTCAAAGATATATCATCACAATATTATACCAATACTGGGTGGCTGTTGGTGTAAGGTAGTTAGTAAGGAATTTTTCACTGAATTTTTTTTTTTTAATGTTCGTCAAAATCAAAGCTTTTCACAGAAACATTGAGCTTAGATACAAACATTCAGATGGTATCTGAAGTGCCAGATGAAGTTGAAAAAAACCCAAAACTTAATACTCATGCTAGTCACTGGAGATGTGAAAGTAGACACTTGTGGCTGAGGTAACCCAGTGAGTGCCACACTGAGCTATTTTGAATTATTTCTCTTCCCCTCCCCCCATATTGTTGGAAAGTACCCCATTTGTTCTAAAGCAAGACATCAGCATTATTTTAAACTAAACCTAGAGTAGATGCAATACATATTTTAAGACAATCCTTAGTACAAAGGTTGTTATATCAGGTACATCTCCTCCTCTTGCTCTTCATCTGAATTGCTCAATCCTAAACTATTAACAGATTGTCTTACTTCTTAGCTTGAAAACTGACTGTCTTTTAAACAAAATGATTTATGAAATACCGTTGGTATCTCACCTGTGCTGTGTGCCACCTGGCTGCTGTTCACTGATGGCGGTTACCCGAGGGAAAACTCATTTGCTTGTGTTAAAAGAAAAAAAGTGTTATTAAGTGGAGGGTGGGGTTTAAGACAGGATAAAATACTGGCAGCATGTATACAGGAAATTATTTGCTTGTAAATGTGTTCAGTGCTTCAGTGCTGGAGTAGTTATTGTTTTTCATTTGTCTGTCTGTCTTTCAAAGAGCTAATACAAATCACGTCCACTGAAGATTTTAAAAGGCGAATATGGATTTGTTTCTACTCTTACATTGCTTCTACTCAGTTCAGGATTTTAGTAGACAGAAGCAAAATAAAATGCTGGATGTTGGTCTTATTGTAAAAAAAATTACCTGACCAAATTTCCAAGGTGTGGTTGAGCCATGCAAGCAGACTGCAGTGGAGCATTTGCAGCGCTAGAGTGGTGCAGGTTCTGTTGTGTGGATAAACAAGCGTGGAAGTAAGGCCAACACCTTTTGTTAGTCTTATTAACATTATTAATGATGAGAAGAACTGCAGGGCTGATCAATTTTAAGATGTTTTAGGAGATGGTTTTTAGAGATTGCCTGGTCTGAGCTAGAAAAAGGTTTTCTCCACTGCTGACTGTTCTTGCTTTCCTTACAAGAATCCAGGTAAACTGTAGTGAATGAGGAAGTAAATGCACCATCTTGATAGTAAAACTAGGAGTAGTAAAGTCCTCCTTATTAAAAGGAGAGAGAGCACTGAGATAGGTATTACAATAATATAACGTAGTAACAAAAATTTAATGGTCACTTTAATAAAAAAGCAATGGCACACACACAAGTGGATGATTTTTTCGAATCAGCACCATCCCTCTCTCACAAACTGAGAATTCCTTTCTCATCTCACCTAATAAATGGCTTGGAGAGTTCAAATCCTTAAACATAAACGGTGACACTAAGTATTTCAGTGTAAACAGCAAAGCAACCCTCAACATCTCTCCGTAAAATCCTGGTTTATGCTTCTTACTCTTCATTTTTCTAGCTTGTGTAGCAGGGCTTATATCCAAGTAGATTAAAAAAGATATATATATATATATATATCTTTTCCCTTGCATAAGTGCTTGGTTTTCATGTTCAGTTTCTCCCAGCAATTGTTCACAGTCTGTCATCCAGTGAAATTAAAATAACTGTTCCCCCAAGGCCTCCTTACGCTCCATTCCCAGACCAGTGCTTTCTCACACGTACGTGGTGGTGGTTTTATATTTACAGATGTACATACATTGGTGCATATGCTTTCCTGCATTCTGTCTTTAAAATCTAATCTATGGTGTTTCATATCTGGAAATGGAAAGCTTTCCTCAAGATTCACTTGGAAATGGGTAGAGGATGTAATGTGCAAAGCACCATGCCTCTGGCGGTTGAAAGTGTTGAAACTGGGAGTTCCCTCCACCTGGCTCTGCAAACATTTCTGTCTCTCCTGCTTCAAGACCCCAGTTCTTCTCCCAGGCTCAGAAGTCAAGGCAGTCTCCACTGGTTTGGAAAGGGAGGGAATTGCCACAGTATTTCCAGTGTCTGCACAGAAGAGTGGAACTATGTTTGAAGTGGTGCAGAACAGGCTTTAGGCAGGCTAAGGGACAGAGTAGTTACTGAGGGAACTGAGTAGGATAGCAAAGCAAAATATCTTTATAGGAGGAAGGTTGCAGAAAAGCAAAAGAGGAGAGCAGAGATAAGTTGTAGAGTAAGTAATATAATTCTGCTATGTTCTCTGAGAAATAAGAGTTAATTTCTCCCATCTGTGAAGTTTAGATTCAGGTGAAGACCTCCTGAGAGAACTGGGAGATTTAGAACCATTTCCACAAAAAAAAGCGTTATTCCTAAGTATAACCTGTGCGGTTACTCTCCCCTTTCTATATAGTGTAATTTTGATTTGATTGCCTATATTGCTACATGTTCCTCTGGAGACCCTTGTGCCTAGACATGTAACCACTGTGCTTCTGCCTCAGTCTAAGTTATTGATTCTAGAAAATAAACAGCCATCAACTTTCCTTTCAAGAGGAGCCACTGGAGACTCATACTTGATCATTTCACACAAAACTACTCTGACTGAACTGTCCTCCTTTGCCTGGCATAGCTTCTCTAAGACCTGGAAGACTGTAGACCAAATAGTAGTAACTAAGTAGTCAGCTGTTCATTCAGAGAAAGAAGCTCTTACAATTTTTGCCCTGCAAACACACAGGAGAATGTTGTCAAGGCAGTGTCATAGGCAAAACCCCAATCTCTGCTATTCTGTACCCAAGGGTAGTTCTGGCTGATGTGGTGTATAGAATAATGTGGAGTCTTTGTTCATACCCTAAAATCAATCTACATCACAGAAGTTTTGAAGTATCTGTTGTTACTGTGACAGTTGGGCCCAAGCTAGAAGTGCTTGCCATAAATAGCTTTTCAGTTGCAGTGCAGTTGATGGGACTGAATGCTGACCAGAGTGATGTTCACAACTTAGAAATGCAGTTCTTTGCCCACTGAATAAGTGGCAAATTAATCATAAAGTGAATGTTACTATTTCCAAAAAGTTGTGATTGTCAACAGAATTTTAAGTCTTCCTAAGCTGAACCACCAACAAAATTTAAGTCTTCCTGAGTAGACCACCCTCTCCTTGAAGACCTGCCTAACATTAGGTCATATGTTTTGAATGAGTTCTGGGAACTCATCATCGTATCATCAAATTGCACCTCTGTTACTCCCCCGTCTCAGGAGCTCTCCCAGCCTGCTGCTGAGGCCAAACCCTCTGAACAACCTGATCCAATATGAGAGCTAGCTCTGCTTTCAGCAGGAAACAGACCAGAGGACTTCCTGAGGTCCCTCCTGATGTCAGCTCTCACATGTTTCTGTAAGTCACAGATGAATTCTGTAACTGTGTTGGCTTGTTTACTGATTCAGTTTCCAGAGTCCTTCAATTCTCGAACCAGCAGGGTCATCCTTAGATGACATCTTGCAGAAAGGGTGCTTTCATCTTAGGAAGGATTGAGAATTCTGTGTTTCCTAAATAAGCAACTTGGTAATAGGTATCATCTCTTGGATAGACACTTTCATCAGTAACTTTCTGTACTGTTCCACCCTGGTCATGTTACAGCTGAAAGACAGTATCATGGTGAAAACCACATGATGGGATCTCAGACAGATAAAACTGGTCAAATGATATGTTCAGCCCCAAGGAGTTCCACTTGCCATCAGTCATGACAGTGTTAGGCTGCTGCAAACACTCCATTGCACAAATGTTAATGCTGTCTTTCACCCAGTGTGATGGAGCATGTGTCCTCCTACGTCTTGTCAGTTCCTTCATATATATATTGACATTCCATTGTAGCCAGTGAGGGATTTTATCTTTTATGTTAGAATAAGAGCAAATGGCATAGCAGTAGGGATATGCACTTTCTTCTGTACCATCTGAAAAAAACCAAGCCTGAAGGCAAGCTGAACAAACCCCAGATTATTTAGTTTAAAAAAAAAAAACAAAACAAACAAAAAACAAAACCTAAAGGGTCTAAGTTCAACACTCGTTTTATGAAGAGTTGTTTCTTATACTTTGATTCATTTGCTTCAGTCAGAAAGAAGTTTTACTGGACAGGGTGCTGGGCCATCTTGTCTTGACTGTGCTCTTACCTAGAATGTTGGACTAGATGATCCCTGAGGTCCCTTCCAACCTGGGATTCTGTGATTCTCAGAAATATATAACAGAAAATATGAAGAAAAATTGCTAAAATGAAAACCTTTAAGAGAAATTACCTGATTCTTTCATTCTATCCACATCACCAGTCATGTGCTTGGGTATGAAAGGTCTGCAACTAGGCAGAAAACATAAAATTTTATGATGATATTATTTGAAAAATAGCTGTTATAAAAAAACATAAGTTATAAGTGACAGCAAATGCTCTTTGGAATAATAAACCAGTAGTTTTCAATTAGTGTTAAATAATAAATGATGTTATGTCAGCTGATATTAAATGGGTATAAATGTCTGGATTAGTACAAAATTATCTGATGTCGGGGAAAAAAATTTAATTTACTGAATTGATATTTATCAGTCTCATTAGCTTTAGTGTGGCAGCTGCCATCTTGGCTAATGCAGAAGGGATTGAACTGGGATTTCCAGAGCCAAATCCATGGGTGTGGATTAATTCAAAACACAGCCCCTTATCATGAGTGCTGTAACACATTATACATTTTTAACTGAGGGAAGACATTGTTTCTAGATGAGCAAGGGAAGTGGGGTCCTGTCTGGGAAATAGGGCATTGCCATCTGTAATAATTATCCTGTGCACTGGGCACAGAGGAGGTCAGACAGTAAACATGGTTTCAACACTTAGGGCTTGGCATAACAATGGCTGATAAAACTCTACTTACCAAGCTCATCTAATTTCTACTTTGACCTGTAGCATTTCCTCTGTGAAGTCTGGTATTAGAGGTCAGTATTTATTCTTCTACTTAACCTTCTCCACAATGTCATTCCATTGTGTGTGTTGATTTCTATCAGGAGAAGCATTTTTATTAATTGTACTTTGCTAATAGACACTGCTTAGCCAGCTTCTCAATCACTTGCATAACCCACAAATCTCATGTATGTGTTTTTGTTGATAGGGCAGTTTGCTGAAATTAATTTAAGCAGCCATCGTGGCAAATTTTCTTGCAATTGTCAGTGGGAATGGAAAGTAACTTAAATAATGGCTCATTTTAATATCACGTTTTGCATCAGTTTAAAGCTGACACATGCAGTCTTCAGCTGTTGCTCTGCTTTATCATCAGGAATTTTTTAAACACGAATTTGAAGGAGGTTTAAGCAGTAATTTGCCTGGCTTTGCAAGGTTCACCCATAGCTGCCAGCCTGTAGGTACTGCCACTGCTCTGCTGATAGAAATAATATGGCACTTATCCATGTTATTTTTTGGCAAACACAGATTTTTGCTCACTCAGCAGAATACACATCTAAGGAGAAATGTGGTTGATTCAGGGGTATTCACACAATAAATAGTAAGCAAGCATGTGTATGGTGGGAGAAAGAAGGAAAGTTATGATTTCTGCCTCTCAGTCCACTATCCAGCTGCACCCTCACATGGAATGAATGTAAGGACAGCACTCTGAGTACAGGGAAGATACCTATAGAAGAGCCAGTGAGTTTCAAAGTCCCAGCAGCATTTTGTGTCAGATGGCTGATCTATATTTATTCTGCCAGTGCAGTAACTGTCCCTGGAGAGTACGCTCCACTCTTTACCTGACTCAGGTCATATGGAAATATGACATCTGCTTACTGCAATAACAATTCCACAAATGTGATTGTGAATCTTGGAGATAGAGCTGAACTTTCCTCACAACAACTAGATCTTAATTCTGCTTTTCTCATGAGTGAAAAAAATGCCCAGGGCTGCTTTTTTCTCCCATGTGATTGACAAATGCTGGCTATATGAGTACCACATGGAAAGGAAGTGGCAATGTTATTAAACAGACCTATTCGCCATGGCATTTACCTCTGTGGCATAAAAGCAGTTTACAAACAGAACACAGCATCCTATGAAAAGGTAAATAATCATTTCCTCTTTTGAAAAGTAAAAGTAGAAAAATTAAAGAATTTTGCCAAGGTCACCCAGCAAGTAAAACTAGGAATTCAAGATGGGCTTTCATTCCTATATCTGCCTGAAATTCTTCTGACATTAAAATCTATTAGTATTAACCCCAAAACTATATGGTTTGATCTGAAGAGTGTCATGCAAAATTTCCTTGATAAAAGTTTAAAAAGTAATGCTTTCTTGGTTAGGGGTTCATTAAAAGGGAATTTAGCTTATTCAAAAGTTTATTCAGATCTGGCCCCACAGTTGAATATGTCTCAGCAGGGCTAAAATGGGCTTGTAAACCCAGATTAAACTTAATGTCTACTACCCAGCAATGGAAGAGCAACAAACTGTCTGAAATGAGAGATTAATTTCAGCAAGCCTCTGCAAACTAAGCTAACCTAATTGCACACAGGTCTATGCCTCACTTTCCTACTGTGCCTGCCCTCCAGCTCTTCTGTTTTCCATGGTAACTAGGCCTGCTGTCGACTAGGAAAATACCCTTGGGCCAACTAAAAGAGAAAAGTTTTCTCTTACTAATATCTTACAGCAAGTTTTCCCTGGTACATGAACTTAACTTCAAATTCCCACTTCTCTTTTTGCAAAGCCAATATTTGGTGGCAATAAAGCAGTGAAACAGAAGGAAGATCAGAAACAGACCAGCATTTTAAAAAAAGAAATCTAAAGATATTTCCTTCTCTGCTCTGCTCTTCTCTCCTACCCTTGCAAAAGATACTATTGCTATATATAAGGGGGAGCAAAATATGAATAAAGACCAAGAAGAGGAAGACAAATAAAACCAGAGGAAGAAAGAAAACGGGCCTAGAAAGAAAAGGTATGAAGATAACAGAAACACTCGTCTTTACAATGTAAATGCTTGTTCTTCTGTCCTACCACTGACAGGAATGAGCTGACAAGAGCTGTCTCTAACGGTCTGCTCTGCTTTAATTAAATGAAAATATGGTAGGTATCATCTTGTTTGAGGAAGGCTGCAGAGTAGTGTTATGCATAAAGAGAGCTGTAGTCTGAAGAGATTTCTCCCTTAGAAAAGTCAGGATCATGAAAAGATGAGAAAGTGTTATTGGGACTCTAGAGACTCCACCATTGAAAAGTCTGATTCTGTGTCTTCTGTTCCCTGAAAACAAATGAGTTTTGTTAGTTATTTCTGAAGTGTAAAAGACCATATGTCTTCGTTACACCATTTATTTGAGCTATGGAGGTTCTCTCAAAGTTATTCTTTTGACAAAGCCACACACACACATGCACAGAGGTAACAACTTGCTATGATCTGGTGAGCTGATCCATGCGTTCTTTGTTGTTGTGCAGCACTGGTCCTGTTACTGAAGCTGTACTCTTCAGTAGGCTTCTCTAATGAGATGCCACATGGCAAATTGCCAGAAAAAGAAGACTTGATATCTTACAGGAAGCATACTATGGATATAGAGAGGAATACTTAAAACAGAAAGTTTTGCAACCTTGTGATTACACTGAGGTACCATTATTGCTGAAACACCTACAGCAGTACCTGCTGAAGGCTCATTATACCTCCCTATTCCTGTGTAAGCAGTGATCTGAAAAAAGTTCCCTTTCTTAGATATTGGGAAAAGAAGACAAGCAGGGCCACTAGCAAAAGCAGTAAAGATCCAGAGAAACAGACTTGTCATGTCTGTCAGGAAGTAATATGGGATCAAGATCCTAGTTCTTCTTGCACCTGTATTACCTGCGCTTAAAACACAATGGATCTGCAGACAGGTTCTTCCAGGGAGGTAGAAGTGATTCTGCCTTAAAAGAAACGTTAATTCTTCATAAAGTTGGAATGTATCAAATCGCATTTTATCCTTCCTCTGCTGTTGGCATCTAAGCACCTTGTTTGTAAAAATCTGAGACTCTACTTGAAAGATAACAGCTTTGACTGTAGACGTTGTTAAACAAAGCAAATTCTTGTAACTGACTGCGGAGCAAACAGGAAAATTAACAGCCCATCTCAAGATCTAGTGCTCTGCAGAATAAATTCTTTTGAATGACATAATATTTGCAAAACAATGTCACTCTGTCTCCCTATTCCCCCACCTCCTGGCCCAAAAACCAAACTCCTCCCTCCCCATGCCCAGGGTGAGTCATAAGGATAGTAGTCTGAAAACTCTAGGACTGGCTCAGAATGTATGAATAAAATCTGAAACTGCTCTTAATATGAGCAGCCAAAGGGCATAATGACCTTCTAAAAAGACAATTTTAGTTTTCTCCCTGAAGCTACTTCTCTGTTAGTATGTAAAAAAAAATAAAAAAGGAAAACAACAACAACAAAAATACCCAAAAGCAAAAAAAATGCATACAGCATTTTAAAGTGAAGTTAACCAAAGCACTGCAGTGTAACTCAGGTTTAAGTCTTCAGTTTTGTGTAAATCTGGATTGCCCAGTGCGTGCAGAACAATACAGAATTAGTTCTGTGTCATACTTTTTGTTCTGTCATGAGGGATTATTTTTGTTCCAGCTGTGAACCTAATTGGAAGCTATGGAAGCTATCAAAAGCCATTTTGGTAGATATGAACTACCCAAACAATAAGCAGATGAAGAAAAACATTTTCAGATTCTCCTTAGTGTATTGCTGTGATAACTGTGGCCTAAATTCAGATACAGTATAAAGCTTAGCAACTCCATTGGCTCTAGTGGACTGCTTGAATCTCGATTAATTTTGAATGTAGAGTAGCTTAGTCACCTTCTGTATCTAATAAATTTCTGGCATATTTGGACATCATCCCATTAGAGCCATTGGGTCTGCTTATTTTAGTGGTGATTATCCCATCTAATCCCATTCATTGCAAGCTTCCAATGCAGTTACCCACTGGGAAGAATACAACTATTTCTGTTATGCCTGGAATGAATGGCGCACTTCCGTTCCTGTGCCACAGATTTACTCTAAGCTATTACAAAGATAGATAGTTTGTAGCTTTCAGGCTTGCTGATTCTGGTGCTAAGTAATATGCATGAAATTCTGACAACAATATGGTGTTTGTTCTGAGGAGAAAATCTGCAATTTTGAAACAAGTGCAGACGGGGACATACCTAGTCACATGAAGAAAGCACTTGTAGAGAAAGAACCAGACTTTTCAAAATTAATGCCAGACTTGAATGCCATGTTTCTTACCAAATGCAAGATAATACTGCCCCATTGGTAATCTTCATGCAGATATTAAATGCAATACATCTGTTTAGCAGCTTTTTATTTTTATTCAGAATACAGTTTTTGGAGGGCAAAGTTAATAATTCTCTTTGATTCTCTTTACTGAGGCAGTGGTACCTTTTCCATTAACAGTTGAGACCAATTAGACCTACAGTTGCAAGCCTGAGCTTAAGTTGCTCTCGGACTTAATGACACTTCAGGGTGAAGGCATTTAATTTCTCTAGCTTTGGATGGATGCTTTATTAGGGTGGGATCTTTGGTGGACTGTGAACCCTCACTCATGGTATCTGAAGTTATCCAAGGTCAGCACCGTTGTATACAGATGTTGTTGGAAACAACCACTAGTTCTGTTATGTTGGTGTTCTGCTGCAGTTATTTTTTTTGTTGTAGTGTGTTAATAAATTTGGTCCTCTGCTGCTTGCAGACCCCACCCAATGAAAAGAAGCAGACTAGAAAGAGACCGACTTTGCTACTAATTTGTTTTGTTTTTTCTTTTTTTTACAAACTGGAGCAGAAAAAGAGACAGACACTGTTAGCACTTCTTTTTACTGGACAATTCTTGTAGCACTTACATTGATGTTAACAAGTCCATTCAACAAATTAGGGAAGACATGTTCTGAGGGTGATCATTTCTTGTTTAGACCTTAGACCAGGTAGCATCTAGTATCTGGTGGTGATAGTGGTACCTGTGCACCATTATACTGTCCTATTAATTCTTGATACAATCCATTTTCAAGGTACATGCTCTTTCTTCTCCAGACAAAACCAGTTTTATCTGGGGTTTATTTTCTTAATACAGAAGTGTGTGCAACTAATTATATTATGTATCAAATAAAGCATTGTTCTGTTAGGCAAACTTAGCAGAGTCTGGCAACTTACTTGCATACCGTAGCATAGCCTTTGTTTTCACAGATATGCTAATTTTTGTGAGTCAGCAGGATATGCATTCCACGGTTAGGGCATTCAGTGGGACCGGGAGGAACCAGGTTGATTGAATGTTCTGGATCAAGTGATTTGTCTGGATGCAAGTTGTTTTGCCTTGCTCATAAAGAACTTTGAGAGAAGGTTAGCAAATAATGGCAACTAGTCTCTTGGCTCCCATAGAACTGTTGTGTTTCAAGCCTAACCAGCGTACTTTATGATAGGTCTGCAACAGTTTTTTGTTGTCTAAGGGAGACCAACATGTTAGACATCTGTTCTAAGTTATGTTATTTAAAAAATCAGAAAACAAAAGCAAATGTATCACATGGACTTTTAAAACAAAATTTAACTTTAAGCAGAGGTATTTTATGTTCAAGGGTAATGCTTTGAAAAACGAGTCTATAAAACTAGCTCTGTTAAATGAGAAGCAGCAGGTGAAACTGACTGCAGGTTTCTTATGTGAGAGGTGTGAAGAGCCAAAAGTGGACAGGTGCTGCAAGCTACTGAACAGCTGCTGCTCTTCCATGCTGGAGTCTTGCTTGATTAGAAAGACTCAGAGAAAACATTGTACCATGCTTCACTCAGTCTACTCAAGAAATGTAAACTTTCATTCTCTTCTCGTTCTAGAATAGAAAGAAAGAATAGAAGGAAGATCAGCAGAGTTCTGCCAGCCCTCTTGTGCCTCTCCCTTTCTGCTGGCTTTGTACTCAGTCAAAGGAAGGGAGAGTGAAAGGGAGTTTGGTCTTGGTCCTTCCAATCAAGTGGATGACCTTGCACTGTGTTTCTGTAAAGCTATGGAAAATGCCCAGTACTACAGTCATTTGGGAGAACTGCTATGTCCCTTCCGTCTTTGTTGTACATTAACTCTTCTGCCTAATGTTAGGCATTTTGTACTTCTCAGTTGTTCATTTTTACGTCTGTTGCTTTGTTGATTGTCATGCCCCAACCCTCTACACAGAACAGTGTTGTTGTTTTCTATGTTTTCCCTTCTGAATTGTGATACATAAGTCACACCTTCCTAGAATTTGAGGTTTGTTCAAAAAAGGAGGTATTATCCTTTATCTACTTTTTAAAGGTAGTTGACAGAGATAGCCTCTATGTTTCTCTTGAATAACAAAGGACCATGAGAACAAAACCCCTTCAAGCCTTCCCAGCAAGGTTAATGAAATTAAATTTTGCTGTCCAGTGAAGGCTTATCTCACCAAGGCTGTGAAGGAGGCTGGGAACAGAGATTACATTGCAACAAGTGCAAGTGTACCATTCTGTTCTCTGAAGCAATAGCTACCGTGCTATAGAAACATTCCTGGGAGCTTCAGCAAGTTCAGTCATCCATTCTAGGCACTGGCAAAGAGATCAGAAAAGGCACAGTCATATTTACGAGCTTGGCACTCTGTTGCCCTAGAGTTTGGCTGTGTCTAAAGAGGTCATGCCTGAGCAGAACAGCTATCAAGTGAAAAAGATGAGTTCTGCAGACTTGGCTGTACTCTGCAGAGGAGTATGGGGAGTTACAGGCATAGGGGATGGAGGATGATGGGTACTTGTTAGAATTAGGAATTTGCTGGAGTTCAAAGTGTTTGTGCAGTGCTTGCTGTGTTGATAGCTTTATCAAAGGAATTATTCCCATTATCGCTGGCAGGGAAGTAAAAACATTGTCCAATGTACTCTTGGGGAGATAAAATTAAAAAAAAATAAAAAAGGTTTTATCTGCAACTGAGTAATTAATAGCAACAGTTGCCCACTCATCCTCACGGCCCATCACAGGCTCAATGGAGGTGTTAATCTTCAGCTGCACATTTTTGTCATCTCTCTCATCCTTGTGTCTGCGAGTAACTTCCAGTGGGATTTAAGAAGCTGCAAAGCCCAAATGAAAGCCCACTGGCAAACCACCCCTGTTACTTATTCTCCTGTTTAAGAATGCAAACAGTAAAACATTTTCTTCAAGGAGTCAAACATGAAATCTGTTATATGCTTCGGGTGTGTGCCATAGCTCCATGGCACAATAGAGCACAAAGAACAGCTTAGGAGTGTTGCAGGATGTCAAAATCAAATTGGATGGCAACCTCAGACATGGAAGCTGTGCAGTGGTAGAGAAGTGTTTGCGCTAATCTTTGATACAAAGGGCCGTGGAGAATTATTTTAAAACAATTACTACTATAATGAGCCGGAGTCTTGTACTAATGTCCTCCTTTTCTGTGGCTTGTCCTGCCTCAGTGAAACAGAAAACAAGCATAAAATATACCTTCACAACAAAGCATATTGACTTTCTTGGTCAAGTTTACCAAAGATTGACCAATGACAATAAGTACCTCAGCACTCACCTTAAAACCCTAAGGCACCTCATTTTCATGGTGGTCTCTGAATTCAAACCACCTCAAGCAAAGAGTACACAGTGTGTGTGCTGGTAGGCACAGCTTTTGTGTAATAAATACCAGACATCACTTGGAAATGAGTTAACTAGGGTCACTACTCTGACTTAGACACCACATGTAAATAACCCAGTCAAACTGTAGCTAGCTCCTTCATAGCAGGTAGGGGCTGAAACCTGCAATAAGATACTGGAGATCCTGGCCCTTTCTCGGGTTTCTTTTGCTACAGTGTGGTTTAACAGACTACCTGCAAGCTAATTTGTGCTGTCAAGCATTACCTTCTGGTTTACCCTGCTTCCTTTTCTGAAGGAGAGAAGGAACAGATGTTCAAGCAGCAGAGTTGTCTGAGAAGCCTCACCCTTTCACTTGTCTGCCAAGTCCAACTCAGACAGCAGACTGTCTGCTGCAAGGCTGATAGAGCACCAGCTTCCCTCTTTCCCCACACCACAGAAGGAGAAAGAGGCCATCTCACCTGTTTTGGTACCAAGATCCATCCAATCTCGTTGCTTTCCTTCCTTATTTTTTTCCTCCTTTATTATTATTTTTTTTTAATTTCCCTTTTCTCCATGGCTGCTGGTTTTAGCACTGTTTCTCCTCTGACACATCAGCCAACTCAGCCTGATAATAACCCCACCTTCCCTTCTGCCCTTTGGCAAAAATCTCTCCGGCATACTTGTGTTTCTGTACCCAGAAAAAACATGCACATGCTTCTGCAGCTGTGAGTGCCTGAAAATGGGGTTGGCAGCCACCTTGCTGGCAGGGAGTGGGTGCATGCAGAAAGGAAGAGAAGCAGCTGCTTGCAGATGGAAGTTGGGGCGTCTTTCAGGGTGTCCCAGAATGACTTAGACCCTCTGACTGCTGCTAACCAGGGACAGTCTAGTTTGCTTCTTCACTAAATTTCAGGTCAGCACCCTACTTTTTCCAGCCCTGTTGTGCTGTTTCCCAGAAAGTGACCTTGGGACAGTGTATCTGAATTACCCTGGCCTTGCTGAGAACAAGGGAGTTTCTCCCAAATCAGAGAACCCTGAAGAGTGAGGAAATCTCCCTGTTGTGAGGAGCAAGATCTTCTGTAAAGGCCTGGCATAAAGCCAGGCTTCTATATTGAGTTCTGTCTTGCAGAACCCTGTGAAAATTGTCAGAAAGAAAAAACCTTCACATATTTCCTTACTGGCAGACTTGAGTTTTAAATCATTCCAATTTTGTCTTCCTCTGTCACAGCTAGGCGTCTTGTCCTAACTTGAAAATTTCATTAGTGTCTTGAGCATTTCTTCATCCTGCAACCTCAGAAGTTGCAGACTTTCCTATCTCTGCTGAGTTTTCGCAACGGCAGGGTGAAGATGTGTGGGCCAGGAAACTGGGAAGACAGAATTACAACTGTATATTTGTTCAGTTGTTGAATAAACATTTCAGAAAAGCCTACAATGAGTCATCACATTAAAAGCTGTCCTTTGTATCCTCCTTGGAACTGCTTTTATAAAATGAATATAAAAGTCAGACCCAGTTATTCTAAATCATTTCGCAAATTAAGGTCTACAGGCTTTTAACAGCATACCTACCCCAGTGGGCAGGCAGAAGGGAGTTGTGCTGCTTGTACTGTGGTCGCCAGACACATTTTGAGTGCACATCCCTGATTCCCTCATGGGGTTGCTAAGGAAGCACATGCACTGTCAAAAGATGCCATGTGGGTTCTGACTGTGGAGTATGTGCTGGGCTGCAGCTGGCATGGAAATGGATTTTACCAGTGAGATCATGATGATTGCCTCAACTTTCCCCATGGACTGGGATTAAGAAGCACACATGAGAGGATTCAGACTCTATACATCCTCTGTCCTCATGCACACCAGATAGCATAAGCTGTCTGAATCTGGCCCATAATCCTTTCTCAGATCAAAAAGAAATCTTTATATCATATGTGTATATAAGCTTATTTTCTGTGAACACTCAGCCATAATAATAAAAAAATCCATCTTCTAAATTGAACTGCCTTATGCAGGGAGTAGCTGTTTTTAAAATAGGAAAACATTTTGGTTTTGCTATTTTGCTTCCAGTATGTGGAATCCTAAGCCTTTCATTTCAAGGAAATAAAAGTTGTTTTGTTGTTCTGTATATCTGAAAGGATTAAAGGGACTTCTCAAACATGAACAGGTAGCCTTTCTGGATTCCCTAAATATGTGCCATTAAAAATGAAGTAGGAGAATTAAAATGATTTAGAAGCTCAGGAGTTGATTCCAATGCAAGGCTAAGTGCGGAGGGAAGATTCTGCACCACCATAACCTGGCCAGTTCAAAATAGGCATCACAGTGATGTCATCTTTTCTTAGGTGCATTTGCACTTGTCTTTGCAGGGCAGAAGTGAACAATTTCATTCTGCCTGTGCTCCAAGAGAAATGCAAGCTATTTAGCTGGATTGTGACTGAGCTGGGCTCTGCCACATATGGCTGTTTGGACTGTGCTAGTAATGCTTTTGTTTAAAAAATAATCACCGAGCCTGTTCCTGACTTGCTATTAAAGTGGACAGAGTATGTTTTTATTTTAAATCACCTCGTTTACCTACAACTGAGCTAAAAGGCCACTGCACAGTGTGGTTCAGTACCCTAAACATAGGATATTTTACAGAGCATGGGGCATCTGAGACATCTCCATCGGAGTGGCATACATGAGACATTGTGTGTAATGGACCCATGCCCTTCCAAGGCCAAACAGCATTTCCTAGGATATCTGAAATGGCACGAGGTATCTACATTTAAGCAAATGAATCCCATCCTGTGGAATCTTGGACTTACTCTGCTTGAAATCTGGAAGAATTACTTTATCCATCACCATACGTGCATGTGCTCTCAGCCTTCTTCAGTTTGTAGAGGGTTCAGGATAAGAACACAGAAGTCTCTGGGTGCTGGGGTTTGCATTCCACCAGGCACTGCAATGACAATTTGTACTTCTTTCTGATCCAGACAGTAATTATTTGTTTTTACTAGTCTGCAGAAAGAAATGTCATTTCAATCTCCTCCAGAGAGTGCTGATTATAAACTTCTCATATCTCTTCCCTTTCATGTCTAGGCATTTCTGATAGAAACACCACATGTTCTTTTAAGATTTTCAGTACTTATAAACCCTTAGATGTTCAGAGATTTTGTGCAACTGGAAAAGCTTTTCAGAAAACAGTAGGTGATAATATTCTGCATTGAATTATATAGGAAAAGAGGACCTAGAAGGATCATTGCCTTATGAAAGATGACAAGAATCCCTCATCACCAAAAGACGCATGGGCTGTGGTAGCAATATTGTAATGATTTGAATGAGTTGATTTGAAGGAGTTGAAGTGCCTATAGGAGTTATGTTTTTTTACCTTTAAATATCAGTCCTTGATATATATCTTGTTCTTGCTTTTTGTTATGTGACATATATGTGATGTACCTTGAAAGTCAACAGCTTCTCTGATTTCTGTCCTGTGAAAACTAGCATAATTTGTTAGGTGTGAGTAACCTCATCAGGCAAGGGAAACTGCATTAAGATTCAGACATTTATAAGGAATTTAAGGTGTGAGATGTTCCTAAGGATGAAGTTGTGAGGAGGGAAGTTCAGACAAAAGGAAAGAGTCGTTCATCAGTCCTTCAGGCAAAGTGAAATTCCAGGCAATGAGCAGGACGATAGTAGCAATATAGACCTGGTGATTCCATCTACACTTGTAAAAATAAATCAAATGTGTACAAAACCGCTGGCCAACATAAGAAAAAAAATTCCCAGTGATTATTTCAATTGACTAAAAAAACCCCTAAACTCCATAGCTTTCCTGGCCCAAATGAATGTGCAATTAGAGAAGACTGCATGGTAAACATGGGGAAAAAAGTGTATGTTTTTCATTTTATTTCTGACTTTTCTGACTTTTATGTTGGTAATAGCTCCAGTTCCAAAGCTTTTACAAACATTAGTAGAACTAAGAGCTGAGGTTTTGCTCTAGACCAACGCTTACCAGTAAAAAAAGGAGTAAAGTGGGTTCATTTCACTCTTTTTAGCAATATAGCCAATTTCAGAAATGTCTTCTCAACTTAAAAGAGTGACAGTTTCTAGAACTGATGATACGTCTGAGACTAAACTGGTCTTTAAATGCACCTCACTGAAAGGTGTGCTTGATTGTGTAAGTGTACTAGCAGGAGAAAAAAATAAAAGAATAGATTTAGGCATATGTATTTCAGACTGGACTTCAAAACATCCAACTTATTTTCTGTTTGTATTCTTTTCTTGCAGAAATAAGAAGCAATACAGGCACTGCACTATGTATGACAATAAGAAATGGCAGGTTCCTATTGATTCAGCACACTCAGAATCACATTAGTTATCAAATGGGACTTGAATACTGCCAAGAAATAAACAACGTTTTTTCCATTCTCTGCTGCCCAAAGTCACCAAATACAGATTAGCCTGGACTGCATTTATTTTTCCCTGTAGAAATGATACAAAATAAAAGTCAGTTTTAGATACACAGATTTTTTTTTTCCTTCCTTTCTTCAGGCTGTTGAAGAATTCACAGAATGAAGTTCATTTCAAAATCTGGTATCAGAAATTACTGGCTGCTCTCCAGTTCTGTGCTGGAAAAACCCTGAACAATGAGTTTTCTAAGGAGGAGAAACTTATCAGAATTCTGGAAGATGTTGCCAAAAAAGTAAAAGCTGCCAGTGATCCAAAAAGAAAGGTTTGTTAAAAAATACCCCCCCTTCCATTTAAGTTTCTTCAGGCAATTTTATTTTTTCTAAAGTGGCATCTCTTTCTTCTAATGCCCTTCACATAAACATAAACATACACAAACCTTTGTTTGTTTGTTTGACTAAAGTTTGCAGAATCTTGTGCTGCTCTGTAAAGAAGTCAAACACATGTATTTAATGGGGCAACTCTCATCACCACTACTCCTGAGGTCAGCAGATATTTTAAGCCATCTAAATTCCTTCATCAATGGTTTCTCAACCAGACTTGAAGGTGGTCAGAAATAATGGCAGAAAAGCTGATTAACATTTTACTGAAAAGAATGCTCACATTCAGCACCTCATCCCAAAATATTTGTCTCCTGTAAAGCTGCAGTGTTTCTTGAAAACTTTGCTGAGTTGTTCTTGACAGGCTGAACAGCCTCATTTCTTAGCAAAGCCAACCAGAATGGACTGTACTTAATATCTCAAATATAGCATTCAACAATTAATACTGTATGCATATAAACAGAAGTGCTTTCCTCGCAGTAGAAGGCTTGCAGTCTTCCCCAGCAGGGGCAGCTTTTATGTCATACAGGTATATTTCCAATTCAAAGCTGTTAATTTTCCAAGAGTGTTGTTGTTACTTACCTAATGTGTGAAACTACTTGCTGAGATCTCAGCAAGACAGACCAGAATGACAAATAAAAATATACCAGCCACTGCTGGTTATCATGAAAGTTATCATGATTCTTTTTCCCTTGTTAAGGATTCAAAGTTTTTCAAAGGATTTTCCAGCAAACTCTCAGTGTTGCTACTGAGAGAAGCAAAGTAAACATGGAAGTCAAAAGACAAAAATATTTGCAAAGAGAAAAATCCATGTAAAGAAACAGAAATAGTAGTGGTACACATTGCTGATGCATAATTCAGATTTTAGAGATTAATCTCAAGGCTGCAGTTACTGTGATACTGAGAAACTCCCAAACCTTGCAGTTAAGACACCTACACTCAGGCGAGAGAGATCGCAATGTTGAGACAGCAAGCAACAAATCGTGAAGTTGTCCAGCATGGCAAAAAAGACTTGAGATGCAGCAGAGCAGACGCAAGGCTAATCAACCCCTAATGAAGGGTATTAAATCTGAACCTATATGACAGCATGGACTGGTAGTGCAGAAAAAGCATGAATGTGGAGTAAAATCACAGTTCTTATTTTTAATAACTACACCTCAGTGTGACCTCATTAGCTGTTATAAGGTTACATGGATGCCACTAGCTCCAGAAACTGTACTGCTTGTTTAAAATATAGAAAGACAGGCAACAGCTGAAAAGCTGCTGTTATGTTTTTCTTGTTGCCATAATGATTCACATGTTGCAGGATGTGTTAAAGGTGGAACTCAACAGACTTCAGCAGTTCTTCCAGGAGGTAAAGGTTTGTCGGCTTCCCCTGAATCCCGCGCTTGTTGTCCAAGGCATAGAGGCAGACGTAAGTCTAGCTCATGCGATGGATTTTGGTTTGGATTTTTATTGGGCTTTTTTTTTTCAGTATAAAGGGGGAGAGGGAGTGAGTGGATGCACTGAGTGGGAAATAATCTTACTTGTATTAAGCATGAGTCATCTGGTAAACTGACATCTAGCCTAATCCCCTTTGAACAAGCCGGCCTTTGTTGGAGGCAGAGGTGAAGAGGTCTAGTGGGGTGGGTGTTTCACACGTCTCACTTTGCACAGCGGCAGCAGCAGAGCTTTCAAACTCTCAGCAGCCTGCTCCCAGGTCAGCTGCCCTGCTGTGGTGTTGGGATTGGTAAAGGCACCCGACTTCACTGAGGCTGAGACCTGGTTACCATCCTGCTCAGGTAGCTCTTGGTAGCAGTTTTTTTTCTCATGTTAAGACTCCCCTGTCACATACAGGAGCAGCTGAAGGTCTAGAGCCAGCTGTCTTTTTGCTGAGGTGAGACTAGGCACATGACTGAGAACTCGTAAAATATTAAACATTCACAGTAACTTACCTGTGTCCATAAGCCTTATTAAAAATGACGTAAGAATAAAGGAAACAAAGATGCTCTCTAGTGTTACTTGACTGTACTTTGACTACAGTAATAAGGCTCAGTTATTAATTGTTTAGAAATGTTTTCATAAGTAATATGATGCCAGGAATAAGCTGTTCCATCTCTGGAGAAGGAAAAAGTATCCAGCCGCAAGAAAAAAACAAACCTGAACAGCCATATATATTACCAGTTATATGTGTCTAATTACAGCAATTTGTGATCTATTTCTGTTCTCTGGCTCATTATCCACAGTGGACCTGATTCTAAGAGGTGTGCTGAACCCTTCAATTGCCTTTGACCTGTGATTCTCCAAGTAATTGCTATCCAGCCTTGATCTCACTGAGAACAGAGGTCTTCCAGCACCCCACAGGCTTGGGCCAATTGTGTAGGATATAAGTCAGAAGAATTTGAAGCCTGCTGCTTCTCACTGCTTTCAGGCTTTTGGAAATAATGACTAATGGGAAGGTATCTCACCGTACAGTCATGCTATTTATACTGCATCAGCTTGGCTGGACAGATACAAAATGTTTAAATATAAGTATCTGAAGAGAGGGGTGGGTTTTTTTCATTTTTCTTATATCATTATAGGCCATTATCTTGCTATAAATATACGCAGCTTCTTGATTGAAATCTATATCAGTATAATCATGCAAATTAGATTTTTTAAGTGCTTATAATTACCTAAATTTAATTCATTTTAGTATCATCTATTGATTTTACTAGTAGCAAGCACTGCTCTCAGCTCTATCAGTAATGCATTATCTCACAGTAACCTTTCAAGCACTTACTGAGACATTTCAATTGGCAAAATTCCATATGGGGTCAGGATTTCATCATCAAAAATAGCTATTGCACATTGCAGAAGTGTAATGTGGCTAAGACAATATTTGAATGCTTGCACCATGCTTTGAGATGTTTGGATGAAAAGCAAGACACAGCTGTGTCTAGAACCAATTTTGTTCAAATTAGCCTTCATTGCACTCCACCACTGGGTGGAGTGGATAAGGACAGCAGTAGATCCTGTGGGGTGCTCATTATTTCTAGAAACCAGGCAATTAATTTACTGCTTTGGTTGTTTTTTCAGTGGGTGTCCCATCCCCCCTGCCCCCTTTTTTTTTTTAATGATGATAATAATACCACCCTAACTCACACAGGATTTGCAGTACTTGGCTCATTAATGCTTTTTGAAGCCCTTTGAGGTCTTCAGGTGGAAGCAGCTGTAGGGCATGAGAAGTCAGAGTTTATGTTTAAATAAGATAAATTCCACATGAAATAGATAGTGATTTTCAGAATATCCTGTACTCTCAGCCAGAGTGAGGTCACCAAAGAAATTAGCAGGTTCTTTGTTTCCATAAAGATTGTGTAATTCGGTAGGGTTTTTTTCAGAAAATAATAGGATTGAAAGCTTTTCAATGCTTTACAGATTCTCATTAGATCATTACTTCATCCACTCAGTCCCATCCAAAGTTTATCGTTAATAGACCTGGGTGAAAATGAAAAACAGTTAGTATGGAAAAAATTATCCATTCATATAATCTGATTATTGAGTGAAACTAATTGTCTGGAAAATAGAATTTCTCATTTTCCTGACCCAATTAAACAGTCAATAATATAAAGAATTATTTGGTTTTGTTATCAATGATGCTGAGCGATATTTAAAGATGGTACCTTTTTTTGAGGTGTTGCATTAGCCTGATGTTTTCTGTATGTGACACTGTTCTTCTCTCTCACCTTTTTTTCCCTGAAGTCATGTTCATATTTCACATCCAATGCTTTTCCATTAAAAATCTCCTTCATCAATGCAAATGCTCCAAGTGGAAACATCAATGTTATTTTTAAGGTATGTTCCTCCTCTAATCTTCAGTTCTTTTTGTATAGAAAATGTTCATCTGAAATTCACTTAATTTATGCTTTAAACCTTGAGCCTGAGAATGTGTGATTTGACTCTGCTGTTCACTTTTCCCAATTATTTTTGACACTAACACTTTTAATGGAATATGCTGAGGCAATGCACCGAAGTATCAGCTTTTTGATTGGTAGAGAATCAAATGACTTCTTGCAATTTTTTTTCTAGTGGAGATAACCAGGCTAAAACATGAAGTTTATATTTTGAAACTAGTTTATTTACCACGCTGGAATCAGAGGGCAAGTCTTAGAGAAGTGATAGTTCAGAATGACTGAATCCAGTAGCCTTTTCTATATGCCTCTAACAAATCAAAATACAGGAGGGTTAGAGACTGTGTTTGCTACACAGAACTAATTCTGCCCCTATCAGCCAGCATGGCGGAATGGCTGAGGAAGAGAGAGGCAGAGGGAACAGCAGAGGAGCTGTGTCTCATTGGAGTTGTGTGGAGGAACTGACTCTGAAATTAAACTCCAGTGTATTTGCCGGTTGTCACCTTCAAAACTTCAAAGTTCAGCATAATGCTGTGTCCATCCACAAAAGACAGTACATGCCATCTAAAGTTACTTTCAAAGGAGCAGAAGTCTTCCATAACAGTGGATGCTGTTTTCAGAGAAGTTCATAAAATAGCTGATGGATACAAAATGGCTAGTGTTGCCAAAAACATAATCTTTTGCAGTATCATGTTCCAAACCAGAAGCCTAAAAATTGAAAAAAGTAAATTAAAAAAAAAGAAAAAAATATTTCTAACCCATCTTGAATTACATTGACCTTTAGAGCAGCTGTGATTCTCAGGAATAGAAGTATGCTTTCCAGGTATTTTAGGGTGAGGTTAGCAATGTTAAGCTTTTCTGAACATTTAGAAAGCTGGTTCTTATGCTATTTCATCTGAGAATCAATGTTAAATAGACAGGCTCCTACTTACTTGAGCAACTTCAGCAAACGTTCATGATGGATAATGCATACATAAAATGATAAGCACTGATATCATACTAAATTGTCTACTGACTCTATACGTGAGGGAAGGAGGGAACATAAGTAAAGAGAATAAGATTTTTCTCAGGTTTAGGTATTAAGAATAATTAATTGGAGTTAAGATTGTCTCTAAATGAAAGAAAAATATAATTGGACTTTTTTAAGAATAGTTTGTTTCCTCAAGTACATATTTCATAGCATTAAATGTCTGTAAATTGGAATGCTTATATAAAAAGTATGTAATAAAAGAATAAAGCACTTAAAAATACCATTAAAAGTCACATGTATTTTAGATGAGGTGGGGAGGAGGAAAAAGTGAGGCTTTTGTTTTCACAGGCCATTTACTCAGCCATGGTTGAAGATAATCTCTTCATTACTTCTCCTGGCTACAATTAAAGACCCATTTCACTACAATTGTTGTTTGACCATCTCCACGGGGAGAGCAGTCAACACTGCATCACTATTTGAAATTGAATTTGAATCATGTCATGGATAAAGTATAAATTCATCATAAAAGTCCCCTTCAGCCTGCTGCAAATACCAAGTTGTGAAGCTTAACATTAGACAAATGCTGTCATTTGTGAAAAGGGATCTAGCATTAGGTAGACGTTAAAATGTCACTAAATTAGGATCCTACCTCCGGATTAAATTTTCAAACTCTAATAATTACATAGGAATAATAAGCAGAAAGACTGCAGCTAATCAGGGAGCATTTGTTACCATCTCAGTGGCTGCCAAAACTGTTTCTGCCTATGTGTGCCATTTACTCTGTCCTGTTCTGACACAGAAAGATAAGTAGCAACTTTGAAGAAGAACAAGAGAGATTTACTCTAAAATGAACATAGCTATTTTGGTGAGGGAAAAAATCCAAATGAAATAGGAAGTTATTTCTCTCTAGTATTGAAGGAGAAACCTGGATTTCTTGTGCAATTTTCACAGGTAGGCGATGATCTACGTCAAGATATGCTGGTTCTGCAAATTATTCGAGTGATGGACAGCATTTGGCTCCAAGAGGGACTGGATATGCAAATGATCATTTATAGGTGTTTATCTACAGGAAAAGGCCACGGTCAGTTTTACATTTTGAATGTTACCTCTATTACATTACTCATATTTCATGTAAACAGTAGCATAAAAAAATCTTCCCTTTAACTGTTATTTTCATGGGTGTCGTATTTACCTTCCCCCTTAAAGAAAAAAAATTGTTTAGAATTTCTGTTACTCAGGCCCTAAATTGTGTTCTTGCCTGCTCCTGAATGTTCATTTTATTTATTAATTCTGTCTCTCCAGAAGAAGTACAACCAAACTCATTGAATTTTGTAGCTACTTAGGCTAGAATTTTCCAAAAGCCTCAACACCATCAGCTTGCACCAGATTTTTTAAAGTATCTTCACACATCAAAAAGAGAGCTTTGGACAAAGCTGGCCATAGCTACTGAAGTTTAAATCCAGTGTGATACTAGATGCATGTGGCTATGGAAAGTACCTGTAGTCGTTACAGCTTCACAGTGTTGATTTCGAAATATTACTCTTGCGATTTGTCCTGCTTAGGGCAGGCCTGACTCATCTGAAAGCTTTGTTTCTGTTTTACAGTTGTTATAGCAGAGCTGTAGCGGGGATACCATTTGCTTGCTAAAGAAATTTACTGATAGCAATAAGCTTACTATTTTTTACTGACTCTCCAAATCTTTTACTGAAAATAATCCTTGCACAAATAGAAGACTGATGTATCCAGATTACCTGCTGTACAGAAACTACCAAAAAAAAAAAAAAAAAGAATTCACTGTTTTCTGAGCAGTGAATCTGAAGGAGTGATCTGAAGTGAATCTGAGAAGTGATCTGAAGGAGCTAGGAGACAGACATGGCTGGTGGTCCAGGCGACCTGCAAAAGATTCCTCCCTTTTTTGTAGGTGTGGTAGTCAAAACTTGAAGGCTTCTGCTTCAAAGGCAGATAATACGAGAATACCATTTATTAACATAATATTATAGTCTCTCTCATATACTAACACTTAATTTGATTTTTGACAAGAAAGATACAGGGATCATCTATAAATAATATTATCTGCCTGACGGTCCCTTTCTCTCAGCACCGTAGCAGCAGAAAATCTTTTAGTGTCTGACAGATTTTCTTCACAATGTCTTTCCTTATGAGCTACAGAAGTGTTACGATAATTGATTTACAGTTAATGACCAAGGATAAAAGGACTAAGGGACATGCCAGTGGCCCATACAGGGCATGTCCTAAAGTAGCTTTGTGCACCCATGTTTTGCAAGTCTAAGGCTAGCAACTTGCTCCATGGGTCACCTTTCCTACACAAGGGAGATAGGAGATGATAATTTCATAGTCATGGGAACACAAAAATCATTTTTGATAGAAAAGTGAAAAGCAGATAAAGCACTGGTAGGATCCCACTTTCCAAGCACGGTATAGTAGAGGAGCCTATCACTAGCTGAAACTTAGAGGAAGCTCTTCCTGTAATGCAGAGTTGTTGGATGACGTGCCAGGGGACCACACACAGGCACAGGGACAGAAGGCTGGCAAGCCAGGTCTCAGCTCCAAAAAAGGAATTAAGTGCATGCAGTAGAGGCAGAGGATTCAAGTGAAGCATTGCGAAATGCTTGGCTTCTCTCTGTGTTTCAAAGTCCCAGTTTATGTCATCTTGGATCAAACTAATTTCTATACTATCTAGCATTCTTCCTCCAAAATGTGGTCAGCACCACACACTGCAGAAAAATTTGTGTAACATTCTTGTCTTTATATAACTTTATGTTTCATAGTAAATATCTGATCCTATTTTTTATAGATTTTTGTTGGTTTTGTACACATTTTACCTACTTTGAATCTTGTTAAATTGTTGGCCTTGTTGGTACCTTGAGGCAGTTATTTCCACAATATTGTTATTGGTGTTTTTATTTCTCATTTGAAGAACTGCCACTTTTTACTAAGTGTCCTTTGTTTTTTGTGTCCGAAGAGAAAAACAATCCTGATCTATATTTTCTATTGCATTCATTATTTTACAAGCTTTTAAGCGTGTATTTTTTCTGCATGGAATGATCCAAAAATAGGCAATATGTGTTGATGGTCTTCATATCTTTTTAAAGTTGAAGGTTTTTCACATGAACTCTTTTCTATCTGATTAGGATTGGTACAGATGGTGCCAGATGCTACCACACTAGCGAAGATCCACAGGGAGTCTGGTCTGATAGGACCATTGAAGGAAAACACAATTAAAAAATGGTTCCGTCATCACCATCCTCTGGAATCAAGTTACCAAGAGGTAACATCGTAATGAAGCTTATACATTTCATGTTTTACCATGGGAAAAAAGAAACCAAATGGCAGCATGCAGCAAAAACAAATGACTCGGACACAAGACAATTAAGTCACATGCATGGAAGCCAGGGAATTGATTCAAATGCCACTCTCTTTCTAAGGAGATATTGTTCTGGATCAGGTGCATTGTAAGACATTTTCTATAAAAATGTGTCATAGAGATATTTTGAAGGTTAGTAGTAAAGTGAAGAGAAGCGGAAGTAGAAATTAAGTATTGAACTCAAACCCACTTATTTTTCAGTTCAGCTGTCTAAATACTTTATATAAACCATGCAAAGTCTTGGTGTTTTCTCTGTATTTTGAAATGACCGTGTCAATACCCACAGTTTTAGAAAGCTGTTTTATCAAAGCTATCTAGTCATATGATACATAATATCATGCTTTTCATATCACATTTTATGATCCTATGTAAGACATCTGATTTTTTGAAATTAGACGCTCTGCATGAGCCAACAAATAGGAAATTTTTTATATAGAAACAGAGATTTCCCAAGGAAATCTTTCTGTTTATTCTTTGTTGTCTGAGCATGTTCTGAAGCCCATAAATAAACGTTTTACTATTTGTGTTGCTAGGACAATTTTTAGAACCCTACTCCATGCCCACAGTAGATTAGTAGCCATAATTCTAAGTTTAAAGGGGAGCTTTGAGTGTTTACCACTCTGAACAAGAAGTGCTTTTATAACAGTTTATTAGTAGATATGTTTTATAAGCTTTAGTAATTTTGTAATTATTCCATAGGTTTTGTTAATCCATGTTTTTAGTAAGAGCATTTGAATTCCTGGTGTATCATCTTGATTCAATTAAACAGGAACAATCTGTATAGATTTTTTTTTTTACAGGTTTGTGTGTTTACAGTACTGTGATAGAAGTGCAGCCAACATTTCAACTGAAAAGTGAGGTACTATTAGTTATTGATTAAAAACCTGACTTATTGCTGCTGCTGCTATTTGTAAAAGGTACCATTAATGTGGAATATTTTAAAACCAATTTCTACCCATTTTCTTTTTCAATTTTTTAAACATGTAAAATACAATCAGGTGTGATTGCATAGAGCGTGCATAAAATTGCTACTCTACATTCACCTTGCACTCACTGGTGAATGAACCTTTCTCTTTCACTCCTTAATAATTTTTTTACTCATACAATACTGTTTCTAAGGTGCTCAAAAAACTCATGCAGAATAGGTTTTAATATCCTCATTTTACAGTTGGGTGAACAGAATCAGACAGCTTAGGTGTTTTATCCAAGGTCATCGAAGTAAGTAAGTAGTACAGTTAGACATAAAATTCTCCAGACTCTTGTGCTGTGGCCTAAGATTTCCACAGTGATGTCATCTGTATCAGCCATTGCAGGTGGCACCCTGCATCTACAGGGAAATCCTCAATGCCTAATAATGACTTACCCTGGCTAATGTAGATTTTGTCCAAAAACATAAAGATCACAGGTTAGGATTGTTCAGGTTTCTATATGAATGAATCACTCCGTGATTAAGATTCGTGGGAGATCAAGACTTCTTTATAAGAACTGCATTTGCAGTTCTTAAACTGTAGTAGGTAAGACTAAAAGAAGACAAAAGCTATTCCTTATGCTTTGGGGTAGAAGAGTGATCATCGTTTGAACCAGGAATAACTCTCCCCTGAGAGAGGACACTGAATTTATGTGTTGTGAAAGAGGTTGGGTAGATTCTTCTACTAGGAGAAGTCATAGTTTTTAAATACTTCATGCTGAAGTTATCAGAAAAATTGGAATCCACCTATGAGTGTCTGGTGAGCGGGTCATTAGCCTGTATATTTTCCTACATCTGTCATGGGCACATTTTTGGAAAAGAACAATGCCACAATATAATATTGTAAGGAGATTCACGAGATAGATCTGAATGAGCCAGCCTACTTACATGAAGCAGACTGACCGTGAAAGTGCATATCTCCACCATGTAGAAGAGCATCAGAGGAGTAGGTTATATTAAACACGACTGCTAGACTGGATTTTGGTTTAATCACTCTCTTGAGTCTCTCTGCATGACACTAGGTTTGATCCCATAGTCTATTCAGATTCACAGGTGCTATGAGCAGAAAATGATCTAGCCTTTCTTTGTTTCAGTTAATTTCTGTAAAATGGAGCTTAATTCTTTGGGCTGGAATATTGTGAGACTTGATTAATTAGGATTTGAGAAAGGCAATTGAGCTCTGGAGGAAAAAGACCCATGTAGGTACAGAACAATACAGTGGTGTAGAATAACCTGTCTTTGCAAAGTAAATGGTTAAATTTCTGGATTTCCAGCTAAATTCCAAACAATTGTTTTTACAATATGCAGGCAAGCTATTGAACAGAAAATTCAGCTTTCTGCCAAGAATCTTGATTTTCTTGGGTATGTTTCACCTTAGAAGTTTTCCATAAAATTCCAAATATCTGTAAAACACAAGATGAAAGCCCCTTGCATAAAATTGTTCTTGCATTGTAACTTTGAAATTTGTGTATTATTTGTTTGAGTACCATTCCTGCAAGCACCCATCTGTTAAATTTTAGCAACATGCATAGTGTTTGTAGAACTATAATTTTTGCTTTTCTTGTTAGCATCACAGGTACATCTCTATATTTCTGGTAAGTGCTTTTGTTTTACTAACTAGGCAATACGGAATTTCTTTTATTCCTGTGCTGGCTGGTGTGTGGTGACCTTCATTCTGGGAGTCTGTGATCGACACAGTGACAACATAATGCTGACAAAGGCTGGACATATGTTCCACATAGATTTTGGAAGATTTTTAGGTCATGCACAGACATTTGGAAGCATAAGAAGGTTAGTATCTATAGTAACGCACATATTAAACTTTAAAGCAGTGTTCTGAAGTTTCACAGTCTTATCAACATCCATGGAAAAAATAGAAATGAGATCATGTTTTTTTTCCTTTCTGAATTTTCCAAAACACCATCTTTTCATTGTTCACAAAGCCTCTACAAA